>NC_029776.3:73014906-73016164 GCF_000817695.3 Arachis duranensis | reverse complement strand
TTGAGAAGATATGATTTGAAAAACATTTTAAAAAGATTTGATTTGAAAATTAAAAACTTGACTAACAAGAAAAGATATGATTCAAACATTAAACCTTTCTCAACAGAAAAGGTAACATACTTGAAATGTTGAATCAAATCATTAATTGATAGTAAGTATCTTTAAAAATGGAAAGAAATTGATTTTGAAAAAGATTTGATTGAAAAAAAATGATTTGAAAAAGATTTGATTTTGAAAAGATTTTGAAAACTAAAACAAAATTTGATTTGAAAACAAAATCTTCCCCCTCTAGCCATCCTGGCGTTAAACGCCCAGAATGGTGCACATTCTGGCGTTTAACGCCCAAAATACTACCCTTTTGGGCGTTAAACGCCCAACCAGGTATCCTGGCTAGCGTTTAAACGCCAGTCTGTCCTTCTTCACTGGGCGTTTTGAACGCCCAGCTTTTTCTGTGCAATTCCTCTGCTGTATGTTCTGAATCTTCAATTCTCTGTATTATTGACTTGAAAAGACACAAATTAAAAATATTTTTGGATTTTTAATGATAAGGACAATTCAAAATGCAACTAGAATCAAATAACAATGCATGCAAGACACCAAACTTAGCAGTTTGTATACTACTGACACTAACAAAATGAAAATGCAAATGAGACACATAAACACTCAAGTCAAAAGAATTCAAAGATCAGAGTAAGAAATCATCAAGAATTACTTGAAGATTCTTAAAACATATGAATGAATGCATGCAATTGACACCAAACTTAAGATGAGACACTAGACTCAAACAAGAAATTTTTGGATTTTATGATTTTTTTGATTTTGTTTTTTTGTGTTTTTCGAAAATTAAAAGGAAAAAGATATCAAAATTCTTAATGAGAATTCCAGGAATCAGTGCAATGCTAGTCTAAGACTCCGGTCCAGGAATTAGACATGGCTTCACAGCCAGCCAAGCTTTCAAAGAAAGCTTCGGTCCAAAACACTAGACATGGCCAGAGGCCAGCCAAGCCTTAGCAGTTCACTGCTCCAAAAGCAAGATTGATAAAAATCAACAAGCTCTTGTGATGATAAGTTGAAACCTCGGTCCAATGAGATTAGACATGGCTTCTCAGCCAGCCAGACTTCAACAAATCATCATGAAACTCTAGAATTCATCTTCAAGAATTTCGAAAAAAAAAATAAATACCTAATCTAAGCAACAAGATGAACCGTCAGTTGTCCAAACTAAACAATCCCCGGCAACGGCGCCAAAAACTTGGTG
>NC_029776.3:73012311-73013294 GCF_000817695.3 Arachis duranensis | reverse complement strand
AAGCAAAAAGCTACTAGTCCCGCTCATCTAATTGGAGCTAAGTTTCCTTGATATTTTGGAGTCTATAGTATATTCTCTTCTTTTTATCCTACTTTGATTTTTAGTTGCTTGGGGACAAGCAACAATTTAAGTTTGGTGTTGTGATGAGCGGATAATTTATACGCTTTTTGGCATTGTTTTTAGTATGTTTTTAGTATGATCTAGTTAGTTTTTAGTATATTTTTATTAGTTTTTAGTTAAAATTCACTTTTCTGGACTTTACTATGAGTTTGTGTGTTTTTCTGTGATTTCAGGTATTTTCTGGCTGAAATTGAGGGTCCTGAGCAAAAATCTGATTCAGAGACTGAAAAGGACTGCAATGCTGTTGGATTCTGACCTCCCTGCACTCGAAGTGGATTTTCTGGAGCTACAGAAGCCCAATTGTCGCGCTCTCAACGGCGTTGGAAAGTAGACATCCTGGGCTTTCCAGCAATGTATAATAGTCTATACTTTTCCCGAGATTTGATGGCCCAAACCGGCGTTGCAAATCAGCCTCAGAATTTCCAGCGTTTAACGCTGGAACTGGCATAAAATCTGGAGTTAAACGCCCAAACTGGCATGAAAGCTTGCGTTTAACTCCAGAAAGAGTCTCTACACATGAAAGCTTCAATGCTCAGCCCAAGCACACACTAAGTGGACCCAGAAGTGGATTTTTATGTCATTTACTCATTTCTGTATACCCTAGGTTACTAGTTCACTATTAATAGGATCTTTTGACATTGTATCTGTACCTGATGACACTTTACACGTTTTCTTTTGTACTTCCTACGGCATGAGTCTCTAAACCCCATGGTTGGGGGTGAGGAGCTCTGCTGTGTCTTGATGGATTAATGCAATTACTACTGTTTTTCATTCAATCATGCTTGCTTCCATTCTAAGATATTACTTGTTCTTAAACCGGATGAATGTGATGATCCGTGACACTCATCATCATTCTCAACTAT
>NC_029776.3:72955520-73012264 GCF_000817695.3 Arachis duranensis | reverse complement strand
TCCTGAAGGCGGGGCGTTAGTGACAGACGCAAAAGAATCACTGGATTCTATTCCGACCTGATTGAGAACCGACAGATGGATGGCCGTGCCGTGACAGGGTGCGTTGAACATTTCTACTGAGAGGATGGGAGGTAGCCACTGACAACGGTGAAACCCTTGCATACAGCTTGCCATGGAAGGAGCCTTGCGTGCTTGAAGAAGAAGACAGTAGGAAAGCAGAGATTCAGAAGATAGAGCATCTCCAAAACATCAACCTATTCTCTATCACTGCAAAACAAGTACTTATTTCATGTTCTTTTACTTTTCACAATTAATCCTGATAATTTTTGATATCCTGACTAAGATTTACAAGATAACCATAGCTTGCTTCAAGCCAACAATCTCTGTGGGATCGACCCTTACTCACGTAAGGTATTACTTGGACGACCCAGTGCACTTGCTGGTTAGTTGTGCGGAATTGCAAAAGTGTGATTGCAATTTCGTGCACCATTGTCATGGAAAGGTAATCGTCAAGGAGGAACAAGAGTCAAGAGATCATTTCAAGGAAACAGTAGATCAATTTCATGCAACCCTTCATCAACTGGAGCAAGCAATAAATCAATTATCTTCCAGACATTCAAACATCCAACAGACTCCCAATGCCCCATGTGGAGAATCCAATGAAGAACGTAGCATGAGGGAGACACTAGAGACTCTAGTGGACAATAAGGAGCAAGACTTTACACTGGAACAAGTAGAGAAAGCCATAATAGTTGCAGAGGAAGAAGTGGTTAAAGATTTAGGAGATGCAGAACCTCCACAGAAACCTCAAGTCACAGAACCCTCTTCTAAGGAGTTTGAACTTATTGTTGAGGAAGGTGTACAACCTCCAAGGCATGTCATGATAGAAGACTTGGAAGAGGTTAATCAAGAGATGGAGATTCAAGAAGAAGAGGCACAACCTCCCATGCTCTTGGTGAGCAATGAAGAAGGGATTGAATTGGCAGAAAGCTTACAAAGAGGTGGAAGTTGTCAGAAAAGAGCACAAGGGAGTAGAGCTTGCAAATTCATTAGAAATATCTCTCCCAAGACCATTACCGTCCAACACAACGTTCAAGTGGGTAAAATTCCTATCCTTATCCTTTACTTTCCCAATTGAATATGGGCTACTGGAGACGAATGGTCAACTCAGAGCTCTCTGTGGCATCAAGAGTAAGAGGAAGATGGTTAGTGGTAAGTATTGTCCTGCAAGGTTCAACATGGTTATGTGCTCAAAGTTTAAACGTAAAGGTTGGTGTAGAGCTCAGTTGAATGGGTCTAGGAAGTTATTTGGTATCTCCCCTGAGGATTCTAGAAAGTTATTTGACAGCTCCCTTGAGGATTCAGATTATTTGCTACCCGGATGGAATTATGATGATCAACAAGAAGATGGGTGCACAAGCAAAGTTTGGGATCCCGGAGGATATTGGATTTGCAAACATTGGTGGAGATTCCTAGATCAGTACAAGCACAAGCCACCATAACAAAGAGCTCACCAGAATGTCCAACTTAAGGACTATAACTAAAAGTGCTAGGTGGGAGACAACCCACCATGGTATGATCGTTTCCTTTTCATTTTTTATCTAGTTTTATTTGTTTCCGAGTCTTATTTTATCTTATTATATTGAACCTGGAGTTTTGCATAACATTCACATTAGCATTGCATTCTGCATTTTTCATGCATATAAAAAAAAAAGCCACGCGACGCGACCTCATCAGCGACGCGTCCGCGTCGCAAGGAAAGGGGAGAAAAATAAAAACGAACAAAGAGTCACGCGAGAGTGTGGCTGGAGGCGTGCCAATGGCACAAATCGTCCCACGCGACCGCATCGCTGACGCGATCACGTCACATGGGAATAATGGCCTCCCACGCGACCGCGTGCCCTGATTTTCGACGTAAAAGGGTGCACAACGAATTATTGTGCGAGAGTGGTGCTGGATTGGTGCTAAACTCACAATTCTACCCACGCGGACGCATGGCTCACGCGTCCGCGTCATTCCCTTCTAAAGCCCACTCACGCGATCGCATGCCCCCACGCGATCGCGTCACCCAAAATTTTGCAAAATAAGATTTTGAACAGAGAGTTGTGCGAGCGCGAGGGCAGCATAAAATGTGTCACGCGACCGCGTCAATTCACTTAAAGCGCAAGTCATGCGAACGCATGCCCTACGCGTCCGCGTCGCTTGTGCCGCACAGCTTTTCCTAGTTTGCCAATTATCTTATCTTTTCTTCCCCAATCCTAATTTTTCCCTCCCTCCTTTCTTACTTACTTCTTTCCCTTCTCATTCTTCTTATCTTTCATTTTATTTGCATATTTCATTCATTTGCATTTTGATTTTGTGCATATTTTTATTTTCTTTTCTAACTTTATTATTTTTTTCATTGGTGTTAAATTTTCTTATTCAACTGTTATAACTTTTCTGGTATTATCTGGTGCTTAGTGACTTATTTACACTGTTGGGTAATATTATTTAGTGGTACTCAGTAACTTGTTTTACACTGTTGGGTAATATTGTTTAAGTCAATGCTAATATTTTATGATATTTGTATTAATTTTGCATTGACATGAATTTATATTATCTTGAACTCTCTTTCCCATTGTTGCAAATTCTTGCACTCTTGCTTTGCCATCTACTTCTACTGTCTCACTTGCATGTTGTAGCTACTATGTAATTGAGACCCTTATTATCTGGCATTAACACCCATACTTTATTTATTTTCTTATCTTTATTTCTGGATTACTTTTTCTTCTTTTTCCTCTTCTTTCAGGATGGCCACCGAGGAAGGAAAAAAAAGAGAAACTTCTAAAAGGGGACACAAACAAGTCCATCTGCACAATCTTTGGAGAAAAGCGTCAGTTGGAGAAACTCATCCACTTGCACATCTCAGCATGCACCGAGGACGGTGCAATCTTTAAGTGTGGAGAGGTCGATACTAGGACGGTGCAATCTTTAAGTGTGGGGAGGTCGATACCGATCTCCATAGGTTAGTACTTTCCTGTCTCAAACACCAATATTTTATTTTCTTTGTTAATTGTTGTATTTGCATATTTAATTTCATGTTTATTTGATTTTTGCATTTAGTTACTACTTGGTTAAAGTAATATTTTCTTTTTCAAGAAACCTTTTAGAGCATTTCACTAATTTGAATAAAATTTAATGTTACACTTATTTGAAGAAATATTATACTGGAACATGGTTTAGAGCTCGAACACACAAAACCTGTGAGATTTTGAGCCTATTTGAATTGGTTGCATTTTACAAACCAATATTTTATTTTTGGTGTGTGTTTCTCTCTCTAAAATTGTGATCTTTGTCTTGCTTAATTCTATATTTCCATTGTTTGATGTATGCATGCACTGATATGATTGAGGCCCTAGTTTCACTAAGCTTACATACCCATATGGCCTTACCCTTTCATTATCCTTTGCAAACCAATTTGAGCCTAATATACCCATTTGTTCTTTACTCTAGCTGATTGCTGACTCTAAGTGGAAAACAATAATGTCCTTAATTTGAATCCTTGGTTAGCTTAGACTAGTAAAGGTGCTTATGATTTAAGTGTGGGGAAGTTGGGTTTGAAAATATTTGATTTGAATAATTGGGTGTTGTATATTTTAGTGAAAATGTGTAGAATAATGGTTGAGCACATGTTATTGCATTCAATACTTTAATTATATGCATTGACAAAAAAAAAGTGAAAAATAAAAAGAAAAGAGCAATTAATTAAATAAGTGAAATCAATGCATATGAGCTGTACTCAAAAATTAGAATGCATAAATATGTAGTAAACACAGTTGATGGGAAGTTAGATTTTGTATTTTAATTAAATGGATTATCTTGAGTTAGGTGGAAAGTTTATGTTAATTAAGGATCCAGATTTTAGTCCACTTGGCCAAATACAATCCTACCTTGACCCTAACCCCATTACAACCCTTAAAAGACCTCTTGATTTGTGTATTGGTGCATTGAATTTTTGTTGATTGTTAGATGAAGAGCAAGCTATAGAAAGCAAGATTAGTAGAGAATTGAGAGAATTGACCCTAAACACTTGAGAGTTAGCATGATATACACTACTAGTAAGGGTTCAGTGCTTAATTCTATGTTCTCTGCTTTTATGAGCTATCTTCTTCTTGCAAGTTATTTATATTGTATTTTGTGATTTGAATTAGTGAAATCCAATTCATATTTATTCTTGAAAGATTTATTTACTTTTTCACCAAGTAGGTAGAACCATTTTAGCATGTAGTTGCATTCACATTTCATAGGTTGCATTGCATAAGTCTTGCCTTTCCTTACTCATTTATTTGGTCTCCTTGAGTTTAGCATGAGGACATGCTAATGTTTAAGTGTGGGGAGGTTGATAAACCACTATTTTATGGTGTACAATGTGCTTAATTGTGTGGTTTTATCATGGTCTTTACCCACTTATTCATATAATTAGCATGCATTTATATTTCCTTCCTAAAATTATTACATGATTGAAAACATGCTTCTTTGGTCTTAATTTAGCTAATCTTAATCCTCTCTTATTACCATTCGATGCCTTGATCTGTGTGTTAAGTGTTTCAGGCTTTATAGGGCATGAATGAGTGAGAGATTGGGAAGGAAGCTTGCAAAAATGGAAGGAACACAAGAAATTGAGGAGATGACCAGCGAGAAGTGACGCGTACGCGTCAGCGATGCAACCGCGCGGAAGAAAGGAATTCGCAGTGACGCGGCCGCATGGCTCACACGACCGCACAGATTGGAAAAGCACAAGTGACGCGGAAGCGTGGACGACGCGAACGCGTGGCAAGGAAAAACGCGAATGACGCGTCCGCATGGATGACGCGATCGCGTGACGTGCGCGATCTGCAGAATTACAAAAGTCGTTGGCAGAGATTCTGGGCTGCATTTCAACCCAGTTTTCGGCCCAGAAACACAGATTAAAGTCAGGGAACTTGTAGGGACTTAAGATGATGCTCTCATAATTCACTTTTCATGTTTTAGATGTAGTTTTTAGAGAGAGAGGCTCTCTCTTTTCTCTAAGAATTTAGGATTAGGATTTTTAGAAATTAGGAATTTATCTCATCTTCACATCAAGTTCAATATTTCTTTATTTTGACTTCTCTTCTACTTTGAGATACTTTAATGCTTTTATTTGTATTTGATTTATGTTGCCCAATTGGCTTATGAACTTTTTCATGTTAGATTTCATTGCTTCGAATGTATGTTATTTGAGGTATTCCAGATATTTATGATTTTAATTTAGCTTTCAACATTCTTGGCTTTGGTTGATTAATTGGTGACTCTTGGTTATCAAACTCATTGTTGATTGAAAATTGGAATTCTTCAAGAATTGATTCGAGATCCAATAACTCTAACTTTTCCCAAGGAAAGACTGGGACGTGAGGATTTGAATTAATTCATCTACTTTACTTACCTTCATAGTTAGATGTTAACAAAGTAGGAGAAAACTCCAATTCTCATCACAATTGATAAGGATAACTAGGATAGAACTTCCAGTTCTCATACTTTGCCAAGAGTTTATTTTACAGTTATTATTATTTTATTTTACTTGTCATTCAACTAACCTTTTACCTTAATCCAAAACCCCAAAACATACCTTTGCATAACCAATAATAAGAACATACTTCCCTGCAGTTCCTTGAGAAGACGACCCGAGGTTTAAATACTTCGGTTATCAATTTAGTTAGGGGTTTGTTACTTGTGACAACCAAAACTTTTGTACGAAGGGATTTCTGTTAGTTTAGAAGCTATATCTACAACGCGAATATTTTTATAAATTCTTTACTAGCAAAAATCCTAACGTCACTCAACTTCCAGACCCTCGACCTTTCCAAACTTGTCTTAAATAAAAATTGGATCCGTGAAGGTTACGCCGTTCAAAGAACAAATGAAAAACAATTTTTAACGAAAAAGTTATGAGCGTCTTAAGTTTTATGTATAAAATGAAATTCAGCAACACTTAACAGCCTTTTGGCATTTTGGGCAAGCTCACGTATGCGAGTGTACACGCGACGCGACCATTTGATTCGGCCAGACATGCTCGCGTACACGGGAGTATGTTGTGTACGTGAGATGGTAAAAATTTCTATGCTCACGTACGTGGACACCTTGATAAACCCCAATTTTAAGGTTTATCTTGTGTTGAATTTAGTGGATTTTATCAACTTATTTCACATTTATTCAATGAAATAGCATAGTTTTGTGAATTTCTCCTAAATAGGATCTTTATTGCTATATTTAATTTCTTTTAATTCCATTTGATGCCTTGATGTGTTTTTAAGGGATTTCAGGCTTAGGAGACAAATGTTGGATTGAAGACGTGAAGAAAAAGCATGCAAAGTGGAGAATTCATGAAGAAATTAGGATTTGGCAGAATTCATGGCCACACATATGGATGCCTCACACGTATGCGTGAGTGGAGATTTCGCTAGGCCACGCATACGCGTGACATGGTGCGTACGCGTGACACTCGGCACGTGACTCACTTAAAGAAAACGTGGCTTCCAATTTCTGAGCTCATTCAAGTCCAAATCCAACTCATTTCTGAAGTATTTGAGGCCAAATTAAGAAAGGAACAAGGGAGAGCAATTAGGATAGCTTAAGAATCATGCTTTAGGTCATTTTCTAGAGAGAGATGCTCCTTCTTCTCCCTAGAATTAGGGTAGATTTAGGTTAAATTCTCTTATATTTAGGTTTTAATTCTTGTTTTTATCTAGTTTCTTTTACTTTTCCTTGTTCTATTGCCCTAATTTCCTTAGCTTATCTTGTTAATTTCTCATTTGTGTCACTTTTAGTTTCATGAACCTTTGTTATTTTTAATTTCATTTAATGCAATTTGATATTTTTATGTTTATTGGTGTTTAATTGAGTTGTTATTGTTGTTCTCTTGCATTTGGTAGCCTTAGATTTTATTATTATTGTAATTTAATATGCTTTTATTTTTATGCACACCAAGTGTTGATAAAACGCATGGCTTAGTTTTAGAGT
Source organism: Arachis duranensis (assembly GCF_000817695.3). Lineage (NCBI taxonomy): Eukaryota > Viridiplantae > Streptophyta > Magnoliopsida > Fabales > Fabaceae > Arachis > Arachis duranensis. The sequence continues at coordinate 73,005,247 of NC_029776.3, read as the reverse complement.
ATATTTTTGAGTATTCTTGGCTTGGAAAGAGAAATTAGGCAAACTTGAGTCATTAATACACAACTTGGATTGGTGATCTAGAGTTGTTAGTTAATATTGTTTCCATTGACACTACTTAAGTACTTATGGATTGGGATTAACTAGGCCTAATTGATTTTCTCCCAATGTGGAGATAATGTAATAGGCTTATCTCTTGGTAATTATTGTGTTATGATTATTGACTAGGATATAAAATGTTAATTCTCAATCCTTGTCATGAATGTCTCTTTAGTATTTGTTATCTTTAGTTGTTATCTCTATTTTATTGTCATTTAGATTATTGTTTTCTTATCTGCAAAGCACCCCATGAATCTTATTACCGATAATATGCATACCTCACTGCAATTCTTTTGAGAGACGACCCAAGATCTAATACTCTCAGTATTTTTATTGGTTTGCACTTGTGACAACCAAAACTAAACTTTGATGGAGAATCCATTTTTAGTCTAGACTATGCTTGCAACGAAGAGATTCTTTTTATTGAGAAGTTCTAGACCGACATAAATTCTATCATCAAGTTTTTATCGCCGTTGCCGGGAAATTACAATGTGTGCTTGTTATTGGTTATTGTTCATATGTAAATATTGTGAATAGTTTGCTTTTTATTTGTTAGTTTTGGTTTAGGAGTTTGTTTTCTTTATCTCTTATTAGATTTTGTTTTTGTTTTCCCTTTTTACTATGAATTCTCATCCCTTTGTCTATGAGTTTGGTTACAATTATGTTGTACGAAATGAAAGCTTCAACGAGGGATCACATTATGGAAACGAAAATCAAGTTTGGGAGGAACCACATGCTTATATTCAACCTTCATGGCAACAACATCCTCTGGTCTCTTATGGTTACAATCCACCCCCTAATATACATAATTTTGAACCAACTCCTCAACATTGTTGTCAACCTTACCCACAAGCCCCATACTACCAAGCACCTCCATATGATCCTAACACATACCCACCATACCAACAACCATATGAGCCAAATGAACCATACTTAGAACCACCACCATTCCAACATCAATACTCCCAATGACCACCAATTCCATATACACCACCTCATGACTCTCACCAATATAAACTACCTTATAACTATGACACCTTTTTCCAAAACAATGAACCCTCTCTTCCACCTCTACCTTCATTGGATGAAGTTCTCCAACCTTTAATGTAAGAACAAAGAGAGCTTCTTTCCATTCTCCAAAGGCGAGAAGAATACCTCCAAAAGTTGGCAACTATAGCTGAAGCGGTGAAGCACTTAATCTCATTGCGCTCATGCAATCAAGACACTCCCATTAACGAATGTGGAGAACTAATTGAGGAAAGTAATGAAAAAGAGAACTTGGAGTTTCAAGGTGAAGAAGAGGAGTTGAAACAAAAATCGCAACAAGAGGAGGAAGTTAAGATAATTGAACCAAAAGAAGTGGTTGAAGATTTAAGAGATGTTGAATGCAAAGAGGAATCTAAAGTTGTAGAGCCTTCTTCCGTGGAGTTTGAAAGTGATATTGAGAAGGATAGTGCACAGCCTCCAAAGTATATTATGAATGAAGAATTGGAAGAAATGGGGTAAGCAACAAGTCCTCCTATTGAAGATGATTCCGCATCAACATATGACTCCTTTGAGCTTGATAAATCCTCCCTCATTGAATTTGAATTTGATGTTGAGGTAGATTTTACTCAAATTTAGGTTTATGACTTGAGTGATGGAGAAGAGTTAGAAGAAGTTGGGAAGGAATAATTTGAATTTGAGGAAGCTCAGCAAGAGGTAGAGATTGAAGAAGCTTATCAAGTGGTTGAAGTCCTTAAAAAGGACGGACGGGAGTGGAAATGGCCTTATCAAGACCGTTGGAAGCATCTCCTCCTAAGTTACCATCATTCTTTACATTTGAGTGGCTAAAATTTTTGTCCTTAAACTTTATTATTCGACTTGAGTATGGTTTGCTTGAGACGAATGGTCAACTTAGGGCTCTTTGTGGATTTAAGAGCAAAAGAAAAATGGTTAGTGGTTGGAATCACCATTCAAGGTTCATTATGGTTGCATGTTCAAAGTCTAAATGCAAAAGTTGGTGTAGATCTAGATTGTTTGGGTCTAGGAGGATGTTTGGGTGCTTGTATAAGAATTCTGAAGTGAGCATACCACCCGGACGGAATTGCCATGATCAACTTAAAGACGGGTGTGAAAACAAGGTATGGGATCCCGGATTACAAGATGAAAATCAACTTTGGGAGCTCTTGACTTGTGTGGAACTTCACCAAGATTTGGTGCACTTGATTGGAGATTCTGGCAATCATTTGAAGTCCAAGCATTGGTAGAAGTTCAAGGATGAATTCAAGCATAAGCCTCCTTGATTAGAGCTATCCATAAGTCCAGTCTTAGGTGGGAGTCACCCCACCATGGTAAACTCTTTCTGCTTTTCTCTTTTGGTATATAGTTGATGAATAAATTGAGTTTCCATTGTTAGGTACTTCCCCTCTTTATATCATTCTCATATATATTACTCTTATATGTTAGTTGCATGGGTAAATTTTCTTTTAGGTTGCATAGTTGAATATTTAATAATCTTGTCTTGAATTGTCTTTTTTTCGTGCATTGCATGTTTAAAGGTTTTGTTAATTTTGAAGTTTGGCTTGTCATAAAAAAAATGTCCCGCGTACGCGTGACCTCCAAAAATTTGACCATGCGTCAGTAGTGCGTGGACTGTGCCACTACATGGTCTGGATAGAGAATTTGTGCCAAGACCATGCGGGAACTGTGCAATGGGCACAGTTGCACGTCAAGTGTACGCGTGCCCCACGTGTACACGTTGCCCCCTTTCCTTATTCTATTACCCTAATTTCCTTAATTTAGTTGTTATTGTTGGTTTATTATTACAATTTAATATGCTTTTTTTATGCACACCAAGTGTTTGATAAAATGCTTGGCTTAGTTTTAGAGTAAATTTTTTAGTATTCTTGGCTTGGAAAGAGAAATTAGACAATCTTGAGTCATTAATACCCAACTTGGATTGGTGATCTAGAGTTGTTAGTTGTTAGTTAATCTTATTTCCATTAACAGTACTTATGCATTGGAATTAACTAGGCCTAATTGATTTTCTTCCGATGTGGAGATAACATAATAGGCTTAGCTCATGGTAATTATTTTGTTATGATTAATGACTAGGATAGAAAATCTTGATTCTCAATCCTTGCCATGAATGCCTCTTTAGTATTTGTTATCTTTAGTTGTTTTCTCTATTTTATTGTCATTTAAATTATTACTTTCTTATCTGCAAACCATCCCATGAATCTCATAACCAATAATACGCATACCTCACTGCAATTCCTTTAAGAGACGATCCGAGATCTAATACTCTCCGTATTTTTATTGGTTTGAACTTGTGATAATCAAAACTAAACTTTTATTGAGGAATTCTAGACCGACATAAATTCTATCGTCACACCTGCACGTGACGCGAGCAAACCATTCGGGCCAAGGAGACTCACGTATGTGAGAAATGTTGCGTACGTAAGTTGGAAAAAATCACACTTCCGCGTACCAGGGACATGGTTTGCATACACGGGGCACTATTTTTCAGCAAATTGAGTTTGTGTTTTAAACATGATTTTGAACCTCTAAACCTCTATTTTACCCTCTAAGACCCTATATTGTGTTTTAGTGATAGTGAAAGATGTTGAACTCGAAAGGAGAGGTAACTTGGAAGTGAATAAAGTTGTGAAATGGTTAATTATGAATGAGAAGTGCTGAAACACTAGATGGTAATGAGAGCAAACTTGATATGACAATGTTTTGTGGGGTTTGTGGTAGCTTACCGCCCACATATTTTTAAATGAAAATATTTTTGAGTTTTGTGGTGATTTACTGCCCACGTGTGTGTTATTTTTCCAATTGAAGATCTTGCGAGGTTCGTGGTGGTGTACCGCTCGCAATGGTAGGGTTCATGGTAGTGTACCACCTGCTAGGTGGGGTTCATGGTGGTGTACCGCCCACCGATTTTCAAGCGGACAATATCCGGGTTAGCTACTAGATGTGTCAGGTTTTGGCAAAGTAACCAACACGTTAGCTCATGGTTAGTAGGAAAGGCATACATCATATGCATTTATGTGTCTTATTTGGTTTTGCATTACTTGGATTTGCTTATTTGAATATTTATGCTTATCTGCTATGTTTGCTATATTTGAATATCTACTTATTTTTGCCTTGCCTGCTTTGTTTGTCTGTGTGGGCTTTATTGGTAGTTTGAACGATTTTGGAGGAAGGAAAAGGATATTTGGAGGGGTTTAGTTAGATTTTGATTAAGTTTAAGAACCATTGAGAACCACCCTGCTTAAGATTCCTATTTAAAATTCTTAAGTCTTATAATATGAGCATTGGAGTTCTCGGATCACCTCTGACTTTTTCGGGACCTTATATCTTATGTTAGCGGCACCATTACCATGCTGAGAACCAGATACGGATATTTGTATTTTTCAGATGCAGGTCGGGAGGCTCCTCACTAGGCGTCTGGAGTTCTTTACAGCGAAGTGGGACTTTTGGGATATTATATTTTGTTCTATTTAGATATATCCATATGTATGGAACTCTCCTTACAAACTTGTTTTTACTTTTGCACCTCATAGAGGTTTTGTGGAGAACTAGAATTTCTTTTGTGTATTTTGGGACTTGAGATTTATATGTATGTATGTAAATATCCTTAGGCCAGCCTTAGCTTTGCAGGCTGAGCTTGGAGCCTGAATATTTTGTATTCTTGACTCTCTACTCTCAATGTCTATATATGTATGTATATGTACCTATGCTTTCTTCGTAGGCAAATAATGTTATCTCTGAGCATTGCGCCTTGAATTTCATGATTTTGCTTTAACTATCCTTCAAGGCTCCTCGAATATTTTATTCTTTCAATTATTATACGTGTATATATATATATATATTAATTTAGATGTCGTAATACCACATCACCTTTATTTTACGATTTAAGCGTAAAGCTCTGTGTGGTAGGGTGTTACATTATGGAATCAGAGCAATTTGTTCCTATAGAGCTTGAGGGACAGACTGACTATACTTCTAGGCATACTCTAGGAGTCTATAGATGCTAAATTAAGAAATCTGACTGATATATGTGGCTTGAATGTTCATGATCCTACATTTGGTATTTTGAAGCACTAGACTTGCGATATTGAGACTTATCACCTTGATATCACTTATTTAGTGTGAATAGGGACCAAATGGCGACTCGTGGACACGGTCGTGAGCAAGAAAACACTTGAACTTGGTACAAAACTCTTCATGCCTTAGGCTGGTTGATATGATATGATATTTAATACTACCATCCACAGTTATCAAAACCGGACCAGACCGGATGGTTTGACTGAAAAACTGATGAACCGGTAGTCTGGTCTGTTCAATTAGTGAATTGGATTGGACTTGTAGTTGAACTAGTCAATAGTTGTCAAATCCATTGAAAATCGTTCAGTTCGCACCTTCCGCTGGATAGTATGATATGAGATTTAACATTACCATCCATAGTTATCAGAATCGGACTGGACTGGCTGGTTCGATCGAAAAATTGATGAACCGTTAGTCTGGTCGGTTTGGGTAGTGAATTGGACCGGACTTGCAGTTGAACCAATTAATAGTGGTCAAACCCGTTAAAAATTGGTCGATTCACGTTACAAACCGCTTTGGATTCGTGCGAGTCCACAATGCACTTGCACTCTATTGAACAACATAAAGAGCTTCCGTAAATCCACTACTACACCAGCAAAAATTAAGCTAAAAATTGTTAAAAGTAATATTGAAAAATCAGTGAACTGGAGATCTGGTCAGTTCAATTAGTGAATTGGACCTAACTTACAGTTGAATCGATCAATGGTTGTCAAATTTGTTGAAAACCGACCGTGTGCCTCCAAATCACCGAAGGAGCTTTCACAAGTCTACTACTACACCAGCAGAAATTAAACTCAAAAATGTTGAAAGTAAGGTTCAAACAAGGACATTATTAATGCAACGTCTCCTGATTACCACTCTACCATCATGCTTTTTAATACTATATGTGACAAAAGATTACTATATAGTATACCATAAATGAATTTTTATTTTTACTTTTATCCTTTTAAGCATAGATTGACATAGATACTAAATTTGATATCAAATAAGTAACAACACATGATATACGAATATATTGATATCCTGATTGTGTTATCTTTTTTTCTCTCTCTTGTTCATTTAAATTGAGAAAATATTTTGTTTTAATGATTAATTTTTTATATCTTTTTGCATAATAAAATCATACATTATATCTAAGAATTGATACTTGATTGTTATTAATATATTTGTGAAGAGATGTATTTTAAGTTTTAAGTTTTAATTTTATTTTTATAATTTTATATTTTTATTTAATTATGAACGGATCAACCGGATGAATCAGCGACTTACCGGTTGAACCAACAACTCGTCGTATGAGTGTATGACCGAGTTAATTATCGGTTCAGTTCGGATAACTATGCTACCATCCTTCTTTTTTAGAGCTTTCAAATTACTTTTTTGTTTCTCATGTAGTTATCATTTATGTAGTTCCATTGCACATGCGGCTTAACTTTGATGTTCACCTGTGTTGACAGGGTTAATGTGTGGAGTGCACCTTCTTGATTCTATTTGGCATTTCTAATGCTTGCACTGAAATCACAAGGTTTACAAGAGTTGCAGGGTAGTTGTTCAACATGCTAATTACTGTTCTTTTCTTTCAACAAGTTATTAAGGTATTGTATCCTCTTTTCCTTGGATGATAATATATGATGAATTTGGCACCCGAGAGATAGATGTTACAATTGTTTTCTTTGTTATGATAGTAAGTTTTATTTAAGTGGCTTAGTGTTGCTTTTCTATAATGTTGAGATAGATTTTTTTCTGTACGTAGATACGAAAATTTTCGTTTCAATGTATTGCTATGTGTTATGGGTAGCTGCTGGCCTACTGTGTGCCCTGGCAGTATAATTGGCTTTTCTATATCTGTATTTATTGATTTTCATTCACTTCAGAGACTCTTTGTCACCATATATCATGCTGAGACAATGTCTGGTATATTGTCCTAGTCTGCCTTGATCTTTTGCTTATTGTGTGATTGCTCATACTTGTATTTATTGCTAACAAAAGGGTATCTTCCAGTTTTGGATGCCTTAGGAGAACTGTCTTAGATGAGAGTATAAAATGCAATGAGTATTGTCTTGCAGCATTGATTGGAAATTTGGAACCTTGCTTCACCAAATTTTTCAGGTCTCCTAAATTCGTACTGTATCCTTTTCATCCATATGTAATGATTAAGTTATAAAGGTTCTGGTACATTATTTTCTTCTTTACAATTATATTTCTTTCTTTGGGTGATGCTATTTGGTTCATTGGTGTAGGTTGGGATTAGTGGCTTACAAAAGACAATATCTATTGACTTCTTTGAAGGTTACACAGAACTGGTACCATTGAGGAACATTGAAAATCTGTATACTTGTGGAGATGTGAATTTGTAGTATTGTGTATACATTATGCACCTCATTTTAAGTGTGGAATTTATCTAAAAAAAAAAAAAATCTTTGATGTAATTATTGGGATTTGCCACTAGAATATTTCGTGGCTAGTTACTATTGTTCGAGCGAAATTGTATTTCCAGAATTGAGACTGAACAAGATTTGTAACATTATTTGTTATTATGAATGTAATGAAATGCTTCATTTTGTTAGATTTATGGATAAGTAATAATATATAAGGAACTATATATATAGTTCATCTACCAACAGGCATTATGAGATCAGAAAACTCAATCCCAGGAGTCAAATCAGAATTGCCCTGTAGAGCATGATTACTATTCCTTTGCGTATTTCTCTCACGAGTAACACCACCATTTCTCTGCAATCGCTTTGCGAGTTCAAGATTCTGCAGAACATCACCGGTAGATGGCCTCTCCACACCTCTTTCAGCCAAACACTTCATTGCAACTCCTAAATATACCTCAAAGCACTCTTTTACTATCTCTCCTTCTATTTTGGGATCTACTATCTGCTCCAAATTGCCATTCTCAAAGCATAACTTAGCAAATTCAGCCAACATCAGAGGCTCGTCATTGTTGTTGTCTACGTCACCTTGACTCACAGCAGGCCTTGCACTTAGAACCTCCAGCAGCACAACCCCGAGTGAGTATAAATCCGACTTCTCGGTCAACTTGTGGAATTTACAATACTCTGGATCAAGATAACCAGAACTTCCCTTCACATTGGTGGTGCTAAAGGATGGGTAACTTGACTTTGACAACCCAAAATCAGAAATTTTTGCCACCCAATTATGGTCTAAGAGTATATTGGTTGTCTTGATGTCGCGGTGTATGATCCTCTGCTGTGTCCCTGTGTGCAGATAGTGCAAACCTTTTGCAACTCCAATGCATATATCGAGACGTTGGATCCACGATAAGGGGGTATGATCTCTCTGTCTCAAATGGAGATGATCATGGAGCGTTCCACTGGCCATGAAGTTATATACAAGTATCATCTCCTCATCTTCATTGCAGTAGCCCAAAAGAGACACCAGGTTGTGATGCCGCAGCTTCGAGAGAAATTCGATCTCAGTCTTGTATTCTAGAGCACCTTGTTCTGACAATGAATCACCACGCTTTACAGCTACATAAGTATCCCCACCATCAAAACTACCCTTGTAAACCTTTCCAAATCCGCCTATGCCGATGATTAGAGCCTCGTCAAAGTTGCCTGTTGCCGCCTTTATCTCTTGCAATGGAATATGAGCGCCAAACGGTATCTTGTTTACTTCTTTGACATTGTTAGTTTTGATGGAAAAGCGATCAAACCATGATATGATCCTCCTTGGCATATTGATCTTGCACAGAATTAGACACAGGAGAACTAGTATAACCACTGCAGCAGTTCCACATACGATGAGGATGAACGTGAGTTTCTTTGAGTTTTTAACTATAGCATGGGAAGCTTTTACACCTGAGCGTAAATTGCTATCGAGAGGGGAAGGATTAAGCGCAGAAAGATTCTTCTCATCGGTACTGCTTAGTTTAAAGATCTCTACACCATTCAAGTATGAATTGTAGTACAGAGGTTTGGAATACTTGTTTGGGTGGAGATCTAGCCACAAATCCTGCTTTGCCTCGCTAGCTCTGGAAACCATGACCACATAATCTTGGTATACACCAACTCCAGGGCCCCCACTCACGCTTATTGGATCAAAACTTGCATCAGCTGTTTGATTATTTAAGTATATAGAAAACACAACTTCATTCACCTTCGTGATTTGGCTATAAATTTCACAGAAGTGAAGCCTTACAAGATACTTGAATCCAGAATCAACAGGGAAAAACCACGTCATGTTGAAGTTTAAGTTGATCAAGCCTGCCTTAAAGGTTTCCATTGAACGGGAAGTGCGGTAGACATCTTTCGGGGCAGCATAAGGAGGAACACCATTTGCGTACGAAATCGGCATGCTCATGTTGAAGGGTTCAATACCTTTATCACCCCCAAATATGTAAGGATCATCTTCCTCCCATGTGCGAAACATCGTCCCTGTATCATATTTTGGTGTAATTTGATCACCTCCTACATTTAATCTGTATAAGGTTTCCATGGCAGTATCATTACAAATGTAATAAAGTGCAGGATAGTGACCAACTAACGGTAGAGGAGCATTGAGACAACGAAAGTATAAGCTAAATGGCATTGAAACAACTTCAATCCCATTCACAAATGCAAAGGCAGCAGTGGCATTCGACGATGGGGAGAATGTGAGTTCCAAAGTGCTTCCGCTTACATGGATGATGAATTCTTTCATCAAATATGCTACGTGGAAGTAATCCGTGTTTAAGGGAACACTCAAGTTGTGGAGTAGAGTGAAGTTACCAGCGGTAACGGACAAAAACGCTTTGGAGACATCCATACCCAAGTAAGAAGCTGGATAGAAGTGAAGCCGGACGAATTTCGGACCTGGTGTTACATTGAATGTGTATGTGAACTGTGACCGAAATTTGAGACGACTTGGTGGTGCTTGCATCACCAGTCCAGTTCCTACCATCATATTCTGTAACTTCTGATGCACTTGAGCCACAGTTAATAACTATGTTCTCTGAAGGCACATAAGTGCCTCTATCAGCAATAGTAAATAGTTGTAATTGCAAAAGATTAAAAATTATAACAAAAATGTGCATACTCCATTTCACTCTGTGTATATTTCTCTCCATTGTGCTAGTGTTTTATGAAGATATTATGGATTCTAATAAGAGTGATTACTGATTAGCCCTAAGGCTTCTTGTAGTTGGGCACCTTCCGCATTGTCCTAATAACGTGGTTCGATTTTTCAATACAAACAATTAAATGACTACAGTTGGCATGTAAAGATAACAAATATCAGCTATTTGAATACTCTGCCGACAACGATGACTCTCTCTGTCGGAGAAGGAAAAAAACAAAGTGTGCTTATCAACTTGCTGTTCATATATCATATTAATATGTAATATGGAGTATAGGATAGGATGAGGAATTCAAGACATAAACAGTGGAACGTACAATATGGTTTACAACTTGAAATGTCCAGTCATCTTAAGGCTTAGTTTGGTAATGCTTTTATTTTTTAAAAGTAACTTATAAAAGTTAACTTTTAAAAGATAGCTTTTTAAAAGTTGTAGCATTTATGTTTGGTAAATCAAATCAAAAACAACTTTTAATAAACATAAGTAACATCAATTGTGTTTGGTAAAATAGCTTTTAAAATTTAAAAATACTATAATAGACATAAATGCAAACATTAAATTTGAAAATTAGTTAACATATGAGGTTATATTAGACTTTTAAATTTTGAAAAGCACAAGCCAACTTTGAAAAGCTCTATCCTAGGTGCTTTCAAAAGTACCGCGATCTTTTAAAAGATGCAAGCACAAGCACATGATCTTTTTTATTTACCAAACACAAAATGAGGAGCTTGAGTTTTTAAAAAGCACAAGCACATCTTCAAAAAGCTTTACAAACTGGTACTTTTGAAAGCACCTAGGATAGAGCTTTTCAAAGTTGGCTTGTGCTTTTCAAAATTTAAATGTCTAATATAACCTCATATGTTAACTAATTTTCAAATTTAATGTTTGCATTTATGTCTATTATAGTATTTTTAAATTTTAAAAGCTATTTTACCAAACACAATTGATGTTACTTATGTTTATTAAAAGTTGTTTTTGATTTGATTTACCAAACATAAATGCTATAACTTTTAAAAAGCCATCCTTTGAAAGTTAACTTTTATAAGCTACTTTTAAAAAGTAAAAACTTTACCAAACTAAGCCAATCAGTTGAAGACTAATGGACTATCCAAAGTCTACATTTGAATGAAAATATATATATTATTTTTAACGTTATTACTAGAGAATAACAATGGAGGGTCCAACGAAATCACATTTTAGATATGCCAATCACAATGCATAAATTACTCGCGTTGGTTCCAAACAACTGTAGAATCATTTCATTCTCTTGGATAATGCACACATTTGTTTAGCATCATAGACAATTTAGGTTCTTACACATATTTGAATAAGCACAAAAACCAATTTATTATATCCAAATAAGCTGTTGCTATTTATTTTCATAAGCAGAAAGAAAAATGATCAAAAAACACGTTGATATTCAAATATAATTAAATTTGTCTATTAAAATGAAGAAAAACGTTGTTCTTACAGCGAAATATGTTACTAACCTCTTGCTCTTCATATCGTAATAAATTTCCTTAGTATGAGATAAATCATATAAGCGGATTGTCCTCATTGGAAGTTCAAATTATGAACTTAAACTATACGCACCTGATTCAGGTTTAACAATCGAAGTTCAAGTCTAAACTACAATGCATATATCCGCAGTTAAGGAATTTCTAGCATACGAGAAAGAGAGAAGTAAAGAAAATGTACCCTGTGAACAATAGATATCCCAAAAAATGAATGAATTAGATGCAATACTAATTGCATATACTATGGTATTACATGTAAGTATGTAACTGTTCTTTTTCACCAGATATTTTATTTCACATGGTTATTTCTTGATCCTCAAAACTCTCCTGCAAGGACAAGATATCCTCCAATTTACTAAGAACATCTCCCATTGTTGGCCTTTCTACACTCCTATGACTCAAACATTGGATGCCAATTTCTACAAATGCCACCAAGCAATCTGATCTGATCTTTCCTTCTAATTTCGCATCAACTAGATGTTCAATGCTTCTACATTGGTGGCAATGCAAGGCCCATTCCGCCAAACCAACCTTCTCACTTTGCTCTTCTACTTCGACACGTTTCACTGCTGGTCTTCCACACAACACTTCGAACAAAACCACGCCGAACGAATAGACATCAGATTTTTCAGTCAATTTTCTCCTCTTGTAGTACTCTGGATCTAAGTATCCAAAGGTACCCTTCACCTCAGTGGTAACATGCGTGTGGGAAGAGAAGGGAATGATTCTTGATAACCCGAAATCAGAAATCTTAGGCACCAAGTGATGATCCAGCAATATGTTGGCTGACTTGATATCGCGATGAATGATTGACTGCCTTGTGCCAGTATGCAAATAATGTAGACCTCGTGCCGCGCCAACACAAATCTTCAGTCTCTGATTCCATGAAAGTGGCTGGTTCTGTTTCTTGTATAAATGATCACAAAGACTGCCATTAGCCATGTATTCATACACAAGTATCAATTCATTCTCCTCTTGGCAGAAGCCTATGAGTGACACCACATTCAAGTGACAAAATGTGAAAAAGCTTATCTCATTTTGAAACTCCTTAAATCCTTGATGCGAACCTTTTTTGCATCGCTTTATAGCGCAAGGAGTGACTCCATCATTTATTATGCCTTTGTACACCTTTCCAAAGCCTCCCTCCCCAATCACTTGATCTTCCTTGAAGTTGTCAGTGGCTATGTTAATCTCTGCTAATGTGAATTGATAGCACTGATGACCTGAGGTCATTTTTACTTGCATATTTTTGTAGTTTTCTCTAGTAGCATTCAAAGAGAGTACTTGAAGATTTTCCCTGTTTTGTTTCTTACAAGATTGATGGATAAGAACATAAATAGCAATAAACAATGCAAAAGCAACGGCTGAAGTACAAGCAAGAACAATCACAAGTGGAGCTTTCCTCTTCTTCTTTTGGTGTTCCTCTTTCAATGGGAAACTAACTGCAAGATTAAAATTACTGTCACTTAACTTGATGATCTCTATGCCATTCAAGATGGCATCAGCAAACTTGGGTTTTGATGCTATGTTTGGGTGAAGCGCAATCGACATATTTCTCCTCCTCTCGCTTTCCCTAGGAACCATAACAACATAGTCTTTGTAGAAGGCAACAAATGGTGCACCAACCAAAGCAACCAAATCCATTCTCTCCTCTGCTGTTTGGTTGTTGATATACACCTTGAACACCCTTTGGTTGACCTTAGTTACCTCCATGGAGATCTCACAGAAATGAAGCCTAACAAGGTATTTGAATCCAGAATCAACAGGAAACGACCATGTTAAATTGTACTCCATGTTGGCATCTTGGTTGCTTCCCATTGTTCTGGCAATCCAATATAGTTCTTCTGGAGCCGAATAATTGAAATCAAATGAAGTGGAAGTGTTGTAAGTAATCGAAAGAGGTCGAATTCTACTGTCAAGAACACTTCCATGAAGTGAACTATATAAGTAGCCTGAATCTTCTACCCATGCCCCAAATACATTTTCAACTTCATGGATAGAAACCCGGTAGAGCATTTCAAGAGCATATTGATGATCACTTATATTTAATTCTTGGTGCCCAAGGTAAGGAACATGAAAATTGGAAACTGGAAAATATATAGTAGAGGGCACTGAGAATATCTCAATGCCATTTACAAAAGCAAATGCATTGGAAATTAGAGAAGAAGGAATGATGGTTATGTTTAGTTTCTCTTCCACAACATTGACCAAGAAATCCTTAGTGAAATAAGCTAAGTTGAGTTCTTGTGAAGCAACAAAAGGACTAAAACTACTTAAAAGAGTGTAACAACCTGCTTTGACCGAAAAATAGGCTTTAGAAGGATTCATATTTAAATATGAAGCTGATAGAAAGTATATACGAATGAATTTGAGGCTCCGGGTGAAGGAGAAAGTGTAGTTGAGAGGTGAATGAATTATTCTTGTTGTTGAGTATGGTATTTTTGGCACTCTTTTGTGATATTGGTTCAAAACCGAGAGAGTAGAAGAACTTTTGCTATATTTTGGAAGCAAGAAACTAGACCCAATGTCACCTATCCATCGTGCTCCGTTATATGATGATTCTCCAGAGGAACCGCAATCAAGGAGGATTGTATCTGAAGGGGCACTAATTGAATCACAAATGGTTAAATTGATGGAGTACAAGAAGACAATGATGATGATGATGGGATGCACTACAAAGATGAAAATATGGTTCCATGATTCTGTTACTTCGGTTTCCTTCATGGTTTGCTTGGCTCGTAGAAGTGGTTAAGGAAAAGAAAGTGAAGGGCTGGTTTAGTTCTTTTATGCTTTTAGCTTTTACTTTTAGCTTTAAGGAGTGATGTTTTCTTATTTGATCTTTATATCAAAGGCTTTTTCAACTGCAGAAGATTTTCTGTTATCATTATATTATTTTATAATTAGAAGCATCTAATATGAGTCAACATCTTTGTGGTGATTAGTGTATGGTAACTCGTTTACATTAGTGAACATCTAATATGAGTCAACATCTTGTGGGTACATGTTTGACTTTACATGCATTCGAGGTGGGGGAATGTTTAAAATTTTAAATGTACCAATACTGAGATGATATAATAGTGCAGATTTAAAGAATTATTGACATAAAATTATGCTAAGATCTATATTAGTGAATTATCTTGGTAGACCATTTGAAGTGGATAACTCAAAGCACTCTTGCTGGCTCCTTCTAAGAACCATGGATTACATAATTTTAAAAGTTCTTTTTAAGGCTAGTCCACACGGAAAGCACTAGTATATGCAGTTGTACATTTACTGTCACAAAGAAAATTGACAAAATTAGTCAATATCCCATTTAAAGTGACAATTCAAGAAGAAAAGTTCCAATAGAAAAAATGAGTTACTTTGTTATTTGATTTATTAGCAAAAGCCGTTATCAAACAATGTGACAATATAACGACCTACAAATACTTCTATAATAACTCTATTTCAAAAGCCGATATGCTTGACTAAGTCATAATTCATAATTTAGCAAATTAATTTTGAATTTTATAAGCTAGTGTCAGATAGATACTTATTTGTTTTTTTTTTTTTTTCCGGTATACTTCGGATTTTATATACAAGTGACAAACACTTTGTGAGCTTGATTACAGCTATTGTAACCAAAATCAAGACTAAGAAAAGGGTGTCAAACTCATACATGAAACATAAGATTCCAGTTGTAAATGCTCATCTTCGGAGGGGCAATCACCGTATCTCGCTCTGAAAAGTTGCGATGGGAATAGAAGGTAGAGGATATTTACAAATTTAATAAATTAATATTAATTTTAATTTTATTAATATTAAATAGAACGTGTTTCGGACCTAATCCAGGTCCTCCAAACGGTCGAGGAACGACCTGGTTTCCTGGGTCCAGGCCCTCACCACGGCTCAAATTGGTGAGGAGATTGTAAATTTCTAACAAATATAAATATAAATACTTTTCTTATCTTAACCAATAAAAAAAATAATATAACAATATAAACTATATGGCTCCCTTAGGTACGTCTGATAAACCACAATTTTAGGGTTTATTTTGTATTGAATTAGGTAGATTTTATTAATTTTTCTCACATTTATTCAATGAAATAGCATGATTTTGTAAATCTCCCTAAACTGTGCTTAATGATTAAAAACATGCTTTCTAGGCCCTAAATTGATAAATTTAATTCACTTTAATTCCATTCGAGGCCTTGATATGTTTGTTGAGTGATTTCAGGTTTAGAAGGCAAAGATTGGATTGAAGAAATGAAGAAAAAGCATGGAAAGTGGAGAAACTCATGAAAAAATGAGCATTTGGAGGATTCATAGCGACGCGCACGCGTGACCAACACGGACGCGTGAGAAGGTCATTTTCTAGGTAACGCGTACACGTGACCCATGTGTACGCGTGACAAGCGGCACATGACCAACTTAAAGGCAATACGCTGGAGGCGATTTCTATGCCATCCAGGCCCAAATCCAACTCATTTCCGAAGCTATTAGAGATTGAATTTAAGAAGATCAAGGGGAGAGCAATTAGGATAGATTAGAAACATGTTTTAGGTCATATTCTAGAGAGAGAAGCTCTCTCTTCTCTCTAGAATTAGGGTAGATTAGGTTAGATTTTTCTTATATTTAGGTTTAATTCTTGTTTTGTGTTAATTTTCCCTTCAACTTCTTATTCTTACATCCTTACTCTCTTAGTTTTATTTGTTATTTCTTTCATTTTGTTGCCTTTATGTTTATGACACTTTGTTACTTTTAATTTCAATAAATACAATTTATGTTTTATGTTTGTTTATGTTTAATTGAATTGTTATTGTTATTTTTCTTGCAATGGTAGTTGTTGGATTTTATATTTCTTGTCATTTTACCATGCTTTCCTTTCATGCCTTCCAAGTGTTTGATAAAATATTTGGTTGGATTTTAGTGTAGATTTTTGTGTTCTTGGCTTGGGTTGGTAACTTGGGTGACCTAGAGTTACTAATATCCAAGTAATTGATCATTTGTGCCATTGACTCTAGTCTTTCACTAAATCAATTAGTGAGGTGGCTAGGACTTATGGACTAGGATCCATTAAGCTCACTTGACTTTCCTCTAATTTTGGGGATGACAAAGTGGGAGTGATCCTTGCAATTATCATGTAGTGATTAGTAACAAGGATAGTGATCCTTAACCATCAATCCTTGCCAGGACCTTTTTACCATTTGATTTACTTTTACTTTCTTGTCATTTACATTTCTTGTTTTTAAACTGAAAACCCCAAAAGGATACATCATAACCAATAATATGCACACTTCCCTGCAATTTCTTGAGAGACGACACGAGATTTGAATACTTCGGTTTATTTTTATTAGGTTTGTACTTGTGACAAACAAATTAAACTTTGATTGAAGATTAATTGTTGGTTTGGAACTATACTTGCAATGGAACTATTTTGTAAAATTCTTTACCGACATTTATCCTCCATCAAGTTTTTGGCACCGTTGCCGAAGAATTGAAAATGTGTGCCTTGTTATTGGTTATTGTATATATGTGAATATTGTGAATATGTTTGCCTTTTGCTTCTTTGTTAGTTTTTGCTAGTTTTAGGAGTTGTTTTCTTTATTTCTTATTAGTATTTATTTTTTTATGTTCTCTTTTCACTATGAATTCTCACCCTTTTGGCTATAAGTTTGGTTCAAACTATGTTGTAGGAAATGGGAATTATAATGAGAACATGCATTAAGGATGGAATAATCAAAGGTGGGAGGAGCCCCAAGCGTATGGACAACCCTCTTGACAACAACCTCCACCAATGTACTATGAGCAAGAACCATTCTATGATGTATACTGGTGCACGAAAATTACAATCACACTTTGTAATTTCGCACAACTAACCAGCAAGTGCACTAGGTCGTCCAAGTAATACCTTATGTGAGTAAGGGTCGATCCCACGGAGATCGCCGGCTTGAAGCAAGCTATGGTTATCTTATTATTCTTAGTCAGGATATCAATAGGGTTCTTAGTTTTAATTGCGAAAAATAAAAGAACATTAAATAATTACTTGTTATGCAGTAATGGATAATGGGTTGGAGTTTTGGAGATGCTCTGTCTTTTGAATTTCTGCTTTTCTACTGTCTTTTTCTTCATGCACGTAGGTCTCCTTCCATGGCAAGCTGTATGTTGGTGGATCACCGTTGTTAATGGCTACCAGCCGTCCTCTCAGTGAAAAGGGTCCATGTACATGGCTAATTATCTGTTGGTTCTCACCAATGTTGGAATAGGATCCATTGATCCTTTTGCGTCTGTCACCACGCCCAGCATTCATAAGTTTGAAGCTCGTCACAGTCATCCCTTCCCTGATCCTACTCGAAATACCACAGACAAGGTTTAGACTTTCCGGATCTCAGGAATGCTGCCAATTTATTCTATCTTATACCACGAAGACTCTGGACTCACGGATTGAATGCTCCGTTGTCAGGAGAGGCAGTCAAACTCGTGAACCAGAAACTCAAGAGATATACATTCAATCTAAGGTAGAACGGAAGTGGTTGTCAGGCACGCGTTCATAGGTTGAGAATGGTGATGATTGTCACGGATCATCACATTCATCATGTTGAAGTACGAACGAATATCTTATAATAGAAACAAGCGAGATTGAATAGAAAACAGAAATATTTGCATTAATTCATTGAGACGCTGCAGAACTCCTCATCTCCAACGATGGGGTTTAGAGACTCATGCCATCAAAGGTACAATTTCAGATGTAAAAATGTCATGAGGTACAAAATAAATCTCTAAAAGTAGTTTTTATACTCAACTAGTAACCTAGATTTACAGAAAATGAGTAAACTAAGATAGATAGTGCAGAAATCCACTTCTGGGGCGCACTTGGTGTGTGTTGGGGCTGAGCATTGAAACTTTCACGTGTATAGGCTATTCTTGGAGTTAAACGTTAGTTTGTAACCTGTTTTTGGCGTTTAACTCTTGTTTGTAACTTGTTTCTGGCGTTTAACACCAGAATAGGGCAGAAAGCTGGCGTTAAACGCCAGTTTGCGTCATCTAAACTTAAGCAAAGTATGGACTGTTATATATTGATGGAAAGCCCTGGATGTCTACTTTTCAACGCAATTGAGAGCGCTCCATTTGGACTTCTGTAGCTCCAAAAATTCCATTTTGAGTGCAGGGAGGTTAGAATCCAATAGCATCTACAGTCCTTTTTCAGCCTCTGAATCAGATTTTTGCTCAGGTCCATCAATTTCAGCCAGAAAATACCTGAAATCATAGAAAAACACACAAACTCGTAGTAAAGTCCAGAAATGTGATTTTTGCATAAAAACTAATAAAAATGTAAGTTAAGTGGATAAATTAATTCGAATCCTCAAAGTCCCAGTCTTTCCTTGGGAAAAGTTGGAGTTATTGGATCTCGAATTAATTCTTGAAGAATTCCAATTTTCAATCAACAATGAGTTTGATAACTCAAGAGTCACCAATTATTTAACCAAAGCCAAAAGGGAAAATATCTAAATTAAATTAAAAGCATTCATATAAATAAAACAATCATAAACTGAAATACCTCAAATAACATTAATTAAGAAAATCAATCCAAACATAAAAGAGTTCTTAAACTAAATTGGGAAAATATATAAAAGGAATATTGAACCTGTGATTGAAGAAGATGAATTCCTAATCCTAATCCTAATCCTAAGAGAGAGGAGAGAACCTCTCTCTCTAAAAACTACATCTAATCCTAAAATTATGAATTATGAGAGTTTCATGATGAATGGATGCATTCCCCCACTTTATAGCCTCTAATCTGTGTTTTTCAGGCCGAAAACTGGGTCAAAAAAGGCCCAGAAATCGCCCCCTGCATATTCTGGTACGTTCAGGTCGCGGGCAAGTGACGCGAAGGCGTCGCCCACGCGGCCGTGCGGATTGAAGTTCACATATGCGACGCGTCCGCGTGGATCACGCGTTCGCGTTGCCTAGCGTCAAGGCAACTATGGAACATTATATATCAAATCGAAGTCCCGGACGTTAGCTTTCCAATGCATTTGAAACCACGTCGTTTGGACCTCTGTAGCTAAAGTCATAGCCGTTTGAGTGTGAAGAGGTCAGGCTAGACAGCTTAGCAGTTTCTCCAACTTCTTGTATTCTTTCCATTTTTGCATTCTTCCTTTCCATCCTCTGAGCCATTCCTACCCTATAATATCTGAAAATACTTAACACACATATCAAGGCATCTAATGGTAATAAGAGAGGATTAAACATAGGGAACTTAAGGCCAAAGAAGCATGTTTTCAATTAAAGCACATAATTAGGAAGGCAAATGTAAAACCATGCAAATAGTATGAATAAGTGGGTAAAGAGTTGATAAAATCCACTCAATTAAGCACAAGATAAACCATAAAATAGTGGTTTATCAACCTCCCCACACTTAAACAATAGCATGTCCTCATGCTAAGCTCAAGAGAAGCTATAAAGATGAAGAGGAATGGTAGGATGTATGAAATGCAACCTATCTATATGAATGTAACTACATGCAAAAATGTTTCTACCTACTTGGTTAAAAATAAATAAGTTCTCCAAGACAAACATAAATCAGATTTCACTAATTCAAATCATATAAAATATAAACAAGTAAACTTGTAAGAAGATAGCTCATGAAAGCAGGGAACATAGAATTAAGCACTGAACCCTCACTGGTAGTGTATATTACTCTAATCTCTCTAGTGTATAGGGTAATCACTCTACTCTTCTCTAGTCATGCTTTCTAAAACTTTGTTCTTCATCTAATCAATCAACAAATATTTAGCATACCAATGCAAACATCATGAGGTCTTTTCAGGGTTGTAATGGGGCTGAGGTAAAGGTAAGGGTATATATAAGGCTAAGTGAGCTAGTAAAATGAATCCTTGAGTAGTCTAAGATCTCACCTAACATATACATACTCTATAAAAATTTTAAAATTATACTTAGCTTCCCATAGTTTTTCCACTTTTTATCACATACTCATGTACCAATTTTATTTTGATTTTACTTCCATGTGCATTGATTTCTCTACTAAACTTATTATTGGGGTAATTTTGTCCCCTTATTCATAATTTTTTTTTGAAACATAAAAGCAAACATAACTTATCAATGCACATGGATTTTCCATTATTTTTTCTATTTTGGTTTTTTCATGAGTAGGTTCCCAAATTCCCAATATTCAAATAAATTAGAAACATGATACATTCCCTTATTAACCCATGTTCCCACAATTTCCCCACACTTAAATTATACACAATATCTATCTTAAGCTAATCAAGGATTCAACTTGGGATTTTTATTTTGTTTTTCTGCTTAAGGCTAGTAATGTGGTTATGAAATAGAAGGGGGTTAAAAAGTTCAAAGTGGCTAACAAGGGTGATGTAAAAGGTAGGCTTATTTGGGATAAGTGAGCTAATAACAAATAATGGTCTCAATCATATGCAAGCATGTAAATACACTAAATAATGGACATATAGAATGGAACAAAGCAGAGATTGCAATTATAGAGAAGAAAATACACAAGAATAAAAATTTATGGTTAAATAATGTAACCATATAAATAAGCTCAAAATCTCACAGGTTATGTGTTCTTTGGCTCAAAAACCATGTTCCAAATACAACTTCAAACAAGTGTAACAAAAAATTTTATTCAAATTAGTGAAATGCTATAAAAAGTTTCTTGAAAAAGAAATTATTACTTTAACAAAGTGGTAAAATATGCAAAAATCAAACAAATATGCAAAATGCAACAATGAACTATCAAATAAAATAAAACATTGGTGTTGAGATAGGAAATAACTAACCCATGGAGATCGGTATCGACCTCCCCACACTTAAAGATTGCACCCTCCTCAGTGCATGCTAAGATGTGCAGATGGACGGGTTGTTCCAACTGATACTTTTCTCCAAAGATTGTGCAGATGGACTTGTCTTCTCTCCCTGAAGTATGGTTGGGTTAATGCCAAATGATAAGGGTCTCATTTACATGGAAGCTTCAACATGTACGTGAGAAAACAATAGAAGCCATGGCATGCCAGTGGGACAAAATGTACAACAATGGGGAAGAGAGTGGGTAATGAAAGACAATGTAAGTTCATGCCAATGCAAAAGGAATACAGGTATAAAAGATTGACATTGACAGAAAATTAACATTACCCAACATTGTAAAACAAGTCACTAAGCATCAAAATGACACTAGAAAGGATGCAATAGTTAAATAAGAAAATCAACACCAAAGGAAAAATAATAAATTTAGAAAAGAAAAGAAAAATATGCACTAAATTAAAATGCAATGAATGAAATATGCAAATAAATTAAGTAAAATAAAATGAAAGATAAAAAGATTGAGAAGGGAAAGAAGTGAGTAAGAAAGGAGGGAGGGAAAAATTAGGATTGGGGAAGAAAAGATAAGATATTTGGCAAATTGGGATAAGCTGTGCGGCGCAAGCGACGTGGATGCATAGGGCACGCGGTCACGTGACTTGCGCTTTAAATTAATCGACGCGGTCGCGTTGGTCACGCGGTCACGTGACACATGTTATGCTTCTGGCGCGAGTGCAGCCTCGCGCCTGCACAGCTCTCTGTTCGAATTATTTTATTTGCCAAATTTGGGGTGACGCGATCGCGTGGGGCATGCGATCGCGTGAGTGGGCTTTAGAAGGGAATGACGCGGACGCGTGAGCCATGCGTCCGTGTGGGTGGAATTGTGTGTTCAGCACCAATCCAGCACCACTCTTGCACAATAATTCGTTGTGCACCCGTTTTACGTCGAAAATCAGGGCACACGGACGCGTGGGTCACGCGGTCGCGTGGGAGGCCATTATTCCCATGTGACGCAGACGCGTCGGCGATGCGGTCGCGTGGGTCAATTTGTGCCACTGGCACGCCTCCAGCCACGCTCCAGCGTGACTCTCTGTTCGTTTTTATTTTCTCCCCTCTCCTTGCGACGCAGACGCGTCGCGTGGCATTTTTTTAAATTAAAAGTATGCAAATGCAGATGTACGAAATGTGCTGATAAAGAGAAGAGTTATTGAATAGAAAAACTAAAAATAAAGAAAAGAACGATCATACCATGGTGGGTTGTCTCCCACCTAGCACTTTTAGTTAAAGTCCTTAAGTTGGACATTTGGCGAGCTCCTTGTCATGGTGGCTTATGCTTGTACTGATGCAGGAATCTCCACCAACGTTTGCAAATCCAATATCCTCCGGGATCCTAAATCTTGTTTCTACACCCGTCTTCAAGTTGATTATCCTGATTCCATTCGGGTGGTTCAGCTTTAGAATTCTCACTAAAGCGTCCAAACAACTTCCTAGACTCATTCAATTGAGCTCTATACCAACCTTTGTGTTTAAATTTTGAGCTTCCAACCATAATGAACCTTGCAGGACAGATCTTACCACTGACCATCTTCTTCTTACTCTTAATGCCACAAAGAGCTCTAAGTTGACCATCCGTCTCCAGTAGCTCGTATTCAAGTGGAATTAGAAAGCTAAGGGATATGAATTTTACCCACTTGAATGTTGTGAAGGATGATGGCAACTTAGGGGGAGGTGTTTTTATTGAACGTGCAAGCTCCACTCCCTTGTGCTCTTCTTTGACATCTTCCACCTCTTTGCAAGCTTCTTCAATTTCAACCTCTTCCTCTTGGTAGCTTTCTTCCAATTTAATATCTTCTTTATTATGCACCAAGGGCATGGGAGGTTGTGCCTCTTCTTCTTGAATCTCCATCTCTTGATTAACCTCTTCCAATTCTTCTATTATGACATGCCTTGGAGGTTGTACACCCTCCTCAACATCAATTTCAAATGCCTTGGAAGGAGGCTTTATGACTTGAATTTTTCATGGAGGTTCTGCATCTCCTAAGTCTGCAACCGCTTCTTCTTCTTCAACAATTATGGCTTCCTCCACTTGTTCCAATACAAAGTCATGCTCCTTACTGTCCACTGGAGTTTCTAGTGTCTCCTTCATGCTACGTTCTTCATTAGATTCTCCACATGAAGCCATGGGGGTTCCTTGAGTGTCTGAACATCTAGAAAGTAATTGATTTATTGCTTGCTCCAATTGATGAAGGGTTGCATGAAATTGATCTACTGTTTCCTTGAGACGATCCCTTGACTCTTGTTCCATTTCAATAGCATAACTGGCATCATCTTGCTCTTGGATTGATGGATGTGAGTGCTCTTCCATGGATGGTGGTGATGGGATGGTGGTGATGGAATGGGTAGATCATTATATGGTTGAAAAGGAAGTGCACTAGAGCTTAAGGGTTGATTGTTGAAGGTATTCGGTGGTCCGATTTGGGTGACCAGAGCTTGTATAGTAGAGTTTAAATCGGCAAATACTTTCTCCATGGAGGTTTGGGGTGGATAGGAGGGTTCATTTTGATAATGATAAGGAGATTGTGTATATTGAGGTGCTGGTTCTATGTATGGTTCATTTGGCTCATAAGGTGGTTGGTATGGTGGATATGGATTAGGGTCATATGGAGGTGAATGGTGGAAAGGGGCTTGTGAGTATGGTGGTCCAAAGCTATGTTGAGGAGAGGATTCATAGGCGTATGGTGGTGGTTGTTGATAGTCAAAAAAGTGCTCACCATGGCCGTTATCTTGGTATGCATCACAGAATGGTTGTTGATAGTCCATTGGAGGTGGTTGTTGCCATGAGGGTTGATCAAATCCTTGTGGCTCCTCCCATCTTTGATACTTCCAACCTTGATGCCTGTTCTCATTGTAATTTCCTCTTTCTGCAACATAATTGTAACCAGATTCATAACCAAAGGGGTGAGAGTTCATAGTAATAGGAGAAAATAGAAACAAAAACTAAGAAAAAGAAATTATTTTGAAAAAGATATAATTTTTGAAAAAAGATAAGATAAGATTTTGAAAAAAAAATATAATTTTTGAAAAAAAGATTTGAATTTTGAAAAAAAAGATAAGATAAGATAAAAAAATTTAAAATCTGAAATTTTTTTTTGAAAAATATTTACAATAACCAATAATAAGGCACACGTTTGCAATTCTCTGGCAACGGCGCCATTTTGATAAGAGAACTTTTGCGTGGTCTAGAATTCAGAATAAATTCCCGTTGCAAGTATAGCTTCTAAACCAACAAAAGTCCTTTCATACAAATGTTTTGGTTGTCACAAGTAACAAACCCCTTTTTAAAATTGATAACCGAGTATTTAAACCTCGGGTCGTCTTCTCAAGGAATTGCAGGGAGGTATGTTCTTATTATTGGTTATGAGTTTGTAAATTGGGGTTTTGGAGTTTGGGCAATGGGCACAGGTATATTTAAATGACAAGTAAAATAAATTAACAATAATAAAATCTTTTGGCAAGGTATGAAGAACTGGAAGTCCTATCCTAGTTATCCTTATCAATTATGATGAGAATTGGATTTTTTTCCCACTTTGTTAACCTCTAACTATGAAGGTAAGTTAAGTGGATGAATTAATTCGAATTCTCAAGTCTCAGTCTTTTCTTGGGAAAAGTTGGAGTTATTGGATCTCGAATTAATTCTTGAAGAATTCCAATTTTCAATCAACAATGAGTTTGATAACTCAAGAGTCACCAATTATTTAACCAAACCCAAAAGAGAAAATATCTAAATTAAATTAAAAGCATTCATATAAATAAAACAATCATAAACTGAAATACCTCAAATAACATTAGTTAAGAAAATCATCCAAACATAAAGAGTTCATAAACTAAATTGGAAAAATATATAAAAGGAATATTGAACCTGTGATTGAAGAAGATGAATTCCTAATCCTAATCCTAATCCTAAGAGAGAGGAGAGAACCTCTCTCTCTAAAAACTACATCTAAACCTAAAATTATGAATTATGAGAGCCACATGATGAATGGATGCATTCCCCCACTTTATAGCCTCTAATCTGTGTTTTTCGGGCCGAAAAATGGGTCAAAAATAGCCCAGAAATCGCCCCCTGTGTATTCTGGTACGTTCAGGTCGCGGGCAAGTGACGCGAAGGCGTCGCCCACGCGGCCGCGCGGATTGAAGTTCGCAGATGCGACGGGTCCGCATGGATCACGCGTTCGCGTTGCCTAGCGTCAAGGCAACTATGGCATATTATATATCAAATCGAAGCCCCGGACGTTAGCTTTCCAACGCATCTGAAACCGCGTTGTTTGGACCTCTGTAGCTAAAGTCATAGCCGTTTGAGTGTGAAGAGGTCAGGCTGGACAGCTTAGCAGTTTCTCCAACTTCTTGTATTCTTTCCATTTTTGCATTCTTCCTTTCCATCCTCTGAGTCATTCCTACCCTATAAAATCTGAAAATACTTAACACACATATCAAGACATCTAATGGTAATAAGAGAGGATTAAACATAGGGAACTTAAGGCCAAAGAAGCATGTTTTGAATCAAAGCACATAATTTGGAAGGCAAATGTAAAACCATGCAAATAGTATGAATAAGTGGGTAAAGAGTTGATAAAATCCGCTCAATTAAGCACCAGATAAACCATAAAATAGTGGTTTATCAACCTTCATGCCACAAGCACAGGGTTAGGGACAGCTGGGTTTAGCCGCTTAGGCCGGGATTTTATTCCTTTAGGCCCTCCTATCATTGATGCTCAAAGTCTTGGATCCTTTTTACACTTGCCTTTTGGTTTTAAGGGCTGTTGGATTTTTTTTCACTGCTTTTTCTTGCTTCAAGAATTAATTTTATGATTTTTTAGATTACCAATAACATTTCTCTTTTTCATCATTCTTTCTAGAGCCAACAGTTTTAACATTCATAAACAACAAGATAAAAAATATGCACTGTTTAAGCATTCATTCAGAAGACAAAAAGTCTTGCCACCACATATAAATAATTTGAATTTTTCTTATTAAGAACTCGAAAAAAATTGCCTCCTTATTCTAAAAATATTTGCTATTTTATTCATGTTTAATGATGATGAGAAAAATAAATTATAGCTTACTTGGAGATGATAAAAATAAAAATAAGAATACTAATCACGACTACTCATATGACTCCTAAGATAGATTTCTAATAGCAGAAGTTATCATAGAATTAAGATTAGGACAAAACAACCTTTATTTTGGGAGATGGATGCTCCTTCAATTTGTGGGTTGTCTGGACCTTCAAGAGAAAGTTTCTGGCGCTTCAGCTGTTGTAGTTCATGCCCTTGCTTCTCCTATTCCTTAAGCAGTTTGCAAATCATAAAATTTTGATTCTGTTGTTCTTCCTTGAGTTGATCCATAGTTTCTTGCAACTTGGTGACAGATGCTTCTAGGCGGGTCCAATAGTCAATCTGAGGGATCTCTGGGAGGAACTCATGCACCCTCCTTTTGATAGAGTTTTCTTGTACTTGTTGTCCCTCCATTGACTTCTTGGTGATTGGATGTTAGACTGGGATGAACTCATCTACTCCCATCTTCACCCCAGCCTCTTTACATAGCAGAGAAATCAAATTTGGGTAAGCCAATTTGGCATCCTTGGAGTTCTTATTTGCAATTGTGTAGAGCTCACAAGAAATCAGTTGATGAACTTCCACTTCGTTTTCTTGCATAATGCAATGGATCATCACTGCTCTCTTGATAGTGACTTCGGAGCGGTTGCTGGTAGGCAGTATGGAACGCCTAATGAAATCCAGCCAGCCCCTAGAAATTGGTTTGAGATCCCCTCTCTTGAGTTGATTTGGAACACATTTTGTGCTAGTTGTCCACTTGGTTCCAGGGATGCATATCTCCTCTAGACTTTGGTCCAAGCGCTTATCATCACACACCATTCTCCTATTAAAGGATTCTGGATTATCTTGTAGTTGAGGCAGCTTGAAGACCTCTCTTATTTTATCAAGGTGGAAGTGAATCATCTTCCCTCTGACCATGGTTCGAAAGGTATAGAAAGTGGTTCCAGTCATTCTCTGCCTCTCTGTTTGCCACAGATTTGAGTAGAATTCCTGAACCATGTTTCTACCCACTTTTATCTCAAGATTAGCTAGAATTTCGCAGCCTCTATTTTGAATTTGCTCTTGGATCTCCAGATATTCATCTTCTTTCTAATCGAATTTTACTTCCGGGATCACTGACCTTAGACCCATTATTTTATGGTAATGGTCCGAATGTTCCTTGGTTAAGAACCTCTTTTGATTCCAAAGTGGTCTTGGATTATTCTCTTTCTTGCCTCTTGAAGTGGTTTGTTTTCCCTTAGAAGCCATGACCTTAGTGAGTCTTAGCTCAGTGATCACGCAAAACATACCAAACTTAGAGGTTTGCTTGGCCTCGAGCAAAAGAAAGGAAAGGCGAGGAGAAGGAGGAGAGCCAAATTCGAATTGTGGAGGAGAGTGGGTGGCCAAATGTTAATTTAAAAGGAAAGGGTGGGTTCAAAAATTTTTGAAAAAGATATGATAGAAGATATGATCTCTAAAAAGATAATTATGATATGCAAAAGATGTAATTTTAAAATTGAAAAGATAGGAGAGAGTTTTGAAAAAGATAAATCTAAATTTGAAAAGATAGTATGATGAGTTGAAAAAAAAAAGATTTGAAAAGATATTAACAACATATATAAATTTTGAAAAAGATTTGAAAAGAAAGTAAAAAGATATATGAATTTTGAAAAAGATTTGAAAATAAGAAAAGAATTTTATGATTAAGAGTTATAATTTTTTTTGAAATTTGAAATTGAAAAGACGAGGATTTGAAATATGTTTATGCAAGAAATTATGGATGAAAACATAAAAATTAAAAAAAAATGGGTTGGAAAACAAAATTACCTCCCCTCCATTTTTCTGCCGTTAAACGCCCAAACGCTGCTTGTTTTGGGCGTTTAACGCCCATTTGTTGCTTGTTTTGGGCGTTTAACGCCCCTGGCTGGCGTTAAACGCCAGAAAGTCTTTATCACTAGGCATTTTTCTAAACGCACAGGATGCTGTAGTTCTGGCGTTAAACGCCCTGAATGGCACCCATTCTGGCGTTTAACACCCAGAAGTTGCTTGTTTTGGGCGTTAAATGCCTGAAAGTGCCTTTTACTGGCATTTTCGTGCCAGTGAGCTTCTTTTCTCTGCTTTCTGCTCTGAATCCTTCTGTAACTCTGTGAACTCCTGTAAATGAGAATTAGTTCAGATGATAATTTATTTAACTCCTATAATTATTATTTAAATAACAAATAAACTATAATAATGGCTGGGTTGCCTCCCAGCAAGCGCTTCTTTATTGTCTTTAGCTGGACCTTACTGAGCTTTAATCTTGTCTCAGTTTTGAGCATTCTTGCTCAAAATTACATTCAAGATAATGTTTGACTCTCTGTCCATTAACAATGAACTTTTTGTCAGAATCAATATCCTAAAGCTCTACATATCCATATGGTGACACGCCTGTAATCACATATGGTCCTCTCCACTGGGATTTTAGTTTTCCAGGGAATAGCCTGTGCCTAGAGTTAAATAGTAGAATATTTTGTCCTGGCTCAAAGACTCTGGATGACAGGTTCTTATATAGCCATCTCTTTGCTTTCTCCTTGTAAATTTTGGCATTTTCAAAAGCTTTGAGTCTGAATTCCTCTAGCTCATTCAGCTGGAGCAATCTTTTCTCTCCAGCTAATTTGTCATCAAGGTTTAGGAATCTGGTTACCCAGTAGGCTTTATGCTCCAGTTCCACGGGCAGGTGACAGGCCTTCCGATACACAAGCTGGTATAGAGAGGTTCCTATATGAGTTTTGAATGCTGTTCTGTATGCCTATAGAGCATCATCCAAGCTCTTTTCTCAATCTTTTCTACGGTCAATTACAGTCCGTTCCAGGATTCTTTTTATTTCTCTATTAGAGACTTCAGCTTGCCCATTGGTCTGTGGATGATATGGAGTTGCCACCTTGTGGCTAATTCCATAACGGACCATGGTAGTATAAAGCTGTTTATTGCAGAAATGAGTGTCTCCATCACTGATCAGTGCTCTAGGGACACCAAATCTGCTAAAGATATGTTTCTGGAGGAACTTCAGTACTGTCTTAGTATCGTTAGTGGGTGTTGGAATTGCCTCCACCCATTTAAATACATAGTCTACTGCCACTAGAATGTAAGTGTTTGAGTATGATGGTGGGAAAGGACCCATGAAGTCAATACCCCATACATCAAACAACTTAATCTCTAAGATCCCTTGTTTAGGCATGGCGTAACCATGAGGTAGATTACCAGCTCGCTAGCAACTGTCACAGTTACGTACAAACTCTCGGGAGTCTCTATAGATTGTAGGCCAGTAGAAGCCACATTGGAGGACTTTGGTGGCTCTTCGCATCAGAAAGTAATTTTTTCTTTTGCTGCCTGCTGAACTCCTTAGGAATGAATCTTGCAGCTTTATAGTTTGTGATGTCTGCAAAACATGGCACCTCCTGAATGGCAAAGAGTTGCTCATTCGGAAAGGTTTCAGAGATCTCAGTGAGGGGTAGAGACATCCCTTCTACTGGTTCTATCCAGGACAGGTGATCTGATACTTAATCCTCTGTTCTTTTTCTGTCTCTTATTTCTATATCAAACTCTTGCAGAAGCAACACCCATCTTATGAGCCTGGGTTTTAAATCCTGCTTTGTAAGTAGATATTTAAGAGCAGCATGGTCAGTGTACACAATCACTTTTGATCCTACCAAATAGGATCTGAACTTGTCAATGGCATAAACCACTGCAAGCAATTCATTTTCTGTGGTTGTGTAATTTTTCTGTGCGTCATTTAGAACATGGCTGGCATAGTAAATAACGTGCAGAAGCTTGTCATGCCTCTGTCCCAATACTGCACCAATAGCATGGTCACTGGCATCACACATTAGTTCAAATGGTAATGTCCAGTCTGGTGCAGAAATGACAGGCGCTGTGACCAGCTTAGCCTTCAGAGTCTCAAAGGCCTGCACACACTCTGTGTCAAAGACAAATGGTGTATCAGCAGCTACGAGGTTACTCAGAGGTTTTGTGATTTTTGAAAAATCCTTTATAAACCTCCTATAGAATCCTGCATGTCCCAGAAAACTTCTAATTGCCTTAACATTGGTGGGTGCTGGTAATTTTTCGATTACCTCCACCTTAGCTTGATCCAACTCTATGCCTTTGTTCGAAATTTTATGCTCAAGGACAATTCCTTCAGTCACCATAAAGTGACATTTTTCCTAGTTTAAAACCAGGTTAGTCTTTTGGCATCTTTTCAGAACAAGTGCTAGATGATCAAGACAGGAGCTGAATAAGTCTCTAAATACTGAGAAGTCATCCATGAAGACTTCTAGAAATTTTTCCACCATATCAGAGAAGATGGAGAGCATGCATCTCTGAAAGGTTGCCGGTGCATTACATAGACCAAATGGCATCCTTTTGTAGGCAAATACTCCAGATGGACATGTGAATGTTATTTTCTCTTGATCCTGGGGATCTACTACAATTTGGTTGTAGCCTGAGTAGCCATCCAGAAAGCAATAATAGTCATGACCGGCTAGCCTTTCTAGCATTTGGTCTATGAATGGTAAAGAAAAATGATCCTTTCTGGTGGCTGTATTGAAATTTTTGTAGTCAATACACATACGCCACCCTGTAACTATTATTGTAGGAACGAGTTCATTTTTTTCATTATGAACCACTATCATGCCTCCCTTTTTGGGTACAACTTGGACAGGGATCACCCAGGGGCTATCAGAAATGGGATAAATAATCCCAGCCTCTAGTAATTTAGTGACCTCTTTCTGCACCACCTCCTTCATGGCTGGATTCAGCCGCCTTTGTGGTTGAACCACTAGTTTGGCATTATCCTCCAGTAGGATCTTGTGCATGCATCTAGCTGGGCTAATGCCCTTGAGATCACTAATGGACCACCCAAGAGCTGTCTTGTGTGTCCTTAGCACCTGAATTAGTGCTTTCTCTTCCTATGGCTCTAAGGTAGAGGTTATGATTACAGGAAAAGTTTCACCTTCTCCCAGAAAATCATATTTTAGGGATGGTGGTAGTGGTTTGAGCTCGAGTTTAGGAGGTTTCATCTCTTCCTGAGGAATTTTCAGAGGTTCTTTTATTTCCTCTGGTTCCTCCAGATCAGGCTGAACATCTTTAAAGATATCCTCCAGGAAGTCAATAATATCAACACGCATACAGTCTTTTGATGTGTCTGGGTGCTTTATTGCTTCAATAGCATTCAGCCTAAACTCATCCTCATTGACTCTTAGGGTTACTTCACCTTTTTGGACGTCAATGAGGGTTCATCCAGTTGCTAAGAAAGGTCTTCCTAGAATGAGAGTTGCATTCTTGTGCTCCTCCATTTCCAGCACTACAAAATCAGTGGGAAAGGCGAATGGCCCAACTGTGACAATCATGTCTTCAATCACGCCTGATGGGTATTTAATGGAGCCATCATCAAGTTGAAGGAAAATTCGGGTTGGTTTAACCTCTTCAGTCAACCCAAGCTTTCTGATAGTGGATGCAGAGATTAGGTTGATACTTGCCCCAAGATCACATAGAGCTGTCTTGGTACATGTACCCTCTAATGTGCATGGTATCGTAAAGCTTCCAGGATCCTTAAGCTTCTCTGGTAAGCTTTTTAAAATGATTACATTGCATTCTTCAGTGAGGAGAACTTTTTCAGTTTCTCTCCAATCCCTCTTATGACTTAAGATCTCTTTCATGAACTTAGCGTAAGAGGGTATTTGCTTAAGTGCCTCTACAAACGGAATATTAATTTCAAGAGTCCTGAGATAGTCTACAAAGCGGAAAAATTGTTTATCCTGTTCTGCTTGGCGGAGTTTCTGAGGATAAGGTATTTTGGCTTTTTATTCTTCAACCTTGGTTGCTACATGTTTATTTCTTACAGATGTAGGTTGAGAAGCCTTCTTGAGGGAGTTATTATCAGCACTTGCAAGTGTCTGACCCCTCATAGGCGTTTGAATGCCAGGATTGGGGCTGGATTGGCGTTTAACGCCAGATTTCCTCCCTTTTTGGCATTTGAACGCCAGAACTGAACATGGGTTGGGCGTTTAACGCAAATTTTTCTCCCTTTTCTGGTGTTTGAATGCCATAACTGGGCGTCCACTGGGTGTTTAACGCCAGTTTTTTACCCTTTTCTGGTGTTTGAACGCCAGAATCATTCCTCTCTGGGCTCTTACTATCCTCAGAAGGATTTTGGGTTGCAGTCTGCTCATCCTCTATTATTTATTCTTTTCTTGGCTTTCTGCTGCTTTGAGTTGAGGTATTCAATGTTTTTCCACTCCTTAATTGAACTGCTTGGCACTCTTCTGTTATCTATTTTGATAATTGCTGTCTTGTCTGGTCAAGTTGTGCTTCCATGTTCCTGTTAGCATCCTTAGTGTCTTGTAACATCTCTTTAAATTCTGCCAACTGTTCTGTTAGATAACATAATGCTGATTGATTTCAGCAACTTGTTCTAGAGGACTAAGTTCAGTGGACACTACCTTAGCCTCTTCTTTTATGGATGACTCACTACTTAAGTACAGATGCTAATTTCTAGCAACTGTATTAATGAGCTATTGAGCCTCTTCAATTGTTTTTCTCATGTGTATAGATCCACCAACTGAGTGGTCTAGAGATATCTGAGCTTTTGCTGTAAGCCCGTAGTAGAAAATGTCTAACTGCACCCATTCTAAAAATATTTTAGAGGGACATTTCCTAAGCATCTCTCTGTACCTCTCCCAGACATTGTAAAGGGATTCATTATCCTCTTGTTTAAAGCTTTGGATGTCCAGCCTTTGCTGTGTCATCCTCTTAGGAGGGAAATATTGATTTAGGAATTTGTCTGACAACTGTTTCCATGTTTTTATGCTAGCTTTAGGTTGGTTATTTAACCACCTTTTAGCTTGGTCTTTTACAACAAATGAAAACAGTAATAATCTGTAGACATCCTGATCTATTTCCTTATCATGTACTGTGTCAGTAATTTGTAAGAACTATGCCAGAAACTCAGTAGGTTCTTCTTGTGGAAGACCAGAATACTGGCAATTTTGCTGCACCATGATAATGAGCTGAGGATTCAACTCAAAATTACTGACTCCAATGGAAGGTATACAGATACTACTCCCATATGAAGTAGTAGTGGGGTTAAAATATGACCCCAATGTCCTTTTGGACTGTTCATTTCCACTTAGGTCTACGATGGAGTTAGGGAGATGATGTAGATAAAAATTTATTTTATATTTATTTATTTATTTATATATATATCTTTCAAAATAATAAAATAAAAAAATAAAAAAACTAAAATAAAAAAGATTTGAAAATATTTTATGAAGATTTTCAAAAAAGCGAGGAGATAGAAAGTGGTTAGGATGTTTTTGAAAAAGATATGATTTTAAAAATCTTAAAAGGATGTGATTTGAAAAATTTTGACCAGGTCAACCCAAGGAATTCTAAAATTATGAGAAATTAAAGAAAAAAATATTTTTTTTTGATATTTGAATTTTAGATCCAGTGCTTCTTGTTTTCAAAAATTTTGGAGGGAAAACACCAAGGCACACCAAACTTAAAAATTTTAAGATCAAGACACAGAGAAGACTCAAGAACACTTTGAAGTCTCACAAGAACAACAAGAACAAAAAGAAAGAACACCAAACTTAAAATTTTTAGAAAACCAAAATAAAATTTTTGAAAACTAAAGAAAAATTAACAAGAGAACACCAAACTTAAAATTTGGCACAAGATTTAATCAAAGAAAAATTATTTTTGAAAAAGTTTTATAAGGAAGATACCCAATTACCAAGAACACAAGCATAACGCTCTAGCCAACTGAGATATAAATTTAATGTGTTTTAAAAAGGTATTTTTAATATATATAAATTTTTTGAAAACTGAAAATTTGAAAATGCACAAGAAAAACAAGAAAAGACACAAAACAAGACAAACTAAAGATCAAACAAGAAAAATAGCAAGAACAATGAACACAAACTCGAAAATTTAAAGGTAAATAAAACATGCAATTGACACCAAACTTAAGATATGAAACTAAACTCAAACAAAAGACTCAAAGAAAAATTAAAAACCAATGAAAAAAAATAATATTTTTGAAAGATTTTTAAAAGGAATAATAAAAGATGCAATCCAAGTGACTCTAAACCAAAAAGACAAAATTTTCCTAATCTAAGTAACAAGATAAACTGTCAGTTGTTCAAACTCGAACAATCCCCGGCAACAGCGCCAAAAACTTGGTGCACGAAAATTACAATCACGCTTTGTAATTCCGCATAACTAACCAGCAAGTGCACTGGGTCGTCCAAGTAATACCTTACGTGGGTAAGGGTCGATTGATAAACCACTATTTTATGATTCAAATTGTGTTTAATTGTGTGGTTTTATCAAGTCTTTGCCCACTTATTCATATGATTTACATGTAATTACAATTCCTTCCTAAAAATATTCTATGATTGAAAACATGCTTCTTTGGCTTTTATTTTCTTTTATTTAATCCTCTCTTATTACCATTAGATGCCTTGATATGTGTGTTAAGTGATTTCAGGAATTACAAGGTAGGAATGGCTTAAAGGATGGAAAGAAGCATGCAAAAATGGAAGGAACACAAAGAATTGAGGAGATAACCAGTGAGAAGTCACGCGGTCGCATGGCTGACACGACCACACGAAAAGGAAGAAATCACAGTGACGCGCCTGTGTGCCTGACGCAACCGCGCGGATTGGAAGCTGCATGAACGACGTGAATACGTGGACGATGCACACGCGTGGTACGAGAAACACTGAATGACGCGAACGCGTGGACGATGCGGCTGCATGACGTGCGCGATCTGCAAAATTTCAGAAGTCGCTGGCAGAGTTTCTGGGCCGGATTTCAACTCAGTTTTCGGCCCAGAAACACAGATTAGAGCCAGGGAACATGTAGAGACAGAGAAGAACATTCATTCGGCACAATTTTAGTTTTTAGATCTGAATTTACTCCTCCCCTAGGTTTGACTCACTTGAACATTCGAAATTAGGATTTTGAAGATTTTGGCTTTAGCTTTTGAGAAGAGTCTACCTCTGGTACTAGTCATTATAGTCTGTTATTTACTTTTCATTTATTCTTCCATATTCTTAATTCCTCCAGAGTTGACATTGGATTATTTTCACAAGTTATTAATATAGACTATTTTTATTTTCAATTAATCCCGTTCATTATTATTTATTATGTCTTCTTTTATTTTTCCCATTGATTCTGTGAAGTTTATAATTATGATGAGTGAGTAGTTCTATAACTTGATTGGGAGATGATTGAAAGGAAACCTTGAGTTGAATCACTCAAGAGAGAAATTATAATTGGATTTATTGTTGGATCACCATCTAATCTTTGACACTAGTCCTTCCCAAGGGAGAGGATTAGGACTTGTGACTAGAAACAGCTTTCCAACTTGCTTGACTTTCCTTTACCTAGTAAGGGATAACTAAGCAGAGCAACTTCCAATTATTAATTAATCTTGAGAATACTTCAACAAGAATAGGGCTTCCAACTAATCTACTCCCAATCAAGGCTTTTATTTAAAATTAATTAAATTCTCTAAATTAATTTCATGTTTATCAACTCAACCATTTTTGAAAACACCTGATTGATAAAATAGCACATCTTTTTGCAACTCGTTGGGAGATGGCCTGGGATTCATACTCCAGTATTTTAATTTCAATATTGTGACAACCCTTCTAAATTGATAAGCGGATTTTTGGCTGGTTAAGGATTGTACTTGCAACGTATTTCTATTAATAATTTCTTAACTCGCCAATTTCTGCCACGTCATCGATCCCACGGAGATTGCCTGCTTGAAGCAAGCTATGGTTATCTTATTATTCTTAGTCAGGATATCAATAGGGTTCTTAGTTTTAATTGCAAAAAATAAAAGAACATTAAATAATTACTTGTTATGCAGTAATGGAGAATGGGTTGGAGTTTTGGAGACGCTCTGTCTTCTGAATTTCAGCTTTCTTACTGCCTTCTTCTTCACGCACACAGGTCTCCTTCCATGGCAAGCTGTATGTTGGTGGATCACCATTGTCAATGGCTACCAGCCCTCCTCTTAGTGAAAAGGGTCCATGTACATGGCTAATCATCTGTTGGTTCTCACCAATGTTGGAATAGGATCCATTGATCCTTTTGCGTCTGTCACCACGCCCAGCATTCATGAGTTTGAAGCTCGTCACAGTCATCCCTTCTCGGATCCTACTCGGAATACCACAGACAAGGTTTAGACTTTCTGGATCTCAGGAATGCTGCCAATTGATTCTAGCTTATACCACGAAGACTCTGGACTCACGGATTAAACGCTCTGTTGTCAGGAGAGGTAGTCAAACTCGTGAACCAGAAACCCAAGAGATATACATTCAATCTAAGGTAGAACGGAAGTGGTTGTCAGGCACACGTTCATAGGTTGAGAATGGTGATGATTGTCATCGATCATCATATTCATCATGTTGAAGTGCGAACGAATATCTTAGAATAGAAACAAGCGAGATTGAATAGAAAACAGAAATACTTGCATTAACTCATTGAGACGCTGCAGAGCTCCTCACCCCCAACCATGGGGTTTAGAGACTCATTCTGTCAAAGGTACAATTTCAGATGTAAAAATGTCATGAGGTACAAAATAAATCTCTAAAAGTAGTTTTTATACTCAACTAGTATCCTAGGTTTACAGAAAATGAGTAAACTAAGATAGATAGTGCAGAAATCCACTTCTGGGGCCCACTTGGTGTGTGCTGGGGCTGAGTATTGAAGCTTTCACGTGCATAGGCTATTCTTGGAGTCAAACGCCACTTTGTAACCTGTTGGTTTGAAACTTGTTTCTGGCATTTAACGCCAGAATAGGATAGAAAGCTGGCGTTAAACGCCAGTTTGCGTCGTCTAAACTTAGGCAAAGTATGGAATATTATATATTGCTAGAAAGCCCTGGATGTCTACCTTCCAACACAATTGAGAGTGCGCCATTTGGACTCTTGTATCTCCAAAAATTTCATTTCGAGTGCAGGGAGGTCAGAATCCAACAGCATCTGCAGTCCTTTTTCAGCCTCTAAATCAGATTTTTGCTCAGGTCCCTCAATTTCAGTCAGAAAATACCTAAAATCACAGAAAAACACACAAACTCATAGTAAAGTCCAGAAATGTGATTTTTTCATAAAAAACTAATAAAAATGTACTAAAAAGTAGCTAGATCCTACTAAAAACTATGTGAAAACACCCCAAAAAGCGTATAAAATATCCGCTCATCACATACAAATCTAATAGTTATGGTGGACCTCCTTGTGGTTATCAATCACAACACCCATATGCCTATGAACCCCCTCCTCAATATAGCCTTCAACCACTATACTCACAAGCCACATACCACCAAACACCTCCATATGATCCTAATCCTTATCCAACATACCAAGAATCATACAAGCCATATGAACCATACTTAAAGCCATCACCATTCCAACATCAATACTCCCAAGAATCACCACCTCAATATGCACCATCTCCATATTCTTACCAAGATGAACCACATTCCTATTATGAACCCTTTCCTCCAAATAATGAACCCTCATATCCACTCCAATCACCAATAGATGACCCCCTTTGCACCATTCTCCAAGAGCAAAGGGAGCTTCATACCTTTCTTCAAGATCGACTTGAATTTCAAAGGAGGCAAGGAGAATTCATGGTTACCTTGACCAAGGTAGTAACTGATGAGTGGATATTTCAAGCGCTTGTGATTTTTCGTGTCAAGTAAAGTTTGAGACCAAACATTTAAAGTCATGGCTAGGATCAAGGTACAAAGCATCAAAGAAAAGAAAATGAAAGAAAAATATTGTGTTCAAGGATTAATCCAAGGTAAAAAGGCTAGATGATTCATAAGATTGTTCGGATTCTAATTCCAAATGACAGTGAAAATCCTCAGATTAAAAGGGTAGTGAGATGCCAAAAATATTCGGAGTTTCAGCGTTATAAACCCCACTTTGAGATAGACAGGAACTTAATTGATTACTCACTTCTCATGCAAATTTCACATCGTTTACATTAGTTTTGGTTGCTTAAGGACAAACAACAATTGAAGTTTGGTGTTGTGATGCGTGAGCATCTTTTTTATCTTTTTCTAGTGAATTTGTATTTGAATTGTTAAGTTTAATCAAAATTTAAATACTTTTTAGCCAATATAAATACTACTTTTAGTTGTGTGCAATTTTGTTTATTTCAAGTAGCATTCAGATGGATTTGACGGAGTTTTATAGAAGAAGAGGAAGAAAGTGGATGATGTTGTTAACTCTGACCTCCCTGCACTCTACCAGATATAACTTGAGTTACAGAGGTCCAATTGACGTGATTTTAGTGGCATTGGAAAGAAACTTTTACAGCTTTCCAACGATATATAATAGTATACACTTCTCATCCAACCTGTATGGCCATATTGTTGCCTAACTTGGCTTTTCCCAAGTTAGGCGCAGGAAGAAGAACATGCGCTCCATTTGCAATCTGCCTAGGCCATGCCTAACTTCAAATTCTTGAAGTTAGGCAGTAGGTTCAACGATCTGGGGTGGTCCCCGCTTCTCCACAAAAACCAGCACGCAATCTTATTTAATTTTTTATTAAAACTTTTTATTTTAATTACAAATGGAAAAAGATATTATTTAGTTTTAGAAAATATATCTTACATTAATTAGGATTAGATATAAAAGGGAAAAGATTCATCCCTTCGGACTCTGCTCTCTTCTCTCTTACCTCATTCCGCAATTTACAGTTTTTCAGAATCCTAGTTTTCTCTCTGAGCCATGAGCAACTAAACATCCACAGTTAAGGTTAGGAGCTTTGTTTATTGTATAGATTGATACTAGTTTTCGTTCTTCATCTTATGAATCTGTGTGGAACGGAAGTATGACCCTTATTCTAATTGAGTTCTTGTAAACCTTGGAAAAGTAATTTACCTGAACAAAAGCTTAAAAACAAATTCTCCTAAATCACTAATTATCTGGACTTAACGGATACGTGACATATAATCCTCTTATATTTAGATAATTAGGATTTCTGTGGCACATAAACTAGTTTTGAACTTAACCCTCTAATCGGAATCAAGTGACCAAGGAATTGGCGGTTGATGAAGGTTAGAGGAGACTAAAAAGGTTTAAGGAATTAGGATTTAGTCATATATAGTTTGCCATGAATTGAATCTTGCATGATTAAAATAGTTGGTAAGAAAAGTTAATTTTGAAAAATAAACATCTCTGAAACATTAACTATTTTCTCATATATTCTTCACACCAATTTACTATTTGCTGCATAATTTCTTGTTTATTGTTTAATGCAATTAATTCTCAAAACACCAATTTTTGCTTGTCTGACTAAGCCAATCACTCAATCATTGTTGCTTGATCCATCAATCCTCGTAGGATCGGCCCTCACTCACCTGAGGTATTACTTAGTACGACCCGATGCACTTGCCGGTTAGTCTATGGGTTATAAATTCCACACAGTTTCTAAATTTGAATTTCATTCAATTTTTTCATCGAATCTACCAGCGAAAAAATCTGACTGTAATACGCTTGTAGTTGTCCAAAATGCTTCGTTTCATTTATTCACATTACCGTCAGAAATTTTCAACGGTAAATCCCTCAGTAAAATTGGAGCATATAAAATTTTTGCACCCGTCATTACCATTGGAATTAGGTTATGGAATTCAACGATAAATTTTTTTGGCAACGAATTTACACTCGTAACATTTTGCCCTTAAATCCGCTGGTAACGATCTTCTATAAATTCGTCGATAAATCTGACAGTATTCAATGTTCTTCTTATATTGTCAGACAGTTACATTGTGATATATAAATTGGACTGTTTCTCAAGACATCGAAGCCTTAGATTTGAGGACCAAGACAGACGGCTAGATGTTGCTCAGAATTTGGACTCTCAGAATTCTTTTCCACAAAATCGAGCCTCATATTTGTGCTCTTTGGGACACGCAACGCTCATGCATGTGGTGTGCATTGTGGTGCAAGCATACCTTTTCTCCTCTCCCTCGTTAACTTCATTTTTCTTGAAACATATTTATAATTTATTTCTTTTAATTTATGTAAAAAAATGATAATATTATAGATTTATGTTGATTGTATACATTGATTATATAGTAGTTTATATAGTGTATGCTTAGATAAGTATTAGTTAGTCTTAGACAATGATAATTAGTATTTTAAAATTTTACTTAGGTATATTTAATAGAAGTGTTATAGTATAGCGGTATTCTAATGAAATACTAACTATTAGTGAGGTTAATAACTGTTAAGAATCTTAGTTAAAGATAACTAATAAACTTGTACGTGTGTTGTTTTATATAATAACTGCTAGGTTTCTTAGTAAATGATACTTAGCCAATGACAATTAGTATTTTAAGCTGTATTATAATGATAACGAATTAATGATAATGAAAATGAAAATGTTAGTTATATTTTGGGAGGGTTACATTTTTAATTAGAATTGTAACTATTTATATTTTTAGGGTAAATTTATTTATTATTTACAATATATAGTTGTTAGAAAATAAGATTAAATTTGTTTGGGTGTTGTTGATAATTATTAGCTACTACGGTAATTAAGTTAAAATTATTTTAGTGGATATAATTTTATTAAGTACAATAGTTAGTATAGAGGTTAAAAGAATTTTTCTTAAATATAATATTAATGTTAGTATGTTTACGAAAATTAGAATCGTGTGTTTTAATTGTTTATTGATTAAATAACTGAGTTTACTTGTATTATTATTTGTCTATATTTTGTAAAGTTCACAAATTTTGATGTGTGTTTACATGAATCCACTCAATGCATACAACTCTATTATGGAATCTGTTTTGCAGAAAATTGGCTTTTATCACGTTTTTTAGATTAGAGTGATCCAAAGATAGTTACTTTTATTAATAGCTATAGTTGAGAGATAGGATCCAAAGACCTATATATTTTATCTTCTAACTAGTAAGTACGCTGTTATGTTGGAAGATACCGCTCTAATTCTAGGTCTTTCGATAAATGGTTTTTTCATGATAAGAGTAACTATGAGTAGTCACAAGGCTATACAAGTTGAGTGTATGCACCAATTTAGAATTGTACCTAGGACTAGTGATTATAGAGGAAGCTATATCAAGCTGACCTATATTAGAGATGTGAAAGATCGGCTACATCTAAATGATCGAGTTACCATCGAGAGATACGTGAAGCGCCGCATCTTGTTATAGTTTGTGTCAACATTGTTTGCTGATGACAAGTCTAAGTCATTGATTCACTTGAAATTTATGTCGTTGCTCCGCGACTTTTCTGTGATCATCGAATTCAATTGGGGATTAGCATCTCTAGCACACTTATACAGAATATTATATAGAGCATATCATTTTAATTATAAGGAGATCGACAGTCCACTAACATTGTTGCATGTTTGGGCTTGAATTCGTCTGCCATTTAATTTCTTGCCCTAATTTCTAGTGCCCCTGATATTTTTTGCTTGCTAACTAGTAATGTTTATTATTAATAACTTTACAAAGTACATTACATTGTACTTTAATGTATACTTAGAAAGTTTAGTAATAAAAAAAATAATGTCAGGTGAATTAACTGGGAGCATGCGTTGTATAGATATCATACTCTTGCTCACTTCAAGATATTATTATATGAGATACAGGAAGGCTAGATATATTCTAATAGAATATATAAAATGATCTCAATATCCATGTTTGTTGAACCATTGTATTATTTGGTGAATAATCCTCTATTTTTTCGTATCTATCCAATTTGTTTGAAAAGCATACGGTGTTGATCTCTTAGATCCGGAGGTTATTTCACAAGATATTTGTCATCATTTAGTGATTTGGATCACAACAGTACCATTAATATCATTCGAGACTCTTGAGTGGATGCAATCGACAGGTGCAGGAGACAGTTTGGTTTTATACAAGGACATCAAGAGAGGTCTCTGGATGGTCAACATGGAGAGATTTTATCTGGGCCAAGAAACTTTGACTAGTCCATCAACCACTCATTTTGCATAATGCAATGGACCAACTGATACAGTTAAATTCTAGTTGAGGATCTTATGCCTTTGCAGCATTCATTGGACCTTTACATGTATTGGTACCACATGAAATATGGCACTCACTTGCAGTTGTCTGAACTTATGTTGCAAGAATATCAAGAGGATAATGTTGTGGTGAATTAGCCAGCCCCGCCACATCCGCAACAAGCTCTATAGTCACCACTATAGCAAGAGCCACCTCTGCAGCCTTCGACTCCATATGTTCCTCAAACTCATACCACATCTTATTTTACACTGTCATACCCACTGCGTCAATAGTATTAAGGTGTACAATAAATGGAAATAGAGGACCCAGCATAGTTTAGCCAAATGTTCAAATTCATGGAGATATATCCAAGTCAATCACAGTCATGTAACCTTAGTGAGGTC
Source organism: Arachis duranensis (assembly GCF_000817695.3). Classification (NCBI taxonomy): domain Eukaryota; kingdom Viridiplantae; phylum Streptophyta; class Magnoliopsida; order Fabales; family Fabaceae; genus Arachis; species Arachis duranensis. Next base: position 72,962,083 of record NC_029776.3, on the reverse strand, counting down.
CCCTGATGTTAGGATTTTTGTTAGTAAAGAATTTATAAAAATATAGTCGCGTTGTGAGTATAGATTCTAAACCAATAGAAAATCCCTTCGTACAAACGTTTTGGTTGTCACAAGTAACAAACCCCTTTAAAATTGATAACCGAGTATTTAAACCTCGGGTCGTCTTCTCAAGGAATTGCAGGGAAGTATGATTTATTATTGGTTATGGAAAAGTATATTTTTGGGGTTTTCAAAAGGGTTGAACATGTAAAATAACAAGTCGTTAAAATAATAACTAATAAAGCTCTTGGTAAGGTATGAAAACTGGAAGTCCTATCCCAGTTATCCTTATCAATTGTGATGAGAATTGGATTTTTCTCCCACTAAGTCAACTTCTAACTATGAAGGTAAGTCAAGTGGATGAATTAATTTTGATTCCTCAGGTCCTATTCTTTCCTTGGGAAAAGTTAGAGTTATTGGAACTCGAATTAATTCTTGAAGAATTCCAATTTTCAGTCAACAATGAGTTTGATAACTCAAGAATTACCGATTAATCAACCAAAGCCAAAAGGAAAAAATCTAAATTAAATTAAAAGCATCAATAACATAAATAGAAGAAGGCAATCAAATTACATTTAAACATAAATTCAAATTTAACATGAAAGAGTTCATAAATTAAATTGAAAAAATAAATAAAAGGAATAATAAACCTGAAACTCAGAAGAGATTGTAAGTTGAAATAATAATAAACCCTAATTTCTAAAAATCCTAATTCTAATCCTAATCCTAAGAGAGAGGAGAGAACCTCTCTCTCTAAAAACTACATCTAAAACTATGAAAAGTGAATTATGATCTGATCTGAATTGATCTCCTTCATTCCTCCACTTTATAGCCTTTAATCTGTGTTTTCTGGGTTTGAAACTGGGCCGGAAACAGCCCAGAATTCGCTGGTTATGAAATCTGCCACGCTGATTTTTAGAGATGCGATACGTCCAGGTGGAGCGCACGTTCGCGTCGCCTACCTGTACAGACACTATGGCAAATTATATATCAAATCGAAGCCCGGACGTTAGCTTTCCAACGCAAGTAGAACCGCATCATTTGGATCTCTGTAGCTCATGTTATGACCATTTGAGTGCGAAGAGGTCAGGCTGACAGCTTTGGCAATTCCTTCAGTTTCTTGTATTCCTTCCACTTTTGCATGCTTTCTTTCCATCCTCTGAGCCATTCCTGTCCTATAATCTCTGAAATCACTTAACACACATATCAAGGCATCTAATGGTAATAAGAGAGGATTAAATAAAAGAAAATAAAAGACAAAGAAGCATGTTTTCAATCATAGCACAAAATCAGGAAGGATAATCTAAAACCATACAAATCATATGAATAAGTGTATGAAAGATTGATAAAATCCACTCAATTAAGCACAAGATAAACCATAAAATAGTGGTTTATCAACCTCCCCACACTTATACATTAGCATGTCCTCATGCTAAGCTCAAGAGAAGCTATAAAGGAGTGAAGATGAATGATAGAGAGTATGCAATGCAACCTATCTATGTGAATGCAACTACATGCAAAAATGTTTCTACCTACTTGGTTAAAAGTGAATTAGTTCTTCAAGACAAATATGAATCAAATTCCACTAATTCAAATTATACAATAAAAAGCAAGTAAACTTGTAAGAAGATAGCTAATGAAAGCAGGAAACATAGAATCAAGCATTGAACCCTTACCGGTAGTGTATATCACTCTAGTCTCTCAGGTGTATAGGGTTATTCACTCTACTCTTCTCTAATGATGCTTTTTAAACTTTGTTCTTCATCTAATCAATCAACAAATATTTAATGTACCAATGCAAACATCATGAGGTCTTTTCAAGGTTATAATGGGGCCAAGACAAGAGTGAGGGTATATGTATGGCTAAGTGAGCTATAAATTGAATCTTTGAATAACCTGGGCTATCACCTAATATACATACATTCTATATAAATTCTAAAATCATGCCTAGCTACCCATAATTCCCACTTTTGTATCACATGCTCATGTATCAACTTTTCTTTTAATTTGTGTCACATATGCATTGATCTTTTATTAACTTAACATTGGGGTAATTTTGTCCCCTTATTTATTTATTTATATTATATATTTTTTTCTTTTTTTCTCTCTTTTTTTTCTCTTTTTTTTGAGACATAAAAACTAAAATAACATATCAATGCATATGGAATTTTTAATTTTCTATTTTACATGAGTAGATACCCAAATTTTCCAATATTTAGAATTAGAAACATGATACATTCCCTTATTAACCCATGTTCCCACAGTTTTCCCACACTTAGTTGATGCACAACCTCTATCTTAAGCTAACCAAAGATTCAATTGGGATATTTAATTTGTTTTTCTGCTTAAGGCTAGTGATGTGGTTATAAAACATAAGGGGATTAAAAGCTCAAAGTGGCTAACAAGGGTGACATAAAAGGGTAGGCTTTATTTGGGATAAGTTAGTTAATAATCAAATATGGCCTCAATCATATGTAAGCATGTAAATACACTAAATAATGGACATATAGAATGGAACAAAGCAAAGATTGCAATCATATAGAAGAAAACACACAAGAATAAAAATTTATGGTTAAATGATGTAACCATGTAAATAAGCTCAAATCTCACAGGTTGTGTGTTCTTTGGCTCAAAAACCATGTTCCAAATACAACTTCAAACAAATTTAACACATAGAAAATTTTAATTTTTAATTTAAATTAGTGAAATATTATAAAATAAAGTCTTGAAAAGAAATTTATTACTTCAACCAAGTGGTGGTAAAATATGCACAAAATCTAACTATAATGCAATCAAACATGCAAATGCAAGAACTAACTACAGAGAAGTTTAAACATTGGTGTTGAGTCAGAAAATAACTAACCCATGGAGATCGGTATCGACCTCCCCACACTTAAAGATTGCACCGTCCTCAGTGCATGCTGAGATGTGCAGGTGGATGGGGTTGTGGTTCCTCAGCTAGTGCTCTTTTTGTTCTTTTCCTTGCCGGTGGTTTAGGAGTAGCTTTCTCTCTACCCTTCTTGGTGGCCATCCTGAAAAAGGAAGAAAGGAAAGGGACATGTAATTCAAATAGCTAGAACCGGGAGGAGGAAGATTTAAGTGATAATCAATGCCAAGGTAAGGGATAATGTCTTAAATACATGGTCGCGACTACATGCAATTAGGACATCAATGGAAATATAGCAAGGCATATTAAATCAATTAGATACAAGATGTGTAAAAGAATGCAGGAAAAGGCATGAGAAGCATAGGTCAAGCATCAATTGTTAAAATAAGCTGGATTAAAGAGCACTTGTATGATGACAATTGTGAATGATAATCTCAAATACAAGTGGATTACAAGTATTGTGAGTTAAAAGAGGAATGAAAGTAATAAATCTAAATATATATGAGAGCCAAAATTAAAATATCAATTGTCAAACCAATCCTTATAATATCCACAAGCTCAGTTATAATAAAGTAAAATCCAAATAAAGCTCCAACACCAACATAAAAATGTATGAAAATAAAAAAAGAAAGAAAGAAGAAAGAAGAAAGAGGGAAGAAGGAGGAATGGGAAGAAAAAGATAAGATATTTTGGCAGATTAAGATAAGTTGTGCACCGCTTGTGATGCGGACGCGTGAGTGACGCGTTCGCACGGGTAACACGTAAGTGAGGTGACGTGGGAGCATCGGTCACGCGGACGCGTGACATGGTTTGTGCTAGTGGCGCCAGGGCAGCCTCGCGCTCGCACAACTCTGTGTTCGAAAATCATGTTGCCACTTTTAAGGGTGACACGGTCGCATGGTTGACGTGATCGCGTGGATGGCAAAATTATGAAAACGGCGTGGACGCGTGAGGCACGCGTTCGCGCGGTAGGGCTTGTGTGGCTAGCACAGGTTCAACCCAGCTCCAACGTAACTTTTGGCCATACACCCTTTTGACGTCGATTTACAGGGCCACGCAGTCGCGTGGGTGACGCGGACGCGTGGGGAGGCTATTTCGTTAATGGCGCGATCGCGTCATCCACGCAGTCGCGTGAATTAATTTGTGCCAAAGGCACGCATCCAGCCACGCTCTCGCGTGACTCTCTGTAAAGTCTCTTTTCTTCCTAAGGCACAGGGGACACGGACGCGTCGGTGATGCTGTCGCGTCGCATGCCCTTTTCTTCCTTTTTTTATATATAATGCAGTATGTAGAATGCAATGTTTAATATGAATGCTATGCATGATTCCAGGTTCAATAAAAATTCAAAAATAGACTGAAATGGAAAAGGAACGATCATACCATGGTGGGTTGTCTCCCACCTAGCACTTTTAGTTAAAGTCCTTAAGTTGGACATTTGGCGAGCTCCTTGTCATGGCGGCTTGTGCTTGAACTCATCCTGAAACTTCCACCAATGCTTGGTCTTCCAATAAGCTCTATCCATACTAAGTAAATTCCTCAAGCTTTGATGGAGTTCTTCACAAGCTTTGAACTCCTAAAATTGATCCTCATATATTCCCGGATCCCAAATCTTGTTTCTACACCCGTCTTTAAGTTGATCATCATTGTTCCAGCCGGGTGGCTCAGCTTTAGAATTCTCACTGAAGCTTCCAAACAACTTCCTAGACCCATTCAATTGAGCTCTATACCAACCTTTGCGTTTAAACTTAAAGCTTCCAACCATAATGAACTTTGCAAGACAATTCTTACCACTAACCATCTTCCTCTTACTCTTAATGCCACAAAGAGTTCTAAGTTGACCATCCGTCTCCAGTAGCCCATATTCAAGTGGAATTAGAAAGCTAAGGGATATGAATTTTACCCACTTGAATGTTGTGAAGGATGATGGCAACGTAGAGGGAAGGGTTTCTAATGAACTTGCAAGCTCCACTCCCTTGTGTTCTTCTCTGACAACTTCCACCTCTTTGTAAGCTTCTTCAATTTCAACCTCTTTCTCTTGGTGGCTTTCTTCCAATTCAATCTCTTCTTCATTTTTTACCAAGGGCATGGGAGGTTGTGCTTCTTCTTCTTTAAACTCTATATCAAGTCCAATGGAAGAGGATTCTAATATAGATAAGAATTCATTAATGATTGAATCCATCTCTTGATCATCCCCTTCAAAGTCTTCAACCATGAGATGCCTTGGAGGTTGTACACCCTCCTCAACATCAGTTTCAAACGTCTTTGAAGGAGGCTCTATAACTTGACTTTCCCATGGAGGTTCAGCATCTCCTAAGTCTTCAATCACTGCCTCCTCTTTTTCTTCAAGAATTCGGCTTCCTCCACTTGTTCCAATATCAAATCGTGCTGCTCACTATCCACCGGAGTTCCTAACTTCTCTTTCCTGCTACGTTCTTCAGTAGATTCTCCACATGAAGCCATGTGGGTTCCTTGAATGTCCAAACATCGGAAAGCTAATCGATTTATTGCTTGATCCAGGTGTTTAAGTATGAAAATCGTATTCATCCTTGATGATTTTCTGTTCGACTATTTCTTCACCTTCAAGTACAAAATCCACCTTGTTGTCTTCTTTCACTAGTTCTTCAATCGTGCTGTCAACTTCAAGGGTCTCTACTACCTTCACCTTTAGTGCCTCCTCTACCTCCTTATGAAATACGGATTCGCGAAGATGATCCTCTCTCTGTTGTTCCATGTCAATAGTATCAGTGGGATCATGTTGCTCTTGGATTGATGGATGTTAGTGCTCTTCCATGGATGATGGTGATGGGATGGGTGGTTCATTATGTGGTTGAGATGGAAGTGCATTAGAGCTTGAGAGTTGAATACTGGGGGTATTTGGTGTTCTAATTTGGGCGGCGAGAGCTTGTATAGCAGAGTTTAGATCGGCAAATGCTTTCTCCATAGAGGTTTGGGGTGGATAAGAGGGTTCATTTGTTGAGAGAAAATGTTCATAACACAGAGGTGGTTCCTCTTGATAAGGATATGGAGATGGTGTATATTGAGGTGGTGGTTCTGGGTATGGTTCATATGGTGGTTGGTGTAGTGGACAAGGATTGGGGTCATATGGAGGTGAATGGTGGAGAGGGGCTTGTGAGTGTGGTGGTTCAAAGCTATGTTGAGGAGGTAGTTCACTGGCATATGATGGGGCTTGTTGGTAACTACAAAGGAGTCCACCATATCTATCATCTTGGTATGCATTATAGAATGGTCTTTGGTACGCGAAATTGTGAACAATACTTTTTTCACAACTCTCATAATCCCCGGTCATGAACCCCAAAAACTTGGTAGCTCAATACCATGGCATTACACAACTTCGCACAACTAACCAGCAAGTGCACTGGGTCGTCCAAGTAATAAACCTTACGCGAGTAAGGGTCGATCCCACGGAGATTTTTAGTATTGAAGCAAGCTATGGTCATCTTGTAAATCTTAGTCAGGCAAACTCAAATGGTAATGGTGATGAACGAAAATAACACAAAGGTAAAGATAGAGATACTTATGTAATTCATTGGTAGGAACTTCAGATAAGCGCATGAAGATGCCTTCCCTTCCGTCTCTCTGCTTTCCTACTGTCTTCATCCAATCCTTCTTACTCCTT
>NC_029776.3:72954780-72955070 GCF_000817695.3 Arachis duranensis | reverse complement strand
CAGAGCTCCACACCTTAATCTATGGTGTGTAGAAACTCCACCGTTGAAAATACATAAGCATAAGGTCTAGGCATGGCCGAATGGCCAGCCTCCCAATGATCTAAGAACTAAATGTCCAAAGATGATCTAGAGATCTAAAGTGATCAAAAGATTTTTAATACAATAGTCAAAGGTCCTACTTATAGAAAACTAGTAGCCTAGGGTGTACAGAAATGAGTAAATGACATAAAAATCCTCTTTCGGGCCCACTTGGTGTGTGCTTGGGCTGAGCAATGAAGCATTTTTCGTGC
>NC_029776.3:72950645-72951601 GCF_000817695.3 Arachis duranensis | reverse complement strand
AGAGAAGCTCTTCATGCTTCCTCTCCATGATGACAGAGGGATATCCTTGGGCCTTAAACACCAAGGATTCTTCATTCACTTGAATGATCAATTATCCTCTATCAACTTCAATCATAACCTTTGTTGTGGCTAGGAATGGTCTGCCAAGGATGATGGATTCATCCATGCACTTCCCAGTCTCTAGGACTATGAAATCAGTAGGGATGTAATGGTCTTCAACTTTAACCAGAACATCCTCTACAAGTCCATGGGCTTGTTTTCTTGAGTTGTCTGCCATCTCTAGTGAGATTTTTGCAGCTTGCACCTCAAAGATCCCTAATTTCTCCATTACAGAGAGAGGCATGAGGTTTACACTTGACCCTAAGTCACGCAAGGCCTTCTTGAAGGTCATGGTGCCTATGGTACAAGGTATAGAAAACTTCCCAGGGTCCTGTCTCTTTTGAGGCAATTTCTGCCTAGACAAGTCATTTAGTTCTTTGGTGAGCAAAGGGGGTTCTTCCTCCCAAGTCTCATTTCCAAATAACTTGTCATTCAGCTTCATGATTGCTCCAAGGTATTTAGCAACTTGCTCTTCAGTGACATACTCATCTTCTTCAGAGGAAGAATATTCATCAGAGCTCATGAATGGCAGAAGTAAGTCCAGTGGAATCTCTATGGTCTCATTTTGAGCCTCAGATTCCCATGGCTCCTCATTGGGGAACTCATTGGAGGTCAGTGGATGTTCATTGAGGTCTTCCTCAGTGGCGTTCACTGCCTCTTCTTCCTCCCAGAATTCGGCCATATTGATGGCCTTGCACTCTCCTTTTGGATTTTCTTCTGTATTGCTTGGGAGAGTACTGGGAGGGAGTTCAGTGATTTTCTTGCTCAGCTGACCCACTTGTCCTTCCAAATTCCTAATGGAGGACCTAGTTTCAGTCATGAAACTATGTGTGGTTTTGATTAGATCAGAGACCATG
>NC_029776.3:72944465-72945588 GCF_000817695.3 Arachis duranensis | reverse complement strand
GTGAGCCATTGCAATGAATGTCAAAGAACAGGGGGTTTGTCAAAGAAAAATGAGATGCCTCAAAAGTTCATTTTGGAAGTGGAAGTCTTTGATTTGTGGGGAATAGATTTCATGGGACCTTTTCCTCCATCTTACACATTCAAATACATCTTGGTAGCAGTAGAGTATGTCTCCAAATGGGTAGAAGCAATAGCCACCACCACGTGATACCAACGTGGTCTTGCAATTCCTCAAGAAGAACATCTTCACTAGATTTGGAGTGCCCAAAGGACTTATAAGTGATGGGGGAAGCCACTTTTGCAACAAGCAACTAAATTCTTTACTCCACAAATATGGTGTTACTCACAAAGTGGCCACACCATATCACCCACAAACCAATAGGCAAGCTGAACTTGCCAACAGAGAGCTAAAAAGGATCTTGGAGAAAACTGTAGGAACAACAAGAAAGGATTGGGTTAGGAAGCTGGATGATGCACTTTGGGCATATAGGACAGCCTTCAAGACACCCATAGGAAAATCTCCGTTTCAGCTAGTGTATGGAAAGGCATGCCACCTCCCTGTGGAGCTTGAACATAAGGCCTTTTGGGCCACCAAACTTCTGAATTTAGATGCTCAAGCAGCAGGAGAGAAGAGGTTGCTACAACTCAATGAACTTGAGGAGTTCAGATTGGAGGCATATGACAATGCCAAAATATACAAAGAGAGAGCAAAGAGATGGCATAATAAGAGGATCTCTCAAAGAACATTCGAACCGGGCCAAAAGGTGTTGTTATTCAACTCAAGATTGAAGATCTTCCCTAGGAAGCTGAGGTCTAGATGGACTGGTCCATACACCATCACCAAAGTATCACCTCACGGCTATGTTGAATTACTTGATGAAGCCTCAAAACAAACCTTCACAGCTAATGGACATAGGGTGAAGCACTATTTTGGTGGCCCTTGGAGCAAGGAAGAGAGTGTGCAACTCTTAACATGAGCAAAGAAGTTACAGTGTCAAGCTAAGGACAATAAACAAAGCACTTCATGGGAGGCAACCCATGCTCAGGGAGTCTTTTATTTTCATACTTTAGTAGTCAATAATGATTAAGTAGACTAGTACATGGTGTATGCAAGGCACTAAGTT
>NC_029776.3:72943554-72944365 GCF_000817695.3 Arachis duranensis | reverse complement strand
TTACTACTTGATGCGACCCGGTACACTTGCCGGTTGGATTTGTGTGTTGGAAATTCGTTTTTCCACAAAAACACCATCAATCTCTTCATCTGAAGAAGACGCCTGCAGAAGCTCAAGAACTAATTGAAATGGTTGCAAATAACCAATTCATGTACACTTCTGAAAGAAATCCTGTGAATAATCGGACTAGTCAGAAGAAAGGAGTTCTTGAGATTGACATTCTGAATGCCATATTGGCTCAGAACAAAATATTGACTCAACAAGTCAATATGATTTCTCAAAGTCTGTCTGGAATGCAAAATGCACCAAGCAATACTAAAGAAGCTTCATCTGAAGAAGAAGCCTATGATCCTGAGAACCCTTCAATGGAAGAGGTGAATTACATGGGAGAACCCTATGGAAACACCTATAATCCTTCATGGAGGAATCATCCAAATCTTTCATGGAAGGATCAACAGAGACCTCAACAAGGTTTCAATAACAATAATGGTGGAAGAAACAGGTTTAGCAATAGCAAGCCTTTTCCATCATCTTCTCAGCAACAGACAGAGAGTTCTAAGCAGAATACCTCTGACTTAGCAACCATGGTCTCTGATCTAATCAAAACCACTCAAAGTTTCATGACTGAAACAAGGTCCTCCATTAGAAATTTGGAGGCACAAGTGGGTCAGCTGAGCAAGAAAATTACTGAACTCCCTCATAGTACTCTTCCAAGCAACACAGAAGAAAATCCAAAAGGAGAGTGCAAAGCCATCAACATGGCCGAATTTGGAGAGGAGGAAGAGGCAGTGAACGCCACTGAGGAAAACCT
>NC_029776.3:72940983-72941976 GCF_000817695.3 Arachis duranensis | reverse complement strand
CGTTTAAACGCCAGTGAAGATAGCAAAATGGGCGTTTAACGCCCAGTCTGGCACCATTCTGGGCGTTTAACGCCAGAAAGGGGCACCATACTGGCGTTTAACGCCAGAAAAGGGCAAGAAGCTGGCGTTAAACGCCAGAAATGGGCACCAGCCCAGCGTTTAACGCCAGAAATGGCTAAAAATGTGTTTTTTCTTGCCATTTGGTGCAGGGATGACTTTTCCTTGACACCTCAGGATCTGTGGAGCCCACAGGATCCCCACCTACCCTACCACTCTCTCTCTCTTCTTCACCCATTCACCAATCACCTCAACACCTCTTCCCCAAAAAAACCCTTCACCTATCCCATCCCATCTTTCTCTTCCCCACTCATATCCATCTTTCATAAAACCCCACCTACCTCACCATTCAAATTCAAACCACTTTCCCACCCAAACCCACCCTCAAATGGCCGAACCTTACCCTTCCCCTCTCTTATATAAACCCTCCTTCACTCCTTCATTTTCACACAACATACACACCACTTCTCTCATTCTTGGCTGAAAATAATAGCCATTCCCCTCTCATTCATTTCTTCTTCTTCTACTATCTTCTTTCTTCTTTTGCTCGAGGACGAGCAAACATTTTAAGTTTGGTGTGGTAAAAGCATTGCTTTTTGTTTTTCCATAACCATTTATGGCATCCAAGGCCGGAGAAACCTCTAGAAAGAGGAAAGGGAAGGCAAAAGCTTCCACCTCCGAGTCATGGGAGATGGAGAGATTCATCTCAAGGGTGCATCAAGACCACTTCTATGAAGTTGTGGCCTTGAAGAAGGTGATCCCCGTGGTCCCTTTTTCACTCAAAAAGGGTGAATATCCGGAGATCCGACATGAGATCCGAAGAAGAGGTTGGGAAGTTCTTACCAACCCCATTCAACAAGTCGGAATCTTGATGGTTCAAGAGTTCTATGCCAATGCATGGATCACCAAGAACCACGATCAAAGTGTGAACCCGGA
>NC_029776.3:72939488-72940148 GCF_000817695.3 Arachis duranensis | reverse complement strand
TTTTTGTTTTCTGAATGTATGCTTGAACAGTGCATATGTCTTTTGAATTTGTGGTTCATGAATGTTGGCTCTTGAAATAATGATGAAAAAGGAGACATGTTACTGAGGATCTGAAAAATCAATAAAATGATTCTTGAAGCAAGAAAAAGCAGTGAATACAAAAAAAAACGAAAAAAAATAAAAAAATAAAAAAATATTTTTCGAAAAAAAGAGAGAAAGAAAGAAAGAAATAAAGTTGTGATCCAAGGCAAAAGGAGTCACAATCTGAAAAGGTTCACCCAATTATGTGTCTGTGGCATGTATGTATCCGGTGGTAATACTGGAAGACAGAGTGCTTTGGGCCACAGCCAAGACTCAATAAGTAGCTATGTTCAAGAATCATCATACTCTACTAGGAGAATCAATAACACTATCTGGATTCTGAATTCCTAAAGAAGCCAATCATTCTGAATTTCAAAGGATAGAGTGAGATGCCAAAACTATTCAGAGGCAAAAAGCTAAAAGCCCCGCTCATCTAATTAATACTGATCTTCACAGATGTTTTTGGGATTCATTGCATATTCTCTTCTTTTTATCTTATTTGATTTTCAGTTGCTTGAGGACAAGCAACAATTTAAGTTTGGTGTTGTGACGAGCGGATAATTTATACGCTTTTTGGCA
>NC_029776.3:72933957-72938741 GCF_000817695.3 Arachis duranensis | reverse complement strand
ATATCACTTGTTCTTCAACTTGATGAATGTGATGATCCGTGACACTCATCATCATTCTCACCTATGAACGTGTGACTGACAACCACCTCCGTTCTACCGAGGCTCTAGTGAATATCTCTTGGATTCTTTAATCGGAATCTTCGTGGTATAGGCGAGAACTGATGGCGGCATTCAAGAGAATCCGGAAGGTCTAACCTTGTCTGTGGTATTCTGAGTAGGATTCAATGATTGAATGACTGTGACGTGCTTCAAACTCCTAGCAGGCGGGGCGTTAGTGACAGACGCAAAAGAATCGCTGGATTCTATTCCGGCCTGACTGAGAACCGACAGATGATTAGCCATACTGTGACAGAGCATAGGAACATTTTCACTGAGAGGATGGAGGTAGCCACTGACAACGGTGAAACCCTTGCATAAGCTTGCCATGGAAAGGAGTAAGAAGGATTGGATGAAGACAGTAGGAAAGCAGAGAGATGGAAGGGAAGGCATCTTCATGCGCTTATCTGAAGTTCCTACCAATGAATTACATAAGTACCTCTATCTTTACCTTTATGTTTTTATGCGTTTATCACCTACATCCATTTGAGTTTGCCTGACTAAGATTTACAAGATGACCATAGCTTGCTTCATACTAACAATCTCCGTGGGATCGACCCTTACTCGCGTAAGGTTTATTACTTGGACGACCCAGTACACTTGCTGGTTAGTTGTGCGAAGTTGTGTAATGCCATGGTATTGAACACCAAGTTTTTTGGGGTTCATGACCGGGGATTATGAGAGTTGTGAAAAGTATTGTTCACAATTTCGCGTACCAATGCCCCAGTTCAACCGCTGGGATACGTATCGCTGCATACAACCTTCGGAAAAGGGAACCAATCCAGAACACTCAAGATAGACTACATCGTGGTCAACGTAAGCTCAGCCTACAATGCCTTAATAGGTCGGACAACATTAAATCAACTCGGCTCAATAGTTTCAACTCCACATCTATGTATGAAATTCCCAACTGCGGAAGGGATAGCTACAATAAAGGCAGATCAAAAGATGGCACGTCGCTGTTATAACGAAAGCCTAAACCTCCGAGGTGAAGGAGGAGAGTTCCACACAATCGAGCTCGGTGGAGTTCAGAGGTGAGAAGAATTCCGACCACGACCCGAAGGAGAAGTAGAAAGAGTCCAGATCGGAGACACTTCGGATAAAACAACTAATATTGGCACGAACCTGAAAGGAGACACAAAGGAATCACTAATACGGTTCCTACGAGATAATGTTGATCTCTTTGCATGGAAAGCTGCCGACATGCCAGGCATTGATCCCGAACTAATGAGCCACAAATTGGCAGTCTACCCGGGATCCCGGCCGGTACAACAAAGACGAAGAAAACTCAGACCAGAACGAGCTCAAGCTGTGGAAGAACAAGTACAGGTGCTACTCGAGGCCGGGTTCATAAGGGAAGTCAAATACCCACTATGGCTAGCAAACGTCGTCTTGGTGAAAAAGTCAAATGGGAAGTGGTGAATGTGCACCGACTACACCGACCTCAACAAAGCCTGCCCAAAAGACCCTTACCCACTCCCAAGCATCGACGCTCTAGTAGATGCTACATCAGGATATAAATATCTTTCGTTCATGGACGTGTATTGAGGGTACAACCAAATCCCCATGTATCCGCCAGATCAAGAAAAGACCTCGTTCCTAACGCCGAAGGCAAACTACTGTTACATCGTGATGCCTTTCGGTCTCAAGAACGCAGGAGCTACTTATCAAAGGCTAATGAATAAAGTTTTCTCAGATCACATCGGGAAAACCATGGATGTTTATGTAGACGACATGTTGACAAAGACACAAGGCGAAGATACATTATTATCCGACCTGGCACAAGTGTTTTACACTATCAGGAAACACGACATGCAGCTCAATCCCGCAAAATGCACCTTCGCAGTAGAAGCAGACAAATTCTTGGGCTTCAAGCTCACATAAAGGGGGATTGAAGTAAATCCAGACAAGTGTCAAGCCATACTCAACATGAAGAGCCCAACTTGTGTTAAAGAAGTACAACAACCCAACGGAAGGCTGGCCGCTCTATCCCGATTCTTAGCAAGAGCCGCGATAAGATCTTTTCCCTTCTATGCTACTTTAAGAAAGGGAAAACAGTTCGAATGGACGACGGAATGTGAGCAAGCCTTCCGAGACTTCAAAGAGTTCTTAGGACGGCCACCTATCCTATCTCGGCCACGAGAAGGAGAACCGCTCATATTATATCTCGCAGTAGAGAGCCGGGCAACAGCCTCAGCACTAGTCAGAGAAGACGAACATGGGCAAAAACCCGTCTACTTCATTAGCAAAGCGCTACAGGGATTTGAGCTGAACTACCAAAAAATAGAAAAGTTTTCCTACGCTCTGATCCTCACATCACGGCGGCTTCGCCCATATTTCCAAGCGCATACCATTAAAGTTCTGACCAACCAACCCATAAAAGGGATATTGCAGAAAACAAATCTAGCAGGAAGAATCCTACAATGGGCAATTGAGTTGTCTGAGTTCGACCTCCAATACGAGGTACGGATAGCCATCAAATCACAACACCTGGCCGACTTCATCGCAGAATTCACAGACACCTCGGAAATCCCCATAGAGTGGAACATATACGTAGACGGATCCTCGAATAAAATAGGAAACGGTGCGGGTGTGATAATCAAAAACAACCAAGGAACTCAACTTGAGCTCTCCCTTAAATTCGAATTCCCGGCCTCAAACAACCAGGCAGAATACGAAGCACTATTAGCTAGTTTGAAGCTGGCTAGGGAGGTTAGAGCTCGAAAACTCAACATCTACAGTGACTCACAAGTCATAACCTCACAAATAATAGGAAGCTACCAAGCCAAAGATCCGACCATGAAAAAATATTTGGATAAAACCAAAGAACAGCTCGGACAACTCGAGGAATATAGAATTTACCACATACCTCGTGAGCAAAATGCCCGAGCTGACGCCCTTTCAAAATTAGCCAGCACCAAACCAGGGGACAACAACAGAAGCCTCATCCAGGAGATACTACAGAACCCGTCAATAGCGGAAGAAGAAAAAGTCCTAGCCATAATAGGTCGGGATCAAGGATGGATGACCCCCATAATAAATTATCTCAAAATAGAAGCACTCCCTACAGATGAAAAGGAGGCAAAGAGGCTGAAAAGGGAAGCACAGTACTATACTATCATAAACAACACACTATACAAAAGAGGGATATCAACACCTTTACTAAAATGCGTACCTACTTCTAAAACAAAGGAAGTCTTGGAGGAAGTACATAGCGGCATTTGTGGTAATCATCTCGGAGCGCAAGCTCTCACCAAAAAGATACTCCGGGCGGCATTCTATTGGCCAACTCTACAAAAGGAGGCTACAGAATTTGTGAGGACATGCCCACCATGCCAGAAGCATGCCAACTTTCACATTGCCCCACCAGAAAAGCTCATCAGTGTGACCTCACCCTTGTCATTTGCGAAATAGGGACTCGACCTTCTCAGACCCTTCCCACAGGGATCGGGACAAGTAAAATTCCTCATAGTAGGAATAGACTATTTCACAAAATGGATCGAGGCAGAACCCCTAGCCAACGCTACCGCTCAAAGAAGTCGAAAATTCCTATATAGGAACATTATTACGAGGTTTGGAATACCATACTCCATCACCACGGACAACGGTACCCAATTTACAGATGCAGGCTTCAGAAAACTTGTGGCCGACCTGAACATAAAGCACCAGTTCACCTCTGTCAAACATCCCCAAGCCAATGGACAAGCCGAAGCAGCCAACAAAGTCATATTGGCCGGACTAAAGCGGAGGCTACGAGAAGCAAAGGGAGCCTAGGCCGAGGAACTTCCACATGTCCTATGGGCATATCGAACAACCCCCCATTCTACTACAAACGAATCACCATTCCGACTAGCATACGGAGCGGAGGCAATGATTCCAATAGAAATCAAAGAAGGATCTCCCCGAGTAGTCCACTACAATGAACAAGCAAACTCCCAACTTCAGAGAGAAGAGCTCAACTTGTTACCCGAAATCCAAGAAAGAACTCGGATCAGGGAAGAAGCTCTAAAGCGATGAATGACTTCCAGATATAATCAAAAGGTAGTGCCGAGAAGTTTCACAGAGAATGATCTCATCCTAATCCGAAATGACATTGGAACAACTTGACCCGAAGAAGGGAAGCTGGCAGCGAACTGGAAAGGACCCTATCGAGTCAAAGAAGTACTTGGGAAGGTCTACTACAGACTATCTGAGCTTGATGGACGAGAGCTTCCCCGATCATGGCACGCCTGCAACCTACGAAGGTACTACAGTTAGAAAAGGTACAAGGTCTCACTAAATGTACTCTTTTTCCAGAAAAAGGGTTTTTTAATGAAGCACCAGGTCGAGACCTGGACCAAAAAAATCCCACATGTATATATTCGCATTTTCCTTTAAATAAAATATATTTTAGATATTCTACAAGAGTCCAAGACGCATTAATTTGAAGTATTCATCGTCCGATTATAAAGCAACAGGATGGCAGAAAGTGAAAAACAAATTCACTGCCCGACCACGATAAAGATAATCGTCTGATAAAAGTGAAAACGCGATTCACCCAAAGGACGATCTAAAGATACCAACCATTTTCTACAAATCGGCAAAGATGAACACAGAATAATGTAAGAAGTTATCGAAAGCAATCCAAAAAAAGAACCTGACGAGGTCTTACGGATAGCTAAAATAATAACTTAAAGACTGGCCGACGT
>NC_029776.3:72893489-72931541 GCF_000817695.3 Arachis duranensis | reverse complement strand
CTCAGAATCAGCCAGCGAGACACACAGGAGAACCATGGAGTCCACCCAATCGGCCATACCCGCAGGAACCTGGGAAGACATGAGGCCAACTAAATCCTACAAAAGAAAAGAAGAGTGGATTACTTAAAAATATCTCGGACATGGGTCAAAAACGTCTCAAACGAACGGATAAACCAAAAAGGGAAAAACCCCAAGACTCAAGAGAAGAAGTCTTGGAGCATCCCTTGGAGGCAGTAAACAAGTAGGGTCCTCAACATCATTTCTACAATCCACATCTCGGCACTCATCAGAATAAAGTTCGGAACAGAAAGCAAAGGGAGCAAAAAACGCAAAAAATCCATCCTTCTACAGTTTATCAGGAAAAGCATTTGCTCCTACAGTTTACCAACACTACTGCTACAGTTTATCAGAACACCAAAAAGGCTAATGGAAAAACAGCAAAGGCACAAACTTTTCAAAATCAAGCAAAAATCATCAAGCCAAGGCACAAACAGAAATGGCGGCAACATGCAAAAGAAAAAGATTCAAGCAACAAAAGGTACACACCAAAAACAAAGAAAATTCTGGAGCATACAACAAAGTCAAGCACGATGAAAACAGAAAAATCCAAACTTTCTCCAAAAAGAAGATCAAAAGGAAAACTTCATCGCAAAAGCCAAAAATAAAATGCAAAATCAGACTAACCTGTAAACGAAAGAAGCTTCGAGGAAGAGTGGAAGTGCAGGGATAAAGGCTGCCCAGAAGAACGCCAAGCGACGCCACAAACACAAGAAAAGTAGAGGAGCAAGTGAAAGACATAGAGCAGATGAGAGAAACAGAAAAATGAGAGAGTAAAGGGAGGAGTTACGGAGAAGAAGTGAAGAAGAGAAATCGTTTTTTGATTGAGAGATTTAAAATAAAAGCCAAGAGAGAATGGGGCAATTAAATGCCAATTAAATGCGGATGTTAAAACCGCTTGCGTTCCCAAAAAAGCGCATATACAAGAGCACGCGCTTTTAGAGGAAAACGTTTCTACATTCAAAAAAGACTCTACAAAGAAAAGGAATCGACAAAATGCTTGAGTTCAACTTCACTCAAAGACTCGACCTCCAAGGGAAGAACCGAGCTCAAGCAGGGGCACTGTTCATACCCTGGGTCGAGCTGTCCGACCCGGGATGTTCTACAAAACAAAGCGACCGACCTCTTCAGGTCAGGACAACCCGACCTCTTCAGGTCAGGACAACCCGACCTCTTCTCAAATAGCTCAGCCAAGTCACAGAAAAGCCCAAACAAAGGGCCCAAATAGAGGAACACGTCAAAGCCCGATAAAGGGCCCAAATAAAGGGACATGACCCAAATCCAGAGGCAATCCCAACCTATAGAGATAAAGGCAGTTCCGTTGAAAGATAAGCTGACCTCACCCAAAAGATAAGATAAGATAAGATAACTAACTTATCTTATCTAGAAAGGTCACTTCTCACTAATATAAATATACTGGAGCACCCAGGTATAACTCATACTCTGATTCTACTCAATACCTGCTTAATACCCTTGCTAACTTAAGCATCGGAGTCCCTTGCAGGTGCCCCCACCCTCCGGGAACGAACGATCAACACCACCACCAAGTCCAACAAGTCGGACACACCAGCTCTGGCCGCTGTACGCCTGGCGGACACGTCGGCTCCGACCAACACAGAAGATCTCGTCCGAGATCGACCTACAGATTCAGGTAACCCTCGGAACAGGGACGATCCCACAGAAATTGTTGGTATGAAGCAAGCTATGGTCATCTTGTAAATCCCAGTCAGGCGGATTCAACTATATTAAGAGATTATTAGATTTTCGAATAATAATAATAAATTTAAACAGAAAATAAAGATAGAGTTACTCATGTAATTCAATGGTGGGAATTTCAGGCAAGTGTTTGGAGGTGCTGTGTTCCTTCTGAATCTCTGCTTTCCTACTACTTTTATCCAATCTTTGTCACTCCTTTCTATGGCAAGCTGTATGTAGGGTATCACTGTTGTCAATGGCTACATCCCATCCTCTCAGTGAAAATGGTCCAAATGCTCTGTCACAGCACGGCTAATCATCTGTCGGTTCTCGATCATGTTGGAATAGAATCCCTTGATTCTTTTACGTTTGTCATCACGCCCAGTAATCGCGAGTTTGAAGCTCGTCACAGTCATTCAATTCCGGAATCCTACTCGGAATACCACAGAAAAGGTTACACTTTCCGGATTCCCATGAATGCCGCCATCAATTCTAGCTTATACCACGAAGATTCTGATTAAGGAATCCAAGAGATATACGCCCGGTCTAAGGTAGAACGGAAGTGGTTGTCAGTCACGCGTTCATAGGCGAGAATGATGATGAGTGTCATGGATCATCACATTCATCATGTTGAAGTGCAACGAATATCTTAGAATAAGAATAAGTCGAATTGAATAGAAAATAGTAGTACTTGCATTGAAACTTGAGGTACAGCAGAGCTCCACACCCTTAATCTATGGTGTATAGAAACTCCACCGTTGAAAATACATAAGTGATGAAGGTTTAAGCATGGCCGAATGGCCAGCCCCCAATGTCTAAGATCGCATAAACTGATCAAACATGTCTAATACAATAGTACCTATCCTATTTATACTAGACTAGCTACTAGGGTTTACAGAACTAAGTAATTGATGCATAAATCCACTTCCGGGGCCCACTTGGTGTGTGCTTGGGCTGAGCTTGATCTATCCACGAGTTGAGGCTTCTCTTGGAGTTGAACGCCAAGTTGTAACGTGTTTTGGGCGTTCAACTCTGGTTCATGACGTGTTTCTGGCGTTTGACTCCAGAATGCTGCATGGAACTGGCGTTGAGCGCCAGTTTACATTGTCTAATTACGAATAAAGTATGGACTATTATATATTGCTGAAAAGCTCTAGATGTCTACCTTTCAACGCCATTGAGAGCGCGCCATTTGGAGTCATATAACACTAGAAAATCCATTTTGAGTGCAAGGAGGTCAGATTCCAACAGCATCAGCAGTCCTTTGTTAGCCTCCTATCAGACTTTTGCTCAGGTCCCTCAATTTCAGCCAGAAAATACCTAAAATCACAGAAAAACACACAAACTCATAGTAAAGTCCAGAAATGTGAATTTAGCATAAAAACTAATGAAAACATCCCTAAAAGTAACTTGATCATACTAAAAACTACCTAAAAACAATGCCAAAAAATGTATAAATTATTAGCTCATTATTGGCGTTCAACGCTAGCCTTGCTGCCATTTAGGGCGTTGAATGCCCAGTCAGTGCTCCCTGGCTGGCGTTCAACGCCAACAACACTCCATCCAGAGTGTTCTATTTTCACTACTGAACCTTTCTGTCTCTGTTCTGACTGCTGCACATGATCAAGATCCTAAAGAAATAACTTAAAGAAAAAAACAAAATAAGGAATTAAAAGAATAAAAATAATAAATTAGGGTTGGGTTGCCTCCCAACAAGCGCTCCTTTAACGTCACTAGCTTGACGGTTAGCTCCTTACGGAGAATGATATGGGCTAAGAATTTTGCCCCGTACAGTGAACTTTCTTCCTGTCTTCTCGTGAATGAGCTCCACATGCTTTTGAGACAGGATACGACTCACTGTATGTGGTATGACTGGCTTCTTGGTGAAGACAACTCTCATGCCAGGTGAGAAGCCTTCAGTGAGAACTTTCTTGTCCCTCTAGCCTTTAGGTACTTTCTTCTGAGTACCTTTGTTTTCAGTGCTTGTTAATGGCTGCCTAACACCAAACTTAGAATTGATGTTTGGGGGTTTAGTAAAACTTTGCACTAAAAGGGATGGTTAGAATACTAAGTGTTGTACAGTTATCTCTTTCTTCTCAGAGGGAAAGTTGGGGTGAAGCATCTTGAATAAGATGTGATCCTCCCCTAGTTGTAGAATTACTTCTCCCTTTGCTACATCAATGATAGCATTGATGGTGGCTAGAAAAGGTCTTCCAAAGATGATGGATTCATCCTTATCTTCCCCAGTATCTAAGATAATGAAGTTTGCAGGGATGTAAAGGTCTTCAACATTTACCAATATATCTTCTACTAAGCCATATGCTTTCTTCAATGATGTGTGTGCCATCTCTAGTGAGATGTATGCAGCTTGTACCTCAAAAATTCCCAACTTCTCCATTACAGAGAGTGGCATGAGGTTTATGCTTGACCCTAGGTCACACAAAGCCTTCTCAAAGGTCATGGTGCCTATGATGCAAGAAATCAAGAAGCATCTAGGATCTGGAAGCTTTTGAGGTAGCTTCTACTGAACCAAAGCTTTGAGATCTTTGGAAAGAACTGGAGGTTCTTCCTCCAAAGGCTTTGCACCAAATAGCTTGGCATTCATCTTCATGAGAGCTCCTAGGTACCGAGCAACTTGCTCTTCCCAGGAGTCCTCATCCTCATCAGAGGATGAGTACTCATCAGAACTCATGCACTGCAAAAGTGCATGCAAGGGAACCTCTATGGTCTCTATATGAGCCTTGGCTTCCTTTAGTTCTTGGTTAGGGATTTCTTGAGTGGGTATTCAGCACTAAGGGGGTGTGCCTTGATGCACGAAAACTTGTCTCTCAACAAATTTCCACCGGCAAGTGCACCAGATTGTCGTCAAGTAAAAACTCACAATAGAGTGAGGTCGAATCCCACAGGGATTGATTGGTTGATCAACTTTAATTGGAGGGGCATTCTAGTTGAACTAAGCAGATTTGAATATGGAATTACAGAAAATTAAATGGCGGGAAAAGTAAATAGTAGGAAATTAAAGTGCAGAAGCTTAAATTGCAGGAAATTAAATGGGAATGGGGTGTTTAAGTATAAAAGTAAATAACAGAAAGTAAAGAGAATGGGAAAATCAGAGATGGGGAGTTCATTGAGCTTAGGAGATGTTGCATTCTCGGGATCAAGTTCATATTCTTCTCTTCTTCAATCAAGACACTCATTGATTCTCTTGGCAATCTTAGGTGATTGGATTCCAATGTCTTGGCTCACCAATCTCTCTAAGCTTGAACAATTGCCCAATGTCTTGATTTAATTGTTCATGGGAAGAGATGAAGTATGGTCACTGATTATGCCACATGTTCTTCTAGATCAAAGTATTGGTAGTATTACATGTCACTATATCCATCCAACCTCCAATCCAGTCCAACATGAGAAAGTATTTCTAGCATGATTTCCTTATCCCTCTCTCAAGGCTCAAAGGAAATCCAATTATGAACAGCTTCTCTGTCGAGCCAACTGTTCAATGGAATTAAGATCGAAAGCTTTCTAGCAAAATTAAGAGAAAAGAAAGAAGAAGAAGAATGAAAAATATCATTGATACATTGAATTACAACAGAGCTCCCTAACCCAATGAAAGGGGTTTAGTTGCTCAAAGCTCTGGGAATAAAAATTGAAATTGAAAAGTACATTGCAACTAAACTAAAATTGCAGAGAAAGTAAAATTGGGTAGAGTTATACTGACTCAGTGTGTAAGCCCCCTCCTCTAACTTAAACTCTAATCTATTTATACACTTTCTTCATTCAATCTTCAAGTACTTGGACTGGACCCTTTGGCCTCTGTTGAAGCTAGTTGGAAATGGCCTTTTGTGACGTTGATGGGGACGTTTGGAAGTTAACGTTCATACTCTGCATAGGTTCCTTTTTGTATTGAAGTTGGATTGGCGTTGAAGCTCACATTGGAGTTCAACGTTTGAGCTCAAACGTTGGGTCAAACTTTGCCAACTAAGGCTGGGATGTTGGCCTTGAAGTTTAACCAAGCATTGGACTTAACGTGGAACCCAGCGTTGGACTCAACGTTGGACCTAACATTGGAGTGTCAATGTTTGCTTGTCCACGCGTGCGCGTCGATTGGCAAAATTGCTCATCCACGTGTATGCGTCACTTCGTGATTTTCCAATTCCAATACTTGAAATTTTTCGAGCACGTTGGAGGTAACGTTGGACCACCAACGTTCCCTCCAATGTTGGCACCCCTTCACCTTGACGTTGCTAGCAACATTGGAGCACCAACTTTGGCTCCAACATTGCACCATAGTTGTAGTTGGAGGCATAGCTGGGGGTCTAACTATGGCTCTAACTATGGCCTCTTAAATGAGTAGTTGGAGACATAGTTGGAGGTCCAGCTATTGCTCCAACTATGGTCTCTTGGATAAAAAAATATTTGCATCATTCAATCATCAAACAAAAGTTGCATAAAAAACTTATGAAAAGCACATAAACAGCCAAGTTTGTTTGCATCAAGCTGTGCATGAAATCCTTATCCAAATACTTATAGCTCAATAAAGTGCATAAAACCTAATGAAAACAAAAGAAAAAGGCTCATGAAATGAGCCTAGGATGCCTTGGCATTACAACACCAAGCTTAAATCTTGCTTGTCCCCAATCAAGCACAAAATCATGAGAAAAAAATGAATGAAAACATAGATGGATATGAGTCTTTATTGGAAAGCAATTAAACTTGGTTCTTGGGGTTTCATGCAAGATACATTTCCAGCTCAACTATTATTAGTTTCAAGGTGTGAGATGTCCTTCTAACTTCCAACTAAGATGCTGCTATGACTGATGAATCCACAATTCATGGTATTTAATTGCTTTAATTAGGTGGATTTCGTTGACTTTTCTTGCATTTATACATTAAAATAGCATAGTTTCATGATGTCTTCCTAACTTTTACTTGAATGTGAAAACATGCTCTTTAAGCCTTTTTATTACTAAATTTTATTCACTTTGATCCCATTTGGTGCCTTGATGTATTTGTCAAGTGATTTCAGGTTTTCAAGGCAAGTTTTGGTTGAAGAAGTGAAGAAAGAGAATCCAAAAGGGAAGAAATCATGAAGAAAATGGAGTTTGGAAGCTGCTGTAAAGATGCGTACGCACAGTGATGCGTGCGTACACACAATGGTGATTTCATTAAAGGATGCATACGCACCAAATGTCGTGCATACGCACGATGGAATTTTTGCGCAAAGATGCCTACGCACCGTAGGTCGTGCGTATGCATGTCTGTATGCACATGAAGTCATTAATACAAATTGCTGGGGGCAATTTCTGGGCCTCTACAACCCAGTCCAACTCATTTTATGAAGATATTTAAGGCCAAAGTGAAAAAGGATGAAGGGAGGAGCAATTAGGGTTTAGTTTAGCATAATGTAGTTCATTTTCTAGAGAGAGAAGCTCCCCATTCTCTCTAGAATTAAGGATTTTAGGTTTATTCTCTCTTTAATTTCTCTCTTTAATTCTTGTTTTATTGTAGTTCCATTTACATTTTCATGTTTTATTGCCTTTACTCTCATTATTTCCTTTGTTAATTTCTCTTTTATGATCATTTTAGTTGTATGAACACACTTGTCACTTTTAATTTCCTTAAACGCAATTTTGATGTTTATGTTTCTTTGATGTCCATTTGAGTTGTTATTTTCAATTTCATGCAATTGGTAGTCATAGAATTTATTTTTATTGCAATTTATGACATATTTCCTATTATGCATGTTAGGTGTTTGCTAAAATGTCTCTTTTAGCTTTTGCCTAGTTTTTCACACTCTTGGCTTGGAATTGGATAATTAGGTGACATTGAGTCATAGATGTCCATTCGATATTGTGATTAGAATTGTTAGTTGGTTTGGTTTCCACTAACGCTAGTCTTTCACTAAGTTAATTAGTGAGTTGATTAGGACTTGTGGATTGAGATCAACTATTCCCTTTTGACTTATTCTCGATGTTAGGATAGATTGATTGGGATTATTTCTTAGCAATTATCATGTTTATGGTCTATGATTATGATTGGAATCATTAACTCCCAATCCTTGCTAAGAGTTCCTCCATTTTGCTACTTGAATTACATTTTTGATTTACTTGCTTTGAGCTTTATTTCCTTGCATGCTTCTTTACTTTCTTGCCTTCTAATTTTCTTGTCACTTGCAATCAAAACCCCCTTGTCTCAAAGCCAATAATATGACACTTAATTGCAATTCCTAAGGAGAATGACTCGGGAATAAAACACTCCCAGTTTATATTTGGTTTGAATTGTGATAACATATGATTGATGGTCAATCTGTTGGGTTAGGACTATACTTACAACGCCGATTCCATTTTGATAATCAAATTCCTAACTTATGCTTTTGGCCATTTTCAAATTTGGCGCCGTTGCTGGGGTGTTGCAATGGTGTATGTTTTTGGCTATTGTACATATGTAAATATTGTGAATAGCTTGTTTTTGGCTTAATGTACATATGTTGCTTGCTTAATTTTGGCTATTGTAAATATGTTGATATGTAAATAGCTTGCTTTTTGGTTGTCTTTTGTTTTTGTTGATTATTAGAATTGGGATGCCGGATGACATTGGACATTCTAGCATTTGTGGGGAAGTCAAGCACAAGCCACCATAGCAGGGGCTCTCCCAATTGTCTAACTTAAAGACATTAAATAAAAGTGCTTGGTAACATCTTTCTAGCTCTCTCCCTCTCTTTTAGGATTTGTTTGTTGAATTTTTTGCTTCTTTTAGTTAGCTTAGTTTGGTAGAATTTTTGTGTTGATCTTGTAGTTTTAGGGTAGAATAAGTTTTGGGGTTGGAAATGCTATTTTGGATGTCATGGTTAGTGCCTTAGAGAGCACTAAATTTTTTTGGGAAAAACAGAGCATGTGCGTGCGCACACACCTGTGCGAACGCACATAACACCATTTTTCACGTTCTGTGTGCGTGCATCCACCTGTGCGCGCGCACACCAGCTTGCACCTCTTCTGGTGGGAGCGTTCGCACGTCTTGTGCGTCCGCACCCTTCTCTTTTTACGCCTTGTGTGTGCGCACGGACCTGTGTGCATACGCACAGATGGCGTGAAAGCTGGAAATTTTGACACTTCATTTTTTCAAAAAAAAAAAGGTCTTCTGTGCGTGTGCACACGATTGTGCATACGCACACCTCTTGAGACCCTCTCTGCTCAGAGCGCTCGCACACTCTATGCAAGCGCACACCTTCCCTGCTCTGTCTAGTGTGTGTACGCACACATACATGTGCATACGCACGCCCCTGTTTTCTCACCTTTACACTTCTTTTCTTCTCTTCTCTCTAATTCTTCTCTTCTTTTCTCTTCTCCTCTCTTCTTTCCCTCCTCTAACCACCATTCACCACTATAATTCACCACCTATCACACTCACCTTTAGTTAGTTAGTTTGCTTGTTTGTTAGTTGTTTATTTCTTTAGTTAATTAGTTTAATTTCCTGTTTTGGTGCTAAGTATTGGATGATTGAGTTGATTGTTTGACTATGTTGAGATTTTACTGCTGGAATATTGATATTGTTATTGCTATCATTGTTGGATATCTTTATTGAGGTCATAAATTGTTGCTTGGTATTGAGTTATTAATGTTGAATTTTGCGCATACCAAGTGCTCATGTAATGCCTTTAAGAATGCTTTTGGATTTCTAAATTGCATGTTTTGGCCACTGATGAGTCTATATTTGATGAGATATTTTGGCTTGATTTGAGTGGATTTCATCACATAAACCTACACTTAAGCACCAAAATAGCATACTTTTGTGTTTGGTCCCTAATTTGATCCTAATTGTGAAAACATGCAATTTTGTGCTTGACATGAGCAATTTAATTCCACTTTTATTCCATTTGATGCCATGACATGTTTGTTGTGTGATTTCAGGCCTTAGAGGCAAGAATAGATGGCCAAAAGTGGAAGAAAGCATGTACAAGGGAGAATACATGACGAAAACAAGGAAAAACACACACAGCGACGTGTGCATGCGCACAAGTATCTGTGTGTATGCACAGGAGGATTTTCAGCCAAGTGTGTGGACGCACAGATCTGTGCGTCTGCACAGGTCCCTGCACATGATTTTATTAATGAAACACGTGCTTCACGATTTCTGAGGCCTCTTGGCCCATTTTGGAGGGCTTGAAGGCTGAATTGGAGTGCTATATCAAAGGGAATTCAACACTTATCAAGGGGGCCATCTTAGAATATAAAAAATAAAACATTAGGAGTAGGAGTAGTGTAGTTAGAATTTCTCTCTTAGGGTTCTTAATTAGGGTTTGTAGCATTTTATACTTCAAGTCTTGATTTTGGGATTATAGCAATTTTCATTGTAGCATTTTATACTTTAATTTCTCTTTTATTGCATTACTTGTTCTACACTTTCTTATATTTCCATTTCTCTTGTCAATATTTACTTTGCTTTGCAATTTTGGATTTCTAGTTGTTTAAATTGATGTTTTATGGCTTTTATATGTTTGTTGAGTTGCTTTTATTGCTTTTGATCATTTATGGTTCATAGCTTTCATTAATTTACCAATTTTGCCATGTTTTATGATTATGCCCATTAGGTGTTTGATGAAATGCCGATCTTAGTTTTGGGGTAATTTCCACCCCTTGGCTTGGGGAAAATGAGTATATGGATTACTAGAGCCATAATGTCCAACATTTAGTGATAATTCTTGGGTTGTTAGTTGTTATTGTTTCCATTAACGCTAGCTTTGTGCTAAGGTAATTAGTAAGTTAGCTAGGATTTGTGGATTAATAACAATTATGCTCACTTGACTTATCCTTCAATGTTAAGGGTTAACTTAGTGAGATTAATCCATCATAATATCATAGTTGTGTGATAGGCGAAATTGTGACCTCTAATAATGGCATTCAACTTGGTATGCGCATCTACTAACTCAGTACTTTCTTCACAAATTCGCACAACTAACCAGCAAGTGCACTGGGTCGTCCAAATAATAAACCTTACGTGAGTAAGGGGTCGATCCCACGGAGATTGTTGGTATGAAGCAAGCTATGGTCATCTTGTAAATCTCAGTTAGGCTGATTCAACTGGTTATATTGGTTTTCGAATAATAATAATAAATAAACAGAAAATAAAGATAGAAATACTTATGTAGATCATTAATGGGAATTTCAGATAGGCGTATGAAGATACTGTGCTCCTTCTGAATCTCTGCTTTCCTACTGCCTTCATCCAATCCTTCTTACTCCTTTCCATGGCAAGCTGTATGTAGGGCATCACCGTTGTCAATGGCTACATCCCATCCTTTAAGCGAAAATGGTCCAAATGCTCTGTCACAGCACGGCTAATCATCTATCGGTTCTCGATCATGTCGGAATAGAATCCATTGATTCTTTTGCGTTTGTCATCACACGCAATAATCGCGAGTTTGAAGCTCGTCACAGTCATTCAATCCCTGAATCCTACTTGGAATACCACAGACAATGTTTAGACTTTCCAGATTCTCATGAATACCGCCATCAATTCTAGCTTATACCACGAAGATTCTGATTAAGGAATCCAAGAGATATGCATCCGGCCTAAGGTAGAACGGAAGTGGTTGTCAATTATGCGTTCATAGGTGAGAATGATGATGAGTGTCACGGATCATCACATTCATCATGTTGAAGTGCAACGAATATCTTAGAACAGGAATAAACTGAATTGATTAGAAAATAGTAGTAATTGCATTAAAACTCGAGGTACAGCAGAACTCCACACCCTTAATCTATGGTGTGTAGAAACTCCACCGTTGAAAATACATAAGTGATAGTCCAGGCATGGTCGAGAGGCCATCCCCCATGAACGTGATCAATAGTCTCCTAAGATGAAGAATAGATTAAAACCAAGACCAAAGATCTGGTCAAAAGACCAAATGGTCAAAAGACGACTAATACAATAGTAAAATGTCTTATTTATACTAGACTAGCTACTAGGGTTTACAGAAGTAAGTAATTGATGCAGAAATCCATTTCCGGGGCCCACTTGGTGTGTGCTTGGGCTGAGCTTGAGTTTTACACGTGTAGAGGCTTCTTTTGGAGTTGAACGCCAAGTTGTAACGTGTTTTTGGCGTTCAACTCTGCTTCGTGACGTGTTTCTAGCGTTTGACTCCAGAATGCAACATGGAACTGGCGTTGAGCGCCAGTTTGCTTTGTCTAATCTCGAATAAAGTATGGACTATTATATATTGCTGGAAAGCTCTGGATGTCTACCTTCCAACGCCGTTGAAAGCGCGCCATTTGGAGTTCCGTAGCTCCAGAAAATTCATTTCGAGTGCAGGGAGGTCAGAATCCAACAGCATCAGCAGTCCTTTGTCAGCCTTCTATCAGAGTTTTGCTCAGGTCCCTCAATTTCAGCCAGAAAATACCTGAAATAATAGAAAAACACACAAACTCATAGTAAAGTCCAGAAATGTGAATTTTACATAAAAACTAATGAAAACATCCCTAAAAGTAGCTAGATCCTACTAAAAACTACCTAAAAACAATGCCAAAAAGCGTATAAATTATCCGCTCATCACAACACCAAACTTAAATTGTTGCTTGTCGCCAAGCAAATGAAAATCAGATAAGATAAAAATAAGAGAACATACTATAAATCTCAGAACATCAATGAATATTAGTTCTAATTAGATGAGCGGGACTTGTAGCTTTTTGCTTCTGAATAGTTTTGGCATCTCATTTTATCCTTCGAAGTTTAGAATGATTGGCATCTATAGGAACTTAAAATTTCAGATAGTGTTATTGATTCTCCTAGTTAAGTATGTTGATTCTTGAACAAAGCTACTTTTATGAGTCTTGACCGTGGCTCTAAGCATTTTGTTTTCCAGTATTACCACTGGATACATAAATGCCACAGACACATAACTGGGTGAACCTTTTCAGATTGTGACTCAGCTTTGCTAAAGTGCCCAATTAGAGGTGTCCAGAGCTCTTAAGCACACTCTTTTTGTTTTGGATCACGACTTTAACCACTCAGTCTCAAGCTTTTCACTTGGACCTGCATGCCACAAGCACATGGTTAGGGACAGCTTGATTTAACCGCTTAGGCCTGGATTTTATTTCCTTAGGCCCTCCTATCCATTGATGCTCAAAGCCTTGGATCCTCTTTTTACCCTTGCCTTTTGGTTTTAAGGGCTATTGGCTTTTTCTGCTTGCTTTTTCTTTTTCTTTCTATTTTTTTTGCCACTTTTTTTTCCGCAAGCTTTTGCCATTCACTGCTTTTTCTTGCTTCAAGAATAAATTTTATGATTTTCTAGATCATCAATAACATTTCTTTGTTCATCATTCTTTCAAAAGCCAACCATTTTAACATTCATAAACAGCAAGATAAAAAATTTGCACTATTCAAGCATTCATTCAGAAAACAAAAAGTATTGTCACCACATCAATATAATTAAACTAAATTCAAGGATAAATTCGAAACTCATGTACTTCTTGTTCTTTTTGTATTAAAACATTTTTCATTTAAGAGAGATGAAGGATTTATGGATTTATTCATAGCCTTAAGACATAGTTACTAAATACTAATGATGATGTAGGAAAGACACAAACATAAATAAACATTAAGCATAAAACCGAAAAACAAAGAAATAAGAACAAGGAATGAGTCCACCTCAGTGATGGTGGTGCTTTCTTCTTGAAGAACCAATGATGTCCTTGAGCTCTTCTATGTCTCTTCCTTGCGTTTGTTGCTCCTCCCTCATTGTTCTTTGAACTTCTCTAATTTCATGGAGAATGATGGAGTGCTCTTGATGTCCACCCTTAATTGATCCATGTTAAAACTCAAATCTTCTAGAGAAGTGTTGAGTTGTTCCCAATAATTGTTGGGAGGAAAGTGCATCCCTTGAGGCATCTCCGGGATTCCTGGTGATGAGCTTCCTCATGCGTCCCTTGGGATCCATGAGTGGGCTCTCTTGTTTGCTCCATCCTCTTCTTAGTGATGGGCTTATTCTCCTTAATGGGGATGTCTCCTTCTATAATAACTCCAGCTGAGTAACATATATGACAAAAGAGATGAGGAAAAGCTAGCCTTGCCATGGTGGAAGACTTTTCGGCTATTTTGTAGAATTCAAGGGAGATGACTTCATGAACTTCTACTTCCTCTCCATTCATGATGCTATGAATCATGATGGCCCGATCCACAGTAACTTTGGATCGGTTGCTAGTGGGGATGATGGAGCGTTAGATGAACTCCAACCATCCTCTAGCCACAGGCTTGAGGTCCAGTCTTCTTAATTGAACCGGCTTGTCTTTGGAGTCTCTTTTCCATTGAGCTCCTTCAACACATATGTCCATAAGGACTTGGTCCAACCTTTGATCAAAGTTGACCCTTCTAGTGTAGGGGCGTGTATCTCCTAGCATCATGGGCAAGTTGAATGCCAACCTCACATTTTCTGGACTAAAATCTAAGTATTTTCCCCGAACCATTGTAAGATAATTCTTTGGATTCTGGCTCACACTTTGATCATGGTTCCTAGTGATCCATGCATTGGCATAGAACTCTTGAACCATTAGGATTCCGACTTGTTGAATGGGGTTGGTCAGAACTTCCCAACCTCTTCTTAGGATCTCATGTCGGATCTCCGGATACTCATTTTTCTTGAGTTTGAAAGGGACCTCGGGGATCACCTTCTTCTTGGCCACAACATCATAGAGGTGGTCTTGATAGGCTTTGGAGATGAATCTCTCCATCTCCCATGACTCAGAGGTGGAAGCTTTTGTCTTCCCTTTTCCTTTTCTAGAGGTTTCTCCAGCCTTAGGTGCCATCAATGGTTATGGAAAAACAAAAAAGCTATGCTTTTACCACACCAAACTTAAAATATTGCTTGCCCTCGAGCAAAAAAAGAAAAACTAGATGAAGATGAAGAATATATTGAGGAGATGGAGAGAAGGTTGTGTTTGGGCCAACTTGGGTGGGTTGGGTGGGAAAAAAGGATTTTGAAATTTGAAGGTAGGTGGGTGTTCATACCCTGGGTCGAGCTGTCCGACCCGGGATGTTCGACAAACAAAGCGACCAACCTCTTTAGGTCAGGACAACCCGGCCTCTTCTGAAAGAGCTCGGCCAAGTCACAGGGAAGCCCAAACAAAGGGCCCAAATAAGGGAACACGTCCCAAATCCAAGAGCAGCCCAAGCCTACAAGGAGAAGGGCGGTTTTCTTGAAGATAAGATGACCTCACCTCAAGATAAATATAAGATAAGATAACTAACTTATCTTATCCACAGAAGGTCACATCTCACCATTATAAATACACTGGAGCACCCAGGTATAACTCATACTCTGATTCTACTCAATACCTGCTTAATACTCTTGCTAACTTAAGCATCGGAGTCCCTTACAGGTACCCCCCACCCTCCGGGGACGAAGGATCAGCACCATCACCGAGTCCAACAAGTCGGACACACCAGCTCCGGCAGCTATACACCTGCCGGACACGTCGGCTCCGACCAGCACAGAAGATCTCGTCCGAGATCGACCTACAATTTCAGGTAACCCTCGGAACATTGGCGCCATTGCCAGGGAACCTGGAAGTCATCCCATCACCATGGTGGATGACCATGACAATGACTATGATTCAGGTCTGGAAGATAGAACACCGCACAAAAACGCGGATGTCATGCTACAAGATACCCCAAAAACCAACAAGGACAAAGACTCACCAAATTCCGGGGCAATAGAAACGCTCATAGATCGCCTAAAACAACTCAAAAAAGAAACCCAACAACAACGAGAAATCGAAAAAGATCTACAAAGAGAGGTGCGACGACGTCGAGAATTGGAAGAAAAACTACAGCAATTGGAAGCCGATCTTAAATTAAAAGTCCCCCGGGCCAATCCAGAAGAATATTCACGCAAAGAACAAGACCCGTTCACCAGGGAAATCATGAAAACCAAAATTCCAAAAGACTTCAAACTCCCAGATATGACCCTATACGATGGCACCACGGACCCCCAACCACCACCTCAGCAACTTCAGAAGCAGAATGTACCTTACCGACGCCCCAGATGCTGTTCACTGTAAAGCCTTTCCAACAACTCTCACAAAGACAGCAATCCGATGGTTCGACAACCTACCCCCAAAGTCCATCTCAAGCTTTGATGACCTAGCTAAAAAATTCCTAGCCAGATTCTCCATTCAGAAAGATAAGGCCAAGCACGCCCCCAGCTTACCAGGGATCAAACAAGGAGATCGGGAGAGCCTCTGCAACTACATGGAAAGATTCAACAAAACGTGCATGGACATACAAAGTTTACCAACAGAAGCCGCCATCATCGGGCTCATCAACGGCCTGCAAGAAGGACCTTTTAGCCAATCTATATCAAAGAAGTACCTAACCTCCTTAGACGAAGTACAGGAACGAGTAGAAAAATATATCAACATGGAAGAAAACGCTCGGTTAGGAGAGACCTCAAAATCGGGTACCTCCTACCGAGACAAAGACAAGGAATCCAAGAGAAAAGAAGATCGACAAGGAGAGAAAATCAAAAAATACCACAATT
Organism: Arachis duranensis; assembly: GCF_000817695.3. Classification (NCBI taxonomy): domain Eukaryota; kingdom Viridiplantae; phylum Streptophyta; class Magnoliopsida; order Fabales; family Fabaceae; genus Arachis; species Arachis duranensis. The sequence continues at coordinate 72,915,259 of NC_029776.3, read as the reverse complement.
ACACTCCTCTCAGGGCATCCCTGGTCGAGATATACAAAGAAGTCTACCATACAGAAAAAATCTCCCCAGCTCGGCCACTTAAAGGAAAAAAGGGAGGAGGAAACCAGAAGGAATATTGTGAATACCATTGAGTCCGTGGACACTCCACAAACAAATGCTTCAACTTAAGAAATATCATAGATAATTAGTAAGAGAAGGAAAATTAGATCGATTTCTGGCCACCCGAGATGATGATTAAAGAAAGAGACGAAGGGATGAAGATACCGAGCGAACTGAACGATCACCTCGGACACCAGAGAGACATGTCCACATGATACATGGCGGATTCGCAGGAGGTGAGATCTCCAAACCATCTCGCAAAAGATATCTGATGCCAGGGCATCTTGGCTAGTTTTACTAGCCATTTTTTGTATGCTTTAGGTTGGTTTCATGCATTTTCTTAGGAAATAAGCAAGTATTTGGTTGAAAATGCAATCATACCATGATTCAAGCAAACATTGTGAATTTTGAATGATTTCATGAGAATTAGGCATAAATTGAATGATAAATTGGATGATGCATGATCCCATGATTAAGAGCAAGACTTTGATGCACTTTGTTTGATTGATTTCAGGCCAAAAGAAGAAGAGAAGAGCCACGTTAGTGGCTACGTTAGTTACACTAACGTGGGCACTAACATGGAAGGAAGGAAAGTGGGAACGTTAATGGCATTAACTTTGAAGAAGGGCCAACGTTAGTGGAAAAAGTGAGTGCCACTAACATTTGCGAAGGTGCAAAAAGACCCACGTTAACAGCCACATTAACTAAGTTAACATGGTAGTTAACGTGGAAGGAAATGGAGATGCCAACGTTAGTGGAGAAAGTGAGTGCCACTAACGTTGGCGAAGCAAAAAGACCCACGTTAACAGCCACGTTAACTAAGTTAACGTAGTAGTTAACGTGGAAGGAAAGGGAGATGCCAACGTTAGTGGAAAAAGTGAGTGCCACTAATGTTGGCGAAGCAAAAAAAAAAAGACCTATGTTAACTTCCACGTTAACTAAGTTAACGTGGTAGTTAACGTAGGCAAAAGTCCCACCTGGCAGCCTGACCATGCCTTCTTCAAACACGCATAACTTGAGCCACAAAGCTCTAAATGAGGTGATTCTAGTGGCATTCGAAAGTAGGATTCCAGAGCTTTCCAGGCATATATGGCACTCCATGGTTGACACTAAATTTGAGGAAGAAAGCCTGCCTCGAAAGTGCAAAGATGAACATGGTATCAACCTTTAGTAAGGCCAACTGACCTCTTCACCTTCTAAGAAATATAACTCGAGCTGTAGAGCACCAAATGATGCGCTTCTAAAAGCATTGGAAAGTAGACATCCAGATCTTTTCAACAATATATAATAGTATGGGGCGAACATTAAGTTTGAGCCCCTAATCGCTAGCGTTATTGTGACTCACGTTTTCCATTAACGCTAGTCGCTAGCGTTAACGTGACTCATGTTTTCCATTAACGCTAGCGACTATGCCAGCGACCATGTCCACTTCAAAGGAGCATAACGTGAGTTACAAAGATCAAATTGAGGTGATTCCTGTTGCCTTAGGAAGCTGACATTTAGAGCTTTCCAAAGATATATAATAGTCTATAGTGGGCATGAAATTGGAGCACAAACAAGAGGCATCTTTTAAGCCCCAAAAACACCAAAGCAATAAAGCCAAGTCACCCTGGACCTCAATTTGATTCACTTCTCTTGGACCACCCAAACTCAAGGAAGCAAGCCCACAAGTGTCAACCAATCAAGGCCACAAGAAGCATCTAGAATAGGAATTTTCATTTAATTGTAATTTGCTTTTAATTTCATTTTGTAATTTAGGAGAGCCTATATAAAGGCTTTAGTTTTTACTTTGAAAAGGGGGATTGGACGGAAGGAAACACAGAAATTGGGGATTGGAAGAGGGGTCTTCGGACTCCCTCCCCTCACTCACTTTTCCTTCTCTTCTTTTCTTTGTACTTTTTATTTATGAATTTGGAAGTTTCAATGTTAGTTTTAATCTTCATCTTTACTTTCCTGCACTTTCTTCTTTTCTATTTTAGTAGAAAAATTATCAACTAACTCTTTTCATTGGGTTAGAGAGCTCTATTGTGATTCAATGGATCAATTATAGTTTTCATTCTTCTTCTTCTTTCTTTTCTCTTGATCTTACTAGAAAGCTTTCAATCCTAATTCAATTGGTTAGTTGTCTTGGAAAAGAAACTCTCCATAATTGGATCTCTTCGGAACCTTGGAAGAGGAATGAAGAGATCATGCTAGAAATGCTTTCTCATGCTGGACCAAATTGGGTTTGGATGGATATGTGACTATAATCCTCTCAATACTTGATTTAGGAAATGCATGTGGTATAATCAGTGACCATACTTCATCTCTTCTCATGAGCAATTGACCAAGGAATTGGCTATTGATCAAGATTTGAGAGATTGGGTTACCAAGGAATTGGAATCCAATCACTTAAGATTGCCAAGGAGATCAATGAATGCATTGATTGAGGAAGAGATGAGAATGAACTTGATCCGGAGGATTGCAACATCTCTTGATCCCAATGTTCATTTTATTTTTAGTTCTTACATTTACTTTTCTTGCCATTTTACTCTTCTGCACTTTATAGTTTTTCTTTACTTTTATGCCATTTACATTTCCTTGTTACTTATCACTCCAATATGATTTGTCTAACTAAGATAATCAATTAATCATTGTTTGCTTAATCCGTTAATCTCTGTGGGATTCGACCTCACTCTATTGTGAGTTTTACTTGACGACAATTCGGTATACTTGCCGAAGGAAAATTTGTTGAGAGACAAGTTTCCATGCATCAAGTTTATGGCGCCGTTGCTGGGGATTAATTGTGATTAACAAACTGCCGGTTGATTGATTTACTAGATTAGACACTTTTCTTTTATCTTTGTTTTCTTTTGTTTCTTTATTTTCTTTTGCTAACTAACTGTTTGTGATATTGCCTCACTGGAAATTTCCTCATCTGTGACAAAGGGAATTCCAAATCTCTTTTATCTTGGTGATTGTTGTTTGATACAGAGTAATTTAAGGAAAAATGGAGTATAGATCATCTTTTGGTCAATCAAGTTACTTGGGATACTTCTCACCACCACAAAATAATTCATGCTATTATGATAATGGTGGCTGGGAATATCAAGAACATGAAATGGGGTGCTTCCCAAGGTCACAAAATGGTCCATATTTTAATGACTTTGATCACTACTCAAGCTGTGTCTGGGAAGATCAAAACCAAAGAGATTTCACTTATTCACACCCCAATCATCAAGAGCCATCATCCTTTAATTATTCAAGCTCACCTCCTAGCTTTTCGCATCAAAACCCTTCATCACTTGGACATGCCTCAACACAAAATTCTTTCCCACGTCTATATAATTCATCTCACCACTCACACAATGCATTCCATTACACACAAAATTCTTCTCACAATCCACAAAACCCATATCATTACCCAAAAAAGTCATACCACTCTCAGAACATACAACCACAAAATAACCAATTCCATTCACAAAGTAGCCACCCTCAATCTCCAAATTTCACCCCAGCTGCACACCCTCCCCTCGAGGATAAGCTATCAGGGATAGAGAACCTACTGGCAATGCTCTTGGAAGAATCTAAGGACACTAGGACTTTCCAAGAGGAAGTAAAAACCATTATGCAGAACCGGTGGGTCGCCATTAAGAAGCTTGAGGCACAAGTTGGATATCTATCAAAGCAAATGCATACCCATAATTTCCTTAGTGACACCATGGAAAATCCAAGGAAGGAATCAGAAGAAAAAGAAAAAGAGGCACACATACCAAGTGAGATTTCTATGAAGAAGGAGGAGGTTGTGAGAATATATAAGCCTAAGGCTCCATACCCACAGAGGTTACTAGTGGTGACAAAGGAACATGCAAACTCACTCCCAAAAGACTTAATGCAACATCATGTAGAAGAAAGGGAGAAAGTCAATCAAGGGAGCCCACACTCCAATGAAACAGAGAGTTGCATAGAGGGTGAGTTCATTGAACCACCGATTCAAGAAGCACTTGATGAAGAGAATGCTCCACCCATCATACAACACCCAAGTCCTGAAATCAAGGTGGTGAAGGCAATCAATATGAGCACTAAAAAGAGGATGGTGACCAAGAAAAGAAGGATAATATCCATGAAGAAGAAGAAAAGATCAACCAAAAGCCATCCCACCCCTACCCCAACAAGCAAGTCTACTCAAGCTAACAACAAAAGAAAGCTTGCTGGGGAGAGGCACTCTAAGCAAGGGGCATTAACTGGCTCCTCTTTCATCTTGAGGTCATTCCTCTTAACAAACTGGAAGAAGAGGAAGAAAGTCATGAACAACATGTCAAGCTAATGACATTAAAAGAGCGCTTGTTGGGAGGCAACCCAACCGTAGGTAACATTACCTTGCTTTGCTTAGTTTACTTTCAATAAATTGACATATGATTGCATTCTAAGTTTGGTGTTGCCATGCAACAATTTGATTTTCAATCTTCACTGGGTACTTGCAGCATTCTAAATTGACAGTGGCACACTAAGTTTGGTGTTCCCACTTAACTTTCATGCAAAGTACCATGCCAACACCACTTATTAATGCAATCAAAATGTCTCTGTTTGTATCTCTTGTGCCTTTTTTGTATCCTTAATCTTGCTTGCTGAAACACATGCATACTCACACTTCATTCTAAGACATTCATGATCCATCATAGACCCCATCACCACTGTTTTACTTGTTGCTTGAGGATAAGCAATCATTCTAAGTTTGGAATGGGAAGGGGAAGAATAGGAGGAAAAGGGCAATAACAATGAAGATGAACTACAAGGTGGTAAAGTTCCTTTTTCCTCTTATTTATTTCCAGCACTTTAAATTGCATGATTGTCTTATATTTCCTTTGTATGCATGTATGATTAATCCTTGTGAATAAGCATAATTTGATATTTGATTTGTAACATGTTGCTATGATATCATGATTATCATCTTGAATTTTACTTGCACCCAATCTCTTTAAGAATGCAACAAAGAAATCATTCTCTTGAAAGGAAAACGTTGAAGAATTTTATAAATCATGGGGCAAGCAAAAGATTAAGAGAAGTGGAGGTTCTGATTGTATAATTGTGTATTGAGGTTGCATGTTTATGAAAACTTGCATGGGAGCTCATAGATAGGAAATGAAGTTTAGAGAAGTATTATGGAATTTCTCAAACATCTATTGATCCAAGAAGCAGTAACAAAAGAAAACAAAAGAAAAAGAAAAATAAAGAACAAGCCCAAGGCTCTGAGCATCAATTACTAGGAAGAAAAAGAAAGAAACAAGAACTCAAAGAGTTATTGTCCTAGCTAAATGCTTGTGGTAGATTTGTATCAAAGAGAGAGGCTTGAGTAAGTAAATCCTAAGGGGTGCTTTAACACCTAATACCTTAGACCAACTGGTTTGGGAGTATTGATTGAAAGCTTATCTAAGCCGCTTTGATACATGACACCTAGAGTCGAGGCCAAATTCCACAAGGAAAGAATGCTAGAAAATAAGTGCTGCTTCAAGGTGACAATCTATAAAGAGATTTCCATAATATCATTTGAATGAAATTTCTAAGATCTAAGACTTCCAAAATGTAAGGACTAATGAGCACTGGAATCCTTGCATAAGCATACAAATTAGAGTTCACCCACTGCCACTTAGTCACTTCACTCACTAAGGCATCATAAGCAATTCTTCAATACATTCCAATTAAAGAGAATTCTTTGTGTATAGTTCTTTTCTTGCTTGGGGACAAGCAATCTTTAAGTTTGGTGTTGTGATGCCAGGGCATCTTGGCTAGTTTTACTAGCCATTTTTTGTATGCTTTAGGTTCGTTTCATGCATTTTCTTAGGAAATAAGCAAGTATTTGGTTGAAAATGCAATCATACCATGATTCAAGAAAACATTGTGAATTTTGAATGATTTCATGAGAATTAGGCATAAATTGAATGATAAATTGGATGATGCATGATCCCATGATTAAGAGCAAGACTTTGATGCACTTTGTTTGATTGATTTCAGGCCAAAAGAAGAAGAGAAGAGCCACGTTAGTGGCTACGTTAGTTACACTAACGTGGGTACTAACGTGGAAGGAAGGAAAGTGGGAACGTTAATGGCATTAACTTTGAAGAAGGGCCAACGTTAGTGGAAAAAGTGAGTGCCACTAACATTTGCGAAGGTACAAAAAGACCCACGTTAACAGCCACGTTAACTAAGTTAACATGGTAGTTAACGTGGAAGGAAAGGAAGATGCCAACGTTAGTGGAGAAAGTGAGTGCCACTAACGTTGGCAAAGCAAAAAGACCCACGTTAACAGCCACGTTAACTAAGTTAACGTAGTAGTTAACGTGGAAGGAAAGGGAGATGCCAACGTTAGTGGAAAAAGTGAGTGCCACTAACGTTGGCGAAGAAAAAAAAAAGACCTATGTTAACTTCCACGTTAACAACGTAGGCAAAAGTCCCACCTGGCAGCCTGACCATGCCTTCTTCAAACACACATAACTTGAGCCACAAAGCTCCAAATGAGGTGATTTCAGTGGCATTGGAAAGTAGGATTCCAGAGATTTCCAGGCATATATGGCACTACATGGTTGACACTAAATTTGAGGAAGAAAGCCTGCCTCAAAAGTGCAAAGATGAACATGGTATCAACCTTTAGTAAGGCCAACTGACCTCTTCACCTTCCAAGAAGTATAACTCGAGCTGTAGAGCTCCAAATGATGTGGTTTTAAGGAGATTGGAAAGTAGACATCCAGAGCTTTCCAACAATATATAATAGTATGGGGTGGACATTAAGTTTGAGCCCCTAATCGCTAGCGTTATTGTGACTCACGTTTTCTATTAACGCTAGTCGCTAGCGTTAACATGACTCACGTTTTCCATTAACGCTAGCGACTATGCCAGCGACCATGTCCACTTCAAAGGAGCATAACTGGAGTTACAGAGATCAAATTGAGGTGATTCCTATTGCCTTAGAAAGATGACATTCAGAGCTTTCCAAAGATATATAATAGTCTATAGTGGGCATGAAATTGGAGCACAAACAAGAGGCATCTTTTAAGCCCCAAAAACACCAAAGCAATAAAGCCAAGTCACCCTGGACCTCAATTTGATTCACTTCTCTTGGACCACCCAACCTCAAGGAAGTAAGCCCACAAGTGTCAACCAATCAAGGCCACAAGAAGCATCTAGAATAGGAATTTTCATTTAATTGTAATTTGCTTTTAATTTCATTTTGTAATTTAGGAGAGCCTATATAAAGGCTTTAGTTTTTACTTTGAAAAGGGGGATTGGACAGAAGGAAACACAGAAATTGGGGATTGGAAGAGGGGTCTTCGGACTCCCTCCCCTCACTCACTTTTCCTTCTCTTCTTTTCTTTGTACTTTTCATTTATGAATTTGGAAGTTTCAATGTTAGTTTTAATCTTCATATTTACTTTCATGCACTTTCTTCTTTTCTATTTTAGCTTTCTCATGCTGGACCACTTTGGGTTGGGATGGATATGTGACTATAATCCCCCCCAATACTTGATTTGGGAAATGCATGTGGTATAATCAGTGACCATACTTCATCTCTTCTCATGAGCAATTGACCAAGGAATTGGCTATTGATCAAGATTTGAGAGATTGGGTTACCAAGGAATTGGAATCCAATCACTTAAGATTGCCAAGGAGATCAATGAATGCATTGATTGAGGAAGAGATGAGAATGAACTTGATCCGGAGAATTGCAACATCTCTTGATCCTAATGTTCATTTTATTTTTAGTTCTTACATTTACTTTTCTTGCCATTTTACTCTTCTGCACTTTATAGCTTTTCTTTACTTTTATGCCATTTACATTTCCTTGTTACTTATCACTCCAATATGATTTGTCTAACTAAGATAATCAATTAATCATTGTTTGCTTAATTCGTTAATCTCTGTGGGATTCGACCTCACTCTATTGTGAGTTTTACTTGACGACAATTCGGTATACTTGCCGAAGGAAAATTTGTTGAGAGACAAGTTTCCATGCATCAATATCTCAAAGAAGTATATCATGTCGAGGAAAGGAGGAAGCGCTCAACATTCCAGCAATAACATTTACTAAAGAGGACGCCTCCGGCATCATCTCAGGACACGACGATCCCATGGTCATCACCATCATATTGGCCAACGCCAATCTACACCACACCTTAATAAACCAAGGGAGTTCCGCCGATATCTTATTCAAAACAGCCTTCGATAAACTCGGCTTAGAAGAGAAGGAACTTAAAGCATATCCAAACAATCTGTTCGGACTAGGAGATACCCCGGTTCAACCGCTGGGATACATACCACTACATACAACCTTCGGAAAAGGGAACCAATCCAGGACCCTTAGAATAGACTACATCGTGGTCGATGTAAGTTCAGCTTACAATGCTCTCATAGGTCGGACAACACTAAACCAACTTGGCGTGATAGTCTCGACCCCACATCTATGTATGAAATTCCCCACTACGAAAGGAATAGCCACGATAAAAGCTGATCAAAAGATGGCACGTCGCTGTTATAACGAAAGCCTAAATCTCAGAGGCAGGGGAGAAGAGTTCCACACAATCGAGCTGGGCGGAGCCCAACAACAAGAAGAGCTTCGCACACAACCAGAAGGTGCAATAGAGAAGATTCAGATCGGGGATACTTTAGAAAAAACAACCAATATCGGCACAATCCTAAAAGAAGATTCAAAAGAATTACTAATACAATTCTTACGAGATAATGTTGATCTCTTCATATGGAAAGCCACAGACATGCCAGGAATAGACCCTAAGCTAATGAGCCATAAGTTGGCGGTCTATCCAGGATCTCGGCCGGTACAGCAGAGACAAAGAAAACTCGGGCCAGAGCGATCTCAGGCTGTGGAAGAGCAAGTACAAGCACTACTGGAAGCAAGATTCATAAGAGAAGTTAAATACCCACTATGGCTAGCCAACGTCGTCTTGGTGAAAAAATCAAACGGGAAGTGGTGAATGTGCACCGATTACACTGATCTCAACAAAGCTTGTCCAAAAGATCCATATCCACTCCCAAGTATTGACGCTCTGGTAGATGTTTCCTCCGAATATAGATATCTCTCGTTTATGGACGCTTACTCGGGGTACAACCAAATCCCCATGTACCCACCAGATCAAGAAAAGACCTCGTTCTTAACACCAAAAGCAAATTACTGCTACATTGTGATGCCTTTCGGCCTCAAGAACGCAGGAGCTACTTATCAAAGGCTAATGAATAAAGTCTTCTCGGATCACATCGGAAAGGTCATGGAAGTCTATGTGGACGACATGCTAATAAAAACACAAAGCGAAGAGACATTATTGTCCGATCTGGCCCAAGTGTTCGACACCATAAGAAAGCATGACAAGCGACTCAATCCCGCGAAATGCACCTTTGCAGTAGAGGCGGGCAAATTCTTAGGTTTCATGCTCGCACAAAGAGGAATTGAAGTAAATCCAGACAAGTGTCAGGCCATACTCAACATGGAGAGCCCAACCTGTGTCAAAGAAGTACAGCAACTCAATGGGAGATTGGCCGCCCTATCCCGATTCCTAGCAAGAGCTGCGATAAGATCTCTCCCCTTCTATGCTACTTTAAGAAAGGGAAAACAGTTCGAATGGACAACAGAATGTGAGCAAGCCTTCCAAGACTTTAAGAAGTTCTTAGGACGGCCACCTATCATATCTCGACCATGAGAAGGAGAACCACTCATATTATATCTCGCAGTAGGAAGCTGGGCAATAGCCTCAGCACTAGTCAAAAAAGACGAGAATAGACAACAACCTGTATACTTCATCATCAAAGCACTACAGGGATCTGAGCTGAACTACCAGAAAATAGAAAAATTCGCCTATACTCTCATTTTAACATCCCGACCACTCCGCCCTTACTTCCAGTCTCACACCATTAAGGTTTGAACTAACCAGCCCCTAAAAGGAATATTGCAGAAAATAGATTTAGCAGGCAGAATTCTACAATGGGCAGTCGAGCTGTCAGAATTTGACCTCCAGTATGAAGCTCGGACAGCCATCAAATCACAGTATCTGGCCGACTTTATCGCAGAATTCACAGATGTCCTGGAAACCGTCACAGAATGGAACCTCTATATGGACGGTTCTTCAAATAAAACTGGAAGCAGCGCAGGCGTAATAATAGAAAGCAACCAAGAAACCTAAGTCGAGCTCTCTCTCAAGTTTGGATTCCCGGCCTCAAACAACCAGGCGGAATATGAAGCATTGTTAGCTGGTTTGAAGCTGGCTGAAGAGGTGGGAGCTCAAAAACTCAACATTTACAGCGATTCACAAGTGGTCACATCACAAATAACATGGAGCTACCAAGCCAAAGATCCCACCATGAAAAAGTATTTGGATAAGACCAAGGAACAGCTCGGACAAATCGGGGAATATAAGATCTGCCACATACCCCGTGAACAAAATGCCCGAGCTGACGTACTCTCGAAACTAGCTAGCCCCAAACCAGGGGGCAACAATAGAAGTCTCATCCAGGAAATGTTACAGAACCCGTTAATTTCCGAAGAAGAAAAAGTCCTAACCATAGTAAACCAAGACCAAGGATGGATGACCTCCAAAATCAACTACCTCAAAACAGGAACACTTTCGACAGAAGAAAAGGAGGCAAAAAAGCTAAAAAGGGAGGCACAGTACTATACCATCGTAAACAACATACTGTACAAAAGAGGAATCTCAGTACCATTATTAAAATGTGTTCCGACCTCCCACATAAGGGAAGTATTAGAAGAAATACATGGCGGCATTTGTGGCAACCATCTCGGAGCACGGGCTCTTGTCAAAAAAGTACTCCGGGCAGGGTTCTATTGGCCAACATTACAGAAAAAAGTCACAGAATTTGTAAAGACATGTCCACCATGTCAGAAACATGCTAACTTTCACATCGCCCCGCCAGAAGAGCTCATCAGCATGACTTCTCCTGGGCCGTTTGCAAAATGGGGACTCGATCTTCTTGGATCCTTTCCCCAGGGATCAGGACAAGTTAAATTTCTCATAGTAGAGGTAGACTACTTTACAAAGTGGATCGAGGCAGAACCCTGATGAGCGGATAATTTATACGCTTTTTGGCACTGTTTTTAGTATGTTTTTAGTACATTTTAGTTAGTTTTTAGTATGTTTTTATTAGTTTTTATTTAAAATTTACTTTTCTGGGCTTTACTATGAGTTTGTGTGTTTTTCTATGATTTCAGGTAATTTCTGGCTGAAATTGAGGGACCTAAGCAAAAATTTGACTCAGAGGCTGAAAAAGGACTGCAGATGCTGTTGGATTCTGACCTCCCTGCACTCGAAGTGGATTTTCTGGAGCTACAGACGCCCAATCAGCGCGCTCTCAATTGCGTTGGAAAGTAGACATTCTGGTCTTTCCAGAAATGTATAATAGTCCGTACTTTGCCCGAGATTTGATTGCCCAAACCGGCGTTGCAAATCAGCTTCAGAATTCCCGGCGTTTAACGTCGGAACTAGCACAAACATGAAAGCTTCAATGCTCAGCCCAAGCACACACCAAGTGGACCCCAGAAGTGGATTTTTACGTCATTTACTCATTTCTGTATACCCTAGGTTACTAGTTCACTATTAATAGGACCTTTTGACATTGTATCTCTACCTCATGACACAATGCACGTTTCTTACTGTATCTTCTACGGCATGAGTCTCTAAATCCCATGGTTGGGGGTGAGGAGCTCTGCTGTGTCTTGATGGATTAATGCAATTACTATTGTTTTTCATTCAATCATGCTTGCTTTTATTGTATGATATCGCTTGTTCCTCAACTTGATGAATGTGATGATCCGTGACACTCATCATCATTCTCACCTATGAACGTGTGCCTAACAACCACCTCCGTTCTACTTTAGATTGAGTGAATATCTCTTGGATTCCTTAATCAGAATCCTCGTGGTATAAGCTAGAATTGATGGCGGCATTCAAGAGAATCCGGAAGGTCTAAACCTTGTCTATGGTATTCTGAGTAGGATTCAAGGATTGAATGACTGTGATGAGCTTCAAACTCCTGAGGGTTGGGCGTTAGTGACAGACGCAAAAGAATCACTGGATTCTATTCCAACTTGATTGAAAACCGACAGATGATTAGTCGTGCTATGACAGAGCGCGTTGAACATTTTCACTGAGAGGATGGAAGGTAGCCATTGACAACGGTGAAACCCTACATACAGCTTGCCATGGAAGGAGCCTTGCGTGTACGAAGAAGAAGACAGTAGGAAAGCATAGATTCAGAAGATAGAGCATTTCTAAAACCTCAACCTATTCCCCATTACTGCAAAACACAAGTATTTATTTCATGTTCTTTTACTTTTCACAATTAAACCTGAGAATTATTGATATCCTGAATAAGAGTTACAAGATAACAATAGCTTTCTTCAAGCCAACAATCTCCGTGGGATCGACCCTTACTCACGTAAGGTATTACTTGGACGACCCAGTGCACTTGCTGGTTAGTTGTGTGGAATTGCAAAAGTGTGATTGCAATTTCGTGCACCAAGTTTTTGGCGCCGTTGCCGGGGATTGCTCGAGTTTGGACAACTGACGGTTTATCTTGTTGCTTAGATTAGGACTATTTTATTTTTGTTGGTTTAGAGTCTTTTATTTGAGTTTAGTTTCATATTTTAAGTTTGGTGTCAATTGCATGCTTTTGTTTTCTTTTAATTTTTCGAATTTGCATGTTCTTAGTCCCTTCTTGATCTTTAAAAATTCTAAGTTTGGTATATTCTTTGTGTTTTCCTTTAGGTTTTCGAAAATTTGTGTGTGATTTTCTAAAAATTTCTAAGTTTGGTGTCTTCTTTGTATTCTCCTCTAAATCTTCGAAATTTTGCATTAATTTTCAAAATCATATCTTTTTCAAAACAATTTTCAATCATATCTTTTTCAAAATAATTTTCAACCATATCTTTTTAATTGCTAATTCCAAAATCTTTTTAATCTAGTTTTCAATTTGCTTTGATTTTATTTTCTTTTAGTTTTCGAAATTTTTGTTTTATTTTTTTATTTTATTTTATTATTTTCGTTCATTCCTAAAAAAAAATATTTTATACTTTACTTGTGAATCCATATCATTTCCCTTTCTCCATCATAGACCTAAGTTGAATTGAGCAGTCCAGAAGGACTCTGAGGTCATATGCTAACCCCATTACAGCTGCATATGGGAGTAGCATCTGTATACCTCCCATTAAAGCAAGTAGCTTTGAGCTAAATCCTCAACTCATTATCATGGTGCAGCAAAATTGCCAGTATTCCGGTCTTCCACAGGAAGAACCTACTGAGTTTCTGGCACAGTTCTTACAAATTGCTGACACAGTACGTGATAAAGAGGTGGATCAGGATGTCTATAGATTATTACTATTTTCATTTGCTGTAAAAGATCAAGCTAAGAGGTGGTTGAATAACCAACCCACAGCAAGCATAAAAACATGGAGACAGTTATCAGACAAATTCCTGAATCAATTTTACCCTCCAAAAAGGATGACACAGCTAAGGCTGGACATCCAAGGCTTTAAACAAGAGGATAATGAATCCCTTTATAATGCCTGGGAGAGGTATAGAGGTATGCTAAGAAAATGCCCCTCTGAAATGTTTTCAGAGTGGGTACAGTTAGACATCTTCTACTATGGGCTTACAGAAAAAGCTCAGATGTCTCTAGACCACTCAGCTGGTGGATCTATACATATGAGGAAGACGATTGAAGAAGCTCAAGAGCTCATAGATACTGTTGCTAGAAATCAACATCTATACTCAAGCAGTGAGTCCTCTACAAAAGAAGAATCTATGGCAGTAACTACTAATCCTAATCCTCAAGAACAGATTGTTGAGCTTAATCAGCAATTACTCCTGATGACAAAACAGTTAGCAGAATTTAAAGAGATGCTCGAGGAAACCAAAATTGCTAACAAGAATATAGAATCACAGTTGAATCAGACAAAACAGCAGTTATCTAAACAGATAATAGAAGAATGCCAAGCAGTTCAACTGAGGAGTGGGAAGACATTGAATAACACTGCTCAAAGTAGCAAAAATCTAAGAAAGGAACAACTGACAGAGGATAACCAAACCACTGCCCAAAATCCCTCTGAGGACAGTAAGAGCCCAGAGAGGAATACTCCTGGCGTTCAAACGCCAGAAAGGGGGGAAAAGTTGGTGTTAAACGCCCATTCCTCACCCAGTCCTGGCGCTCGAACGCAATGAGGAATCAGACACCTGAGAGTGCTGATAGTAACCTCTCTAAAAAGGCTTCTCCAACCACCTCTGTAGGGAATAAACCTGCAGCAACTAAGGTTGAAGAATATAAAGCCAAGATGCCTTATCCTCAGAAACTCCGCCAAGCGGAACACGATAAACAATTTGCCCGCTTTGCAGACTATCTATGGACTCTTGAAATAAAGATTCCGTTTGCAGAGGCACTTGAGCAAATACCATCTTATGCTAAGTTCATGAAAGAGATCTTAAGTCATAAGAAAGATTGGAGAGAAACTGAAAAAGTTTTTCTCACTAAAGAATGCAGTGCAGTCATATTAAAGAGCTTACCAGAGAAGCTTAAAGATCCTGGAAGCTTTATGATACCATGCACATTAGAGGGTACTTGTACCAAGAAAGTTCTATGTGATCTTGGGGCAAGTATCAACCTAATACCTGCATCCACTATCAGGAAGCTCAGCTTGACTGAAGAAGTAAAACCAACCCGAATATGCCTCCAACTTGCTGATGGCTCCATTAAATATCCATCAGGCATAATTGAGGACATGATTGTCAAGGTTGGGCCATTTGCCTTTCCCACTGACTTTGTAGTGCTAGAAATAGAGGAGCACAAGAGTGCAACTCTCATTCTAGGAAGACCTTTCCTAGCAACTGGACGAACCCTCATTGACGTCCAAAAATGGGAATTAACCCTGAGAGTCAATGAGGATGAGTTCAAGTTGAATGTTGTCAAAGCTATGCAACATCCAGACACCCCAAACGACTGCATGAGCGTTGATATTATTGACTCTTTGGTGGAAGAGATCAATATGACTAAAAGTCTCGAATCAGATCTAGAGGACATCTTTAAAGATGTTCAGCCTGATCTGGAGGAATTAAAGGAAATAAAAAAACCTCTGAAAATTCCTCAGGAAGAGGAGAAACCTCATAAACCCGAGCTCAAGCAACTACCACCATCCCTGAAATATGCATTTCTGGGAGAAGGTGACACTTTTCCAGTGATCATAAGCTCTGCTTTAAATCCACAGGAAGAGAAAGCACTAATTGAAGTGCTAAGGACACACAAGACAGCTCTTGGGTGGTCCATAAGTGATCTCAAGGGCATTAGCCCAGCAAGATGCATGCACAAGATATAAGTGATCTTAAGGGCATTAGCCCAGCAAGATGCATGCACAAGATCCTATTGGAGGATGATGCTAAGCCAGTGGTTCAACCACAAAGGCGGCTAAATCCAGCCATGAAGGAGGTGGTGCAGAAAGAGGTCACTAAGTTACTAGAGGTTGGGATTATTTATCCTATTTCAGATAGCTCCTGGGTGAGCCCTGTCCACGTTGTCCCCAAGAAGGGAGGCATGACAGTGGTTCATAATGAAAAGAATGAACTGGTTCCTACAAGAACAGTTATAGGGTGGCGCATGTGTATTGACTACAGAAGGCTCAATACAGCCACCAGAAAGTATCATTTTCCTTTACCATTCATAGACCAGATGCTAGAGAGACTAACAGGTCATGAATACTACTGCTTTTTGGGTGGCTATTCAGGTTACAACCAAATTGCAGTAGATCCTCAGGACCAAGAGAAAAAAGCATTCATATGTCCTTCTGAAATATTTGCCTACAGAAGAATGCCTTTTGGTCTGTGCAATGCACCTGCAACCTTTCAGAGGTGCATGCTCTCTATCTTCTCTGATATGGTAGAGAAATTTTTAGAAGTCTTCATGGATGACTTCTCAGTATTTGGAGACTCATTTAGCTCCTGTCTTGACCATCTAGCACATGTTTTGAAAAGGTGCCAAGAGACTAACCTGGTTTTAAACTGGGAAAAATGTCACTTTATGGCGACTGAAGGAATTGTCCTTGGGCATAAAATTTCAAACAAAGGAATAAAGGTGGATCAAGCTAAGGTTGAAGTAATTGAAAAATTACCACCACCTACCAATGTTAAGGCAATCAGAAGCTTTCTGGGGCATGCAGGATTCTACCAAAGGTTTATAAAGGATTTTTCAAAAATTGCAAAACCTCTGAGTAATCTGCTAGCTTCTGACACACCATTTATCTTTAATAAGGAGTGTCTGCAGGCGTTTGAGACTTCGAAAGCTAAGCTGGTCACAGCACCAGTCATCTCTGCACCAGACTAGACATTACCATTTGAACTAATGTGTGATGCCAGTGACCATGCAATTGGTGCAATATTGGGACAAAGGCATGATAAGCTTCTGCACGTCATTTATTATGGCAGCCGTATTCTAAATGATGCACAGAAGAACTACACAACCACAGAAAAGGAGTTACTTGTAGTGGTTTATGCCATTGACAAGTTCAGATCTTATTTAGTAGGATCAAAAGTGATTGTGTACACTGACCATGCTACTCTTAAATATCTACTCACAAAGCAGGATTCAAAACCCAAGCTCATAAGATGGGTGTTGCTTCTGCAAGAGTTTGATATAGAAATAAGAGACAGAAAAGGGACAGAGAATCAAGTAGCTGATCACCTGTCCCGGATAGAACCAGTAGCAGGAGCATCCCTCCCTCCTACTGAGATCTCTGAAACCTTTTCGGATGAGCAATTGTTTGCTATTCAGGAAGCTCCGTCGCTTGCAGACATTGCAAACTATAAGACTCAAGGTTTTCCTTCCACCACCATGGAGAGGAAGCATGAAAAGCTTCTCTCAGTATAGAATCAAACAAAACCCCCACATTCAAACTCTAAGTTTGGTGTTGGGAGGCCACAACCAAACTCTAAGTTTGGTGTTAAGAGGCCACAACAAAACTCTAAGTTTGGTGTTGAAAGGCCCCAACCCTGCTCTGATTATCTGTGAGGCTCCAAGAGAGCACACTATCAAGCTATTGACATTAAATAAGCGTTTATTGGGAGGCAACCCAATTTTATTATATCTATTTATTTTCCATTGTTATTTTATGTTTTCTTTAGGTTGATGATCATGTGAAGTCACTAAAACAATTGAAAAAGCAGGAACAGAATGAAAAACATAATGAAAAATAGCACACCCTGGACGAAAAACTTGCTGGCGTTTAAACGCCAGTGAGGGTAGCAGAATGGGCGTTAAACGCCCAGTCTGGCACCATTCTGTGCGTTTAACACCAGAAAAGGGCAAGAAGCTGGCGTTAAACGCCAGAAATGGGCAGCAACCTGGCGTTTAACGCCAGGATTGGCAGACAAGGGGCGTTTTGCACGCCACATGGTGCAGGGATGAGAAATCCTTGACACCTCATGATCTGTGGACCCCACAGGATCCCACCTACCTCACCTCTTCTTCTCTCCTCTTTACACCCTTTCATAACACTCTTCCCCAAAATAACCTCCACCAATCACCTCCATTAATCCTCCAAAACCATCATACAACCCACCTACACCCACCCATGCAAATTCAAACCATCACTCCTTCCTTTTCCCACATTATAACCACCTAAAACTCCCCTTGGCCGAACCACTCACACCTCTCCATCTCATCTATTTTCTTCTTCTTCTACTCTATCTTCTCTTCTTTTGCTCGAGGACGAGCAAACCTTCTAAGTTCGGTGTGGTAAAAGCGTTGCTTTTTGTTTTTCCATAACCATGTATGACACTCAAGGCCAGAGAAACCTCTAGAAAGAGGAAAGGGAAGGCAAAAGCTTCCACCTCTGAGTCTCGGAGATGGAAAGATTCATCTCAAAAGCTTATCACTAAGAAAAGGATGGAGCAAACAAGAGCGTGAGGAAATTCCTCATCATCAAATCCCTGAGATGCCTCAAGGGATGCACTTCCCTCCATTAAACTATTGGGAGCAAATCAACACCTCCCTAGGATAATTAAGCTTTAACATGGGACAACTAAGGATGGAACACCAAGAGCATTCCATCATCCACCATGAGATTAGAAAAGATCAAAAAGCTATGAGGGAAGAGCAACAAAGACAAGGAAGAGACATAGAGGAGCTCAAAAGCACTCTATAAGATTTTCAAGAGGAAGAACAAGCCGCCATCACTAAGGTGGACCCGTTCTTTAATTTCCTTGCTCTTTATTTTCTGTTTTTCGAATTTTTATGCTTTATGTTTATCTATGGTTGTGTCTTTATTACATGATCATTAGTGTCTTAGTGTCTATGCCTTAAAGTTATAAATGTTCTAAGAATCCATCACCTTTCTTAGATGAAAAATGTTTTTAATCACAAAAGAACAAGAAGTACATGATTTCGAATTCATCTTTGAAACAAGTTGAATTAGTTTGATGTGGTGACAATACTTTTTGTTTTCTGAAGGAATGCTTGAATAGTGCATATGTCTTTTGAATTTGTTGTTTAAGAATGTTAAAATTGTTGGCTCTTGAAAGAATGATCGAAAAGGAGAAATGTTATTGAGGATCTGAAAATCATCAAATTGATTCTTGAAGCAAGAAATAGCACTGACTAAAAAAAAAGAGAAAAAACAAGCAGAAAAAGCCAATAGCCCTTTAAACCAAAAGGCAAGGGTAAAAATAAAAAGGATCCAAGGCTTTGAGCATCAGTAGATAGGAGGGCCTACAAGAATAATATCCTGGCCTAAGCGGCTAAACGAAGCTGTCCTTAACCATGTGCTTGTCGCGTGAAGGTGTCAAGTGAAAACTTGAGACTGAGCGGTTAAAGTCATGATCCAAAGCAAAAAGAGTATGCTTAAGAACCCTGGACACCTCTAATTGGGGACTCTTGCAAAGCTGAGTCACAATCTGAAAAGGTTCACCCAGTTATGTGTCTGTGGCATGTATATATCCAGTGGTAATACTGGAAGATAGAGTGCTTTGGGCCATGGCCAAGACTCATAAAGTAGCTATGTTCAAGAATCAACATACTTAACTAGGAGAATAAATAACACTATCTGGATTCTGAGTTCCAATAGAAGCCAACCATTTTGAACTTCAAAGGATAAAGTGAGATGCCAAAACTGTTCAGAGGCAAAAAGCTACTAGTCCCGCTCATCTAATTGGAGCTAAGTTTCATTGATATTTTGGAGTCTATAGTATATTATCTTCTTTTTATCCTATTTGATTTTCAGTTGCTTGGGGACAAGCAACAATTTAAGTTTGGTGTTGTGATGAGAGGATAATTTATACGCCTTTTGGCACTGTTTTTAGTATGTTTTAGTACATTTTAGTTAGTTTTTAGTATGTTTTTATTAGTTTTTATTTAAAATTCACTTTTCTGGGCTTGACTATTGATGTGTGGAAAACGATCCAACACAAAACTCACCGGCAAGTGTACCGGGTCGCATCAAGTAATAATAACTCACATGAGTGAGGTCGATCCCACAGGGATTGAAGGATTGAGCAATTTTAGTTTAGTGGTTGATTTAGTCAAGCGAATCAAGTTTTGGTTGAGTGGGTTGTATTTAACAGAAGCTAAATTGCTTGAAATGTAAAGGGAGAAGGGAAATTGCAGTAAATTAAAGGACAGGAAAGTAAAATAGACTGAATCTTAAAGAACAAGAAATTAAATGACTGAAACTTAAAGTGCAAGAAATGTAAATTGCAGTAGCTTAAATGGCAAGAAATATAAATTGCTTGAAAACTTGCTGAATCTTAAAGAACAAGAAAGTAAATGACTGAAACTTAAAGTGCAAGAAATGTAAATTGCAGTAGCTTAAATGGCAAGAAATATAAATTGCTTGAATGTAAAAGGGAATTAAGGACTGGGATTACAAAATCTAAACAAAGAGAAAGTAAATTGCACAAAGTTAATATAGCAGGAATTGAATTGGCAGCAATGAAAGCTTAAACAGAAAATTAAAGAACCCAAGTAAATTGTGATCTCAGGACTCAAGAGCTTAGGTAGCAGAGCCTAAAACCCAATTTCCTTCCTCCCAGATCCAAGTTCACAAAGCAATTGACAAGAAATTGAAGAGGAAGCAGTAAAGAGAATGTAAATTGATTCAATTATGCAGAAAAGAAAATAAAGAGTTCTTGAGTGAGGATTGAGACAGAATTTCCTCAATTCCCAACACCCAAGAATTAAAACAAAGAAATTAAAAAGACCCAAGCAAGAACAAGGAAGAAGAGAGATCAATTCTCCTCCCCAATTCTCTGAAATCTCGGTTCAGTCTCTCAAGGAAAGTCACAAAAAATTCAAAGCTCAAAGAAAGTATAAAATTTAAAAGCTAAGCCAAAGGTAAGTCAAAAGGTCCTAATTACATCCAACTAGCTTCTATTTATACACTTTCTATTCTTGGATTTTGGGATTTGGATGGGCTTTTGATTTGGTGAAGAAATGAATTAAAATGGGGTTTTAATTTGGATTTTCGGCCCATGAAAAGTTGCTCCCAGGAGGCTGAGGGCAGGGCAGAAAATTGATGTTTGGTGCGTTGCTGGTGCGGGCGTGGTGCAGTCTGGTGCGGCCTTGGTGCGTCAAACGCTGCCCTGCCCGCGACAAGGGCAGGGCAGGAAATGTTGGTGCGCCAGAAATTGCCTTGGTGCTGCCAGAATCAAGAATTAGTGCGCCAGAATCAAAAATTGGTGCGCCAGAAATTGCTTTGGTGCATAGGATGCTGCCCTGCCCTCGCGGAGGGCAGGGCAGGAAATTTTGGTGCTGCCAGGGTCGAGCTTGGTGCGTGCTGGTGCTGCCAAGAATGAGCCTTGGTGCGCCAGATTTGAGTTTTGGTGCGCCAGCTCCATGCATCATCAAAATGCTGCCCTGCCCTCGCGGAGGGCAGGGCAGTGTTCCCACTTTGCTGTCCCGTGTTCGAAACACGGCTGGGACACACGTTCAATTAATTTCCTTGGTTTCTTGGCACGGCACTCAACCTTAGTTCTTTGCTTCTTCCTTGGTCCGTGTTCGAGTCTTGTGGCATGCATGGGTGACATTTTTCCTTTGATTTTCTTCCTTGGTGAGCCCGATACTGCCCTTGTGGAGGGCAGGGCAAGGTTCTCTTCTTCTTGGTTCCAAGGCACAATTTTGTGCTCTGCCCTTGTAGTGGGCAGGGCAGAGTTGCCTTCCTTGTTTGGTTTCCTTATGTTGCCCTCCTAGAGGGCAGTGTGCCCTTGTGGAGGGCAATGTTTGCCTCCCCCTTGCATGCGACACACTTCCTCTTGCCCTGACCACGCTTTCCTTTCCTTGGGCTACACTTCTTAGGCCACGCTTTTCCTTTTCTTTTCTTTTCTTCACCTATAATAAACCAAAACAAGCACTCCAAGTATCACTAAATTCAAGAGGCTTATAAATCAATTAAAATTCAATTAAAATTAGGTTAAACCTCATGATTTAACATTAATTTCATGGTGGTTGCTTGATTTAAAGAAGTTGTGCATTTTCACTCCAAATCACTTACTTAAGAAGCAAGAAAGTGCATAAAGACTAACAAAACAAGTGAAATTAGCTTGAAAAATGGGTATATGATGACTTGTCATCACAACACCAAACTTAAATCTTGCTTGTCCCCAAGCAAGCATCAAAACTAAGAGAAATTGAAATGAATAAGAAAA
>NC_029776.3:72891754-72892659 GCF_000817695.3 Arachis duranensis | reverse complement strand
TGCCTCAGATGCAACAAGTCAACCATATTTGAAACCATGTATCCTTGCTAAGGGTTAATGAAATTAAAGCTAGAAAACAATCCAACAGTTGAATAATGTTTGATTGCTTGGAGCTAGAATCCTGCAAGAGGTGAGAATGTGTTTTTAAATGATATTTTGGTGGAACACCAAACTTAGAAGTTTTCATTCTCCCTCAAATTGTTTTGGTGTGTAACACCAAACTTAGCTCCTTGCAATGCATACCAATTATTCAACATTTTTATTGGAAAAACTATGAAAAGAAACTACCTCAGGTTGGGTTGCCTCCCAACAAGCGCTCTTTTATTGTCACTAGCTTGACATCTTCTATTTTTGCTTCAAGGGGGATTTAGGTTCTGAACCTCCTTTTCTTTGTTCCATTGCCCCCCTAGATACAGTTTTGCTCTATGACCATTTGCTGTAAACCGACTATTTGTTGCTTCATCTAGCAATTCAATACTCCCATAATGAAAAACCTTAGTCACCAAGTATGGACCAGTCCACTTAGACTTAAGCTTGCCAGGGAATATCTTGAGCCGTGAGTTATACAGGAGTACTTGTTGTCCAGGTTTGAATTCTTTCTTCAAAATCTTCCTGTCATGCCATCTCTTAGCTTTCTCCTTGTATATCTTGGTATTTTCATAGGCTTCTAGCCTAAACTCATCTAGCTCATTCAGCTGCAACAATCTTTTCTCTCCTGCTGCTTCAGAATCCAAATTTAGAAGTTTAGTGGCCCAAAAGGCTTTGTGCTCAAGCTCTACAGGGAGATGACAAGATTTGCCATATAACAGTTGAAATGGGGACTTCCCAATAGGAGTTTTAAAAGCTGTTCTATATGCCCAAAGTGCATCTTCCAACTTCCTAGCCCAATCCTTTCTTGTGCTACC
>NC_029776.3:72880045-72888396 GCF_000817695.3 Arachis duranensis | reverse complement strand
TCTTTGTGAAATCTCTGTGGATATGGCAGTGGTGGTGTTGAGCTCTTCTCCACTTG
Organism: Arachis duranensis; assembly: GCF_000817695.3. NCBI lineage: Eukaryota > Viridiplantae > Streptophyta > Magnoliopsida > Fabales > Fabaceae > Arachis > Arachis duranensis. The sequence continues at coordinate 72,888,340 of NC_029776.3, read as the reverse complement.
ATGTTGTCTTGGGGTTGGTTCTTCCATGATTTGCTTTCCTTTCTTCAGATTCTGTGGTTTGTTGTTCTCTTCTGTGAGTTCTCCTGGGACATTCTTGGTCATTATGTCCTTGTTGATGGCTTCATCATTCTTTGTTGGCTCAGTGTCATCATGCTTGGTTGCTCCTTGGTTGCCATCTGTTAACACTTTTCCACTTCTTAGTTGCACGACCTTGTATTCTTCCTTTGGGTTGGGAATGGTGTCACTAGGTAGTGAACTTGATGGCTTCTCAACAGAAATCTGTTTGGAGATTTATCCAATCTGCCTCTCTAGGTTCTTCATGGAGGCTTCTTGGTTCTTTGTTGTCAATTCTTGGTTCTTCATCAGTTTCTCCATGAGCAGCTCTAGATTGGTGATCCTCTGGGATTCTTGTGAACTTGGTTGGTTTTGGGGTGTTGATGGATGATGATAGGTGTTTTGATTTGTTGGGTGGTTGTTAGGTGGATAATGACTAAAAAAGACTGTAGATGCTGTTGGATTCTGACCTCCCTGCTCTCGAAGTGGATTTTTTGGAGTTACAGAGACCCAATTGGCGCGCTCTTAACGGCGTTGGAAAGTAGACATCCTGGGCTTTCCATCAATATATGATAGTCTATACTTTGCCCAAGATTTGATGGCCCAAACCGGCGTTCAAATTCACCTTCAGAATTCCCAGCGTTAAACGCTGGAACTGGCACAAGGATGGGAGTTAAACGCCCAAACTGGCACCAAAGCTGGCGTTTAACTCCAAGAGAAGTCTCTACACGAAAATGCTTCAATGCTCAGCCCAAGCACACACCAAGTGGGCCCGGAAGTGGATTTTTATGTCATTTACTCATCTCTGTAAACCCTAGGCTACTAGTTCTCTATAAGTAGGACCTTTTACTATTGTATTTTTATCTTCTGATCTTTGGAATCTTTTGATCTTTAGATCTTTTGATCACATTGGGAGGCTGGCCATTCGGCCATGCCTAGACCCTGTTCTTATGTATTTTCAACGGTGGAGTTTCTACACACCATAGATTAAGGTGTGGAGCTCTGCTGTACCTCGAGTATTAATGCAATTACTATTGTTCTTCTATTCAATTCCGCTTGTTCTTGTTCTAAGATATCACTTGTTCTTCAACTTGATGAATGTGATGATCCGTGACACTCATCATCATTCTCACCTATGAACGTGTGCCTGACAACCACCTCCGTTCTACCTTAGATTGGGTGGATATCTCTTGGATTCTTTAACCGGAATCTTCGGGGTATAAGCTAGAACTGATGGCGGCATTCAAGAGAATTCGGAAGGTCTAAACCTTGTCTGTGGTATTCTGAGTAGGATTCAATGATTGAATGACTGTGACGAGCTTCAAACTCCTGAGGGCGGGGCGTTAGTGACAGACGCAAAAGAATCACTGGATTCTATTCCGGCCTGATTGAGAACCGACAGATGGATAGCCGTGCCGTGACAGGGTGCGTTGAACATTTCCACTGAGAGGATGGGAGGTAGCCACTGACAACGGTGAAACCCTTGCATACAGCTTGCCATGGAAAGGAGTAAGAAGGATTGGATGAAGACAGTAGGAAAGCAGAGAGACGGAAGGGACCAAGCATCTTCATACGCTTATCTGAAATTCCCACCAATGAATTGCATAAGTATCTCTATCTTTATCTTTATGTTTCATTCGTATATCACCTATACCCATTTGAGTTTGCCTGACTAAGATTTACAAGGTGACCATAGCTTGCTTCATACCAACAATCTCTGTGGGATCGACCCTTACTCGCGTAAGGTTTATTACTTGAACGACCCAGTACACTTGCTGGTTAGTTGTGCGAAGTTGTAGTGATCACAATTTCGTCCACCAACGTGTAAAGCTCAAGCTCAGCCCAAGCACACACCAAGTGGGCCACGGAAGTGGATTTCTGCATCAATTACTTACTTCTGTAAACCCTAGTAGCTAGTCTAGTATAAATAGGACATTTTATTATTGTGTTAGACATCCTGGATTGTATTTTTGATCCTGTGATCATGTTTTGGGGGCTGGCCATTCGGCCATGCCTGGACCTTCATCACTTATGTATTTTCAACGGTGGAGTTTCTACACACCATAGATTAAGGGTGTGGATCTCTGCTGTAGCTCGAGTTTTAATGCAATTACTACTATTTTCTATTCAATTCAGTTTATTCCTGTTCTAAGATATTCGTTGCACTTCACCATGATTAATGTGATGATCTGTGACACTCATCATCATTCTCACCTATGAATGCGTGACTGACAACCACTTCCGTTCTACCTTAGACCGGGCGTATATCTCTTGGATTCCTTAATCAGAATCTTCGTGGTATAAGCTAGAATTGATGGCGGAATTCATGAGAGTCCGGAAAGTCTGAACCTTGTCTGTGGTATTCTGAGTAGGATTCAGGGATTGAATGACTGTGACGAGCTTTAAACTCGCGATTGTTGGGCGTGATGACAAACGCAAAAGAATCAATGGATTCTATTCCAGCATGATCGAGAACCGACAGATGATTAGTCGTGCTGTGACAGAGCATTTGGACCTTTTTCAGTGAGAGGATGGGATGTAGCCATTGACAACGGTGATGTCCTACATACAGCTTGCCATGGAAAGGAGTAAGAAGGATTGGATGAATGTAGTAGGAAAGTATAGATTCAGAAGGAGCACAGCATCTTCATACGCCTATCTAAAATTCCCATCAATGATTTACATAAGTATTTCTATCTTTATTTTTTGTTTATTTATTATTAATATTTGAAAACTCCATAACCATATATTATCCGCCTAACTGAGATTTCCAAGATGACCATAGCTTGCTTCATACCAACAATCTCCGTGGGATCGACCCTTACTGACGTAAGGTTTATTACTTGGACGACCCAGTGCACTTGCTGGTTAGTTGTGCGAAGTTGTGAAGAAAGTGCTGAGTTATAAACGCGCATACCAAGTTGAATGCCATTATTAGAGATCACAATTTCGTGCACCATGCATCCTCACATACCAGCCTCTGAATTTACCGAGACACATCCGGAATGCTATGGGACACGTACAAATCGCGGGCAACCTTTTTTTCCCCGCCTTGTTCTCAGATCTTGTCTCAGCAGCCAGAGTATCCTACAGAGCTGGGACACCAAAGCCATACTTCCACGGGATGATTAGTACGTCCCTAACGGGAGATATCTCAGGCCACCACTTGCCACTACCAGCCAGTCCACAGAAGATGCTGCAGTTCCTCCACCATCTACGAGTCAGCTGCTGCATCAAATACTGAAGAGGTTGGACCAACAAAACCAGAAAGCAAAGCTCCGAGAGCGTCGCAACCACCGTCGATTCAAATACCTCAAGGAGCTACTCACAGGCAACCAAAGACCTGAAGAGGACCCAGGCACTCCGGACTCCACTTCCTTTACCAGCACAGGGAGCCATGACAGTCTCGACTGTGGAGATACTGCCACCAGCCCATCATTATTCCTGACAGATGGCACCGAGGATGGTGCAAAACCTTAAGTGTGGGGAGGTCGGTCAGTACCTGACTTCTGGAGGAATTCTTTTCCCCTAACACCAATTTCTTGTTCTTTAGTATAGGATAGATTGCATATTAGTAGGTTATTTGCATGCATGTTCTACATGATTAAAAAGACAATAAGTTTATTTTAAGACCATATATTTTTTGAAAATTTCACTAATTTAAATCAAAATATTTATGTTAAATTTGTTTGAAGTTGAATTGGAATAGGATTTTTGAGCTAAAAGAACACACAACCCATGAGACTTTGAACCTAAATACATGGTTACACTATTTAACCATAAACATTTTTATTTCTTGTGTGTTTACTTCTCTATGATTGTAATCTGAATTTTGTTTTATCCTATATGTCCAATATTAATGGGTTATATGCATGAATATGATTGAGGCCATTGTTTGTTTAGCTTACAGATCCCAAATAAGCCTACCTTTTAATTACCTTTGTTAACCACTTTGAGCCATTTTAATCCCATTCGTTCTATATTTTACCACATTACTAGCCTTAAGCAGAAAAACAATGAAAAATCCCAATTGAATCTTTGGTTAGCTTAAGATAGAATTTGTGTGTTAGCTAAGTATGGGAAAATTGTGGGAATAAAGAGTAATAGGAAAAAGTGTCATGATAAAATAAAGGGAATTTGGGTACCTATTCATGTGAAACCATAAAAGAAAAATTACAAGCCTATGTGCATAAAAAAAAATTAATTCTCCTTTACTTTAGTGAATAAGGGGACAAAATCACCCCAATGATAAGTCAAAGTTAATAATCAATGCACATGTGATAAAAATTACAATAAAGGTTGATACATGAATATGGAATGTGAAAAGGAGATTTTGGGTAGCTAAGAAGAATATTAAATTTATATAGAATATATGTATGTTAGGTGAGAGCTTAGGTTAATTAAAGATTGAATGTATAAGCTGACTTAGCCGTATGTGTATCCTCACCCTTACCTTAGCCCCATTACAACCATGAAAAGACCTCATGATGTTTGCATTGGCATTTTAAAATTGTTGATTAATTAGGTGAAAAACAAAATTTTTGAACGCATGATTAGAGAAGGATAAAGTGATTACCCCATATACTAGAGTTGATTAGAGTGCACACACACCAACAGTAAGGGTTCAATGCTCAGTCCTGTATTTCCTGCTTTCACAAGCTATCTTCTTACAAATTTATCTGCTTTTACTATGTGATTTGAATTAGTGAAATCTGCCCCATGTTTTGTCTTAGGTAACTTATCTATTTTTTATCATGTAGACAAAACTCATATAGTTGCATTCATATGTATATAGGTTTCATTGCATAACATGAGTCTTGCATGTTCGTATTCATTCATATTTGTCTCCTTCAACTTAGCATGAGGACATGCTAATGTTTAAGTGTGGGGAGGTTGATGAACCACTATTTTGTGATTCATATTGTGTTTAATTGTGTTGTTTTATCAAGTCTTCACCCACTTATTCATATGATCTGTATGTATTTACAATTCCTTCTTGAAAATATTCTATGATTAAAAACTTGCTTCCTTAGACCTCTTTGTTGTATATTTTAATCTTCTTTCATACCATTCGATGCCGTGATATGTGTGTTAAGTGTTTCAGGCTTCATAGGACAGGAATGGCGTAAGGAAAGAGGATGAAGCATGCAAAAATGGAAGGAACTCAAGGAGTTGAGGAGATAACCAACGAGAAGTCACGCGGTCGCATGGCTGACGCGACCGCACGAAATGGAAGAAATCAAAGTGACGCGCCCGCGTGCCTGACGCGGCCGCGCGGATTGGAAGCTGCACGACGACGTGAATGCGTGGACGACGCGCACGCATGGTATGAGAAATACTGAGTGACGCGATCGCATGGACAACGCGGCCGCATGATGTGCGCGATCTGCAGAATTACAAAAGTCGCTGGCAGAGTTTCTGGGCCAGATTTCAACCCAGTTTTCGGCCCAAAAACACAGATTAGAACCAGGGAACATGCAGAGACAACAACAATAATTCATTCTGCAGAATTTTTAGTTTTTAGATCTGAATTTACTTCTCCCCTAGGTTTTTCTCTTTTCTACATTCATAAATTAGGATTTGAAGACTTTTGGCTTTAGCTTTTGAGAAGAGTCTACCTCCAGTACTAGTCATTATAGCTTGTTATTTATTTTTCATTTTACTCTTCCATATTCCTGATTTTTCCAGAAGTTGACACTGGATTACTTTTAGAATTTGTTAATACAAGAACTATTTTTATTTTTAATTGATTCCATTGATTATTATTTATCATGTTCTCCAATATTTCTTTTTCTTATTTCGTGGATTCTTACAAACATGATGAGTGAGTAGTTCCATAACTTGATTGGGAGATGATTGAAAGGAAACCTTGAGTTGGATTACTCAAGAGAAGAATTGTAATTGGGTTTATTGTTGGATCACCTTCCAGTCATTGACATTAGTCCTTCTCAAGGAGAGGATTAGGACTTGTGACTAGAAATAGCTTTCCAACTTGCTTGACTTTTCTTTACCTAGTAAGGGATAACTTAGCAGAGCAACCTTCAATTATCAATTAATCTTGAGAGTACTTCAACAAGAATAGGGCTTCCAACTAATCTACTCTCAGTCAAGGCTTTTATTTAAATTATCTAAATTCTCTGATTTAATTTCCTGTTTATCAACTCAACCATTTTTGAAAACACCTGATTAATAAAATAGCACATCTTTCTGCAACTCGTTGGGAGACGACCTGGGATTCATACTCCCAGTATTTTGATTTCAATATTGTGACAACCCTTCTAAATTGATAAGCGGATTTTTGGCTAGTTAAGGACTGTACTTGCAATGTATCTCTTATAATAATTTTTAACTCGCCAATTTCTGCCACGTCAGCTTTCTATCCTAGTCATGCATTGATTAATTCATCTTATTTAGTCAACTCCAACAAACGGAAGAAGGTATCGTGTCATCTTCACATAGGGAGAATGTCAAACAAGACTAATTAATCATGTCACAAATATAAACAAGAATTTATCTCATTATGTCATCTCCAACATTGGAAGAAGGTATCATATTATCTTCCATGAGAGAAAGTCTAATAAGACTAGCTAATCTCAATCCAAAAGTCCTAATCAACTTACTAATTAAATTAGCAAAAGATTAGCGTCAATGGAAACAATATTAGCTAACAACTCTAGATTACCAACATGAGTTGGGTTTTTTATGACTCAAGATTGCCTAATTACTCTTTCCAAGCCAAGAATGCTCAAAATCTACTCTAAAGCCCAAGTAAGCATTTTGTCAAACACTTGGTGATTACAAATGGAAAGCATGGTAAAAATGCAAGAATAATAAATCTAACAACTATAAATTGCAAGAAAAGTAAATTCACCACTCAAATCAACAATAAAAGAACAACAAACATTAAATTACATTAAAAGTAAACAAGATCCAACATAATTGTTCATAAACTTAAAAGAGATATAAAAGTAAAATTGACAAGAGAACTAAGAATAATAGAGTAATAGAACAAGAAATTATAAGGGAAATAAGATGAGAACATGGAATTAAACCTAAATCTAAGATGGATTAACCTAACCTAATTCTAGAGGGAATAGGGAGCTTCTCTCTCTGGAAACTAACCTACATGGTGCTATACTACCAAACATATGCTCTCTCCTTGCCCAAGCTTGAATTTTGCATGAAATAGCATTGGAAATGAGTTGGGTTGGGCCCAAAGTGCTTCAGAATTCGCAGGCCACAATTTCACTTTAGTGAACCACATGCTCAATTGGCGTGCACGCGTACATTGCGCGTGCACGTCCCTTAGACGCGAAGCAACTATGGCAAATTTTATATCACTTCGAAGCCCCAGATTTTATCTTTACAATGCAACTAAAACCGCCTCATTTGGACCTCTGTAGCTCAAGTTATGGTCGTTTGAGTGCGAAGAGGTCAGGCTTGACAGCTTTACGGTTCCTTCATTTCTTCATGAGTTCTCCCACTTTGCATGCTTTTCTCCTCACTTCTTCCATCCAATACTTGCCTTATGAACCTGAAGTCACTCAACAAACACATCAAGGCATCGAATGGAATTTAAAGTGAATTAAAATCACCAATTTTAGGGCCTAAAAAGCATGTAAGCAAAAATCAAGGGAGAATTACAAAACCATGCTATTTCATTGAATAATTGTGGAAAAAGGTGATAAAATTCTCTAAAATAAGCACAAGATAAACCACAAAATTGGGGTTTATCAGCATCATAAAGAGACTCATTATCTCCTTGTTTAAAGCCTTGGATGTTTAGCCTTAGCTGTGTCATCCATTTTTGAGGGAAATATTGATTCAGGAATTTTTCTGACAGCTGTTTCCATGTCCTTATGCTAGCCTTAGGTTGGTTATTTAACCACCTCTTAGCTTGGTCTTTTACAGCAAATGGAAACAGTAATAATCTATAGACATCCTGATCTACTTCCTTATCATGTACTGTGTCAGCAATTTGTAAAAACTGTGCTAGAAACTCTGTAGGTTCTTCCTGTGGAAGACCGGAATACTGGCAACTTTGCTGTACCATGATAAAAAGCTGAGGATTTAACTTAAAACTACTAACTCCGATAGAGGGTATACAGATACTACTCCCATATGAAGTAGTAGTGGGGTTAGCATATGACCCCAGAGTCCTTATGGACTGTTCATTTTCACTTAGGTCCATGATGGAGAAAGGGAGATGACGTGGATTTATTTTATTTATTTTATTATATT
>NC_029776.3:72859356-72879919 GCF_000817695.3 Arachis duranensis | reverse complement strand
AATATTCTATATGAAGATTTTTGAAAAAGTGAGAAGAGAGAAAGTGGTTAGGATATTTTTGAAAAAAGATATGATTTTAAAAATCTTAAAAGGATATAATTTGAAAAATTTTGACCAAGTCAACCCAAGAGATTCAAAAATTATGAGCAATTAAAGGAAAAGATATTTTTTGAGTTTTGAATTTTATTATGAAAGAGAAGAATACACAAAAGACACAAGACTTAAAATTTTTAGATCCAATGCTCCTTGTTTTCGAAAATTTTGGAGGGAAAACACCAAGGAACACCAAACTTAAAAATTTTAAGATCAAAACACAAAGAAGACTCAAGAACACTTTGAAGACTCACAAGAACAACAAGAACGTGAAGATAGAACACCAAACTTAAAATTTTTAGAAAACCACAATGAAAATTTTTGAAAACTAAAAGAAAATTAACAAGAAAACACCAAACTTAAAATTTGGCACAAGATTTAATCAAAGAAAAATTATTTTTGAAAAAGTTTTAAAAAGAAGATGCACCATTACCAAGAACACAAGCACAATGCTCTAACCAACTGAGCTAGAAATTTAACATGTTTTAAAAAAGGTATTTTTAATATATATAAAATTTTTTGAAATCAAAATTTGAAAATGCACAAGAAAAACAAGAAAAGACATAAAACAAAAAAAACTAAAGATCAAACAATAAATTAACAAAAACAACTTGAAGATCAAGGAAGAACAAAGAACATGCAATTTGAAAATTGAAAGACAAAGAAAAGCATGCAATTGACACCAAACTTAAAACGTGACACTAAACTCACAGAAAAACTAAAAATTAATAAGGAAAAATAATATTTTTGAAAAATTTTTGAAGAGAAAATAAAAGACTCTGACCCAAAAGACAGAATTTTCCTAATCTAAGCAAGAAGATTTACCATCAGTTGTTCAAACTCAAACAATCCCCGGCAATGGCGCCAAAAACTTGGTGCACGAAATTGCAAATCACACTTTTCACAATTCGTACCACTAACCAGCAAGTGCACTGGATCGTCCAAGTAATACCTTACGTGAGTAAGGGTCGATCCCACAGAGATTGTTGGCTTGAAGGAAGCTATGGTTATCTTCTAACTCTTAGTCAGGATATCAATTATAATTATAAGTTGACTTGCAAATGAACAAGAAAGCATTGATTAAATAATACTTGTTATGCAGTAATGGAGAATATGTTGGAGTTTTGGAGATGCTTTGTCTTCTGAATCTCTGCTTTCCCCCATGTCTTCTTCTTCACACACGCAAGGTTCCTCCTATGGCAAGCTGTGTGTTGGTGGATCACCGTTGTCAATGGCTACCATCCGTCCTCTCAGTAAAAATGGTCCAGGTGCGTTGTCACCGCACGGCTAATCATCTGTCAGTTCTCACTCATGCTGGAATAGGATCCATTGATCCTTTTGCGTCTGTCACTACGCCCAACCCTTGTGAGTTTGAAGCTCGTCACAGTCATTCAATCCCTGAATCCTACTCGGAATACCACAGACAAGGTTTAGACTTTTTGGATTCTCAAGAATGCTGCCAATGGATTCTAGCTTATACCACGAAGATTCTGATTAAGGAATCTAAGAGATACTCATTCAATCGAAGCTAGAACGGAGGTGGTTGTCAGGCACGCATTCATAGATTGAGAATGGTGATGAGTGTCATGGATCATCACATCCATCATATTGAAGTGCGAATGAACATCTTAGATAGAAACAAGCGTGTTTGAATAGAAAACAGAAATAATTGCATTAATTCATCGAGACACAACAGAGCTCCTCACCCCCAACAGTGGAGTTTAGAGACTCATGCCGTCAAAGAGTACAAAGTTCAGATCTAAAAATGTCATGAGGTACAAAATAAATCTCTAAAAGTTGTTTAAAAACTAAACTAGTAACCTAGGTTTACAGAAAATGAGTAAACTAAGATAGATAGTGCAGAAATCCACTTCTGGGGCCCACTTAGTGTGTGCTGGGGCTGAGACTTGATCTTTTCACGTGCCTGGGCTGTTTCTGGAGTTAAACAATAGGTTGTAACCTGTTTTGGGTGTTTAACTCCAACTGGTAACCTGTTTCTTGCGTTTAACGCCAGAATGGAACAAATAACTGGCGTTAAACGCCAGTTTACGTCATTTATCTTCGAGCAAAGTATGGAGTATTATATATTACTGGAAATCCCTAGATGTCTACTTTCCACCCCAATTGAGAGCACACCAATTGGACACCTGTATCTCCAAAAACTCCATTCCGAGTGCAGGGAGTTTAGAATCCAACAACATCAGCAGTCCTTTTTCAGCCTAAATCAGATTTTTGCTCAGCTCCCTCAATTTCAGCCAGAAAATGGATGAAATCATAGAAAAACACACAAAATCATAGTAAAGTCCAAAAATATGAATTTTGCCTAAAAACTAATAAAAATATACTAAAAACTAACTAAAACATACTAAAAACTACATGAAATTACCCCCAAAAGCGTATAAAATATCCGCTCATCAGCTGTGATGTGTTGTTAACTGTTTTCAGGATTTATAGGGTAGGAATGGCTTAGAGAATGGAGAAGAAGCATACAAAAGAGGAAGAAACACAAGGAATTAAGGATTTCATGGGCGAGCAACGACGCACACGCGTGGAGCGATGCGTAAGCGTGACCGGGAGAAAGTTCAGCGACACATACGCGTGGAGCGACGTGTACGCGTGGAGGGATGCGTATGCATGGATAGAAAATTGTGCAGCGACGCGTGATATTCCGCTACGTGCTGCAGATATCAGAATTTGCTGGGGGCGATTTCTGGGCCCCTTTTTCCCCAATTTCAGGCCCGAAAGTCCATATTAAAGGCAGAGGTGAAGCTGAGACAAACATACACTTTCACTTTAGTTTAGTTTTCAGTTTTTGAATTCTAGAGAGAGAAAATCACCATTTCTCCTAGGATTCTTAGTTTTTCTGAGTTCTACTTTTAGATTGGATTTAGAGAGTTGCTACTACCTTTGATAGAAGTCTTTATCGTTATAGTTTGAATTTCTATTACCTTTACTTTTTCGTTTTCCCATTTAGTTATTGGTACTCATATTTGTATTTTGTCAATTTTGAGTTATTATTGCAATGAACCATTTTCATGTTTAATTCCATTACTTTTCAAATTTCTTTTGATTAGTTATTAGTACCAATTTTAATTTTATTAATTTAGTTTTAATTACCATGTTTCCTATCTACTCCATTTACATGTTTGTGAAAATGGCATTCATGTTAATGGAGTAGAGCTTTCAACTTGGCTTTGGAGTTGATTAATAGGAAACCCTTGAGTTGGAATACTCAAGTGTTAATATGTAATTGGAAATTGCTGTCAATTGGATTTTCACTTACTCTAATTCTTCCTTGGGAGGTGATTAGGACTTGTGAATTAGAGTTGGTATTACCTACTTAACTTTTCTCTATTAGTTAGAGGATAACTAAGTAGAAGCAACAACCTTTTACTATTACACTTGAGGAAGCCAACAAGGATAGAAGTTTCCATTAATCTTCTCCTAGCCAAGGCCTTTTTATTTTAAATACACAACATCTCTTGTTAACTGCTCTTTGCATAATTTTTAGTTATTTATCTTTCAATTTTCAACTCCAAAAATTTCTTTGAAAACCCCTGACCAATAAATTGCACTCTTTTGTTAACTCTTTGGGAAACGACCTGGGAATTCTACTCCTAGTTAATTATTCTAAATTGTGACACCCTTTCTAAATTGACAGTAAAATTTTTTTCGGTTAACAACTGTACTTACAATGCTGATTTTTACTGAAATTTCTTAACCGGCATTTTTCCGCCTGTCAGTGCCTTGATAGTGTAAGATTCAATCAAAATTTAGCACCAAGGGAATAACCAGTTTAATCACGACAAGAGCATACTTATTCATGTCAAGAAGTAGGAAATGATCACATAACTATAACCCATGTTCAAAAAGCAATAACTTGATTAAAATCAAATTGAATTGCTCAAAAAGAATTTCAAAGAACAAGTTATTGTATATGATCATTTATGTTCAAAAACACATGAATAAGCAATTCATTCAATTCACTAATGTAACACTCTATGCACTTAACATATAACCCTAAACAAGTAATTAAAGTTAAAATTTCAGTTCAATTTGGCATGTAACAAGAATATCCACCAAGTGCATAATGAAATTTGATCTCAAACATCATCAAAAGGACATAAAACTGCACAAGCTTTCATGATATTGCCTAAGGAAAATGAAATCCAGAACAAATGTTGGCCAAACATAGGAATTGAACAAAAAATTGTCACTCAGGCAATCTATCAAACATATGGTGTGCATCGATTTCAAACAGATATTTTCAATTCAATAGAGGCATTCATCAACCCAGAAAAATTTCAATCAGCCAACATTCAATCCAAAAAACACAAATTAACTAACCTAAACCTAACAATATTAGTGAAAACAGAATTAAAAAGCACTGAAAATTAAAGAAAAAAATAGACACAGGGGAGGAGATAAATGAAACCTGCATTGATGAGAAGGAGGAAGAACGGGGGGGTAGGGAGCAGTGGTGGCGCAGCGGCACAGAACTTCGCCACTGCTAGTGGTTTGCTCACTGGAACTGAAGACACCGACAGAGGCTTGACGCGAACAGGTGTGATGCGTACATAGCAGAAGAAATGGAGAAAGGCAAGAAGAAGGAGAAGGGGAAGAGAGAAGGGTGGACGACGGTGGTCGCCAGTGGTAGGCTCGTCGGACGGACGGAGGTGGTTGGGTGGTGTGGTCTGGATTGAGGGTGGCTATGGGTATGCTTCAGAGAAGAAGAAAAGAAGAAAAAGGGGTCAGACGGGGTTTGTGAAGCGCGATAATTCCCATTTCGAATTAACGTTCAAAAAGCGTCTTGTGTGTATGCACAAAGAAGTATGTGGGCGCACACTAGGGAAAAGAAAGGGTATGTGCACGCATAGCCACGGGCGAGCGCTGCGAACAGAAGAGGTATCAAGTTCTGTGCACGAGCACAAAGGGGTGTGCGTCGCACACAAGGAAAATCAAAAGGTTGTTCCCACGCACATTGGGTGCGAGCGCTACAAGCAGAAGGTGTGTCGAAGGTTGTGCGTGCGCACAATGCTATGCGCACGCACAGAGAGGTTTTTTTACAAAATGGGCTTATTTGTGCGCTCGCACACGTGTGTGCGGCCACATACGCAGGAGGGGAAAGACATAGGGTGCACACGCACAAGTGGTGCGAGTGCTACGAGCAGATGGTGTGTCGAGGGTTGTGCATGCACACAATGCTGTGCAAGTCCACAAATGGCGAAAAATAAAGGAAGTGTTTGCGCGCACGGATTGGTGCGTACGCACAGAGCTCTGTTTGTGCAGAAATTTTAATGCCTTTAAGGCACTAAACATGACATCCAAAACAAGTTTTCAAGCTCTAAAACACTATAAGACTCCACTAAAATTACCTAGCCAACACCAAAATTCAACTAAACTAACTAAGCAATGCAACTAATTATTCAAGAAAGAAAAGCAAAAAGAGATTACCATGGTGGGGTGTCTCCCACCTAGCACTTTGGTTTAAAGTCCTCAAGTTGGACTTTTTGAGGAGATTCTTGCTAGGGCGGCTTATATTTCCACTCCTCCTTGAATCTCCACCCAAGTTTGCTCTTGAATAGACCTCCGGGGTCCCAAATGAAATGCATCAAACTTTTGAGAAATTCCAAGCTAGCAACTAGGATCCATAAGTGTTGAATGTTGAACCTAATGCCCGGATCCCATACTATAGTTTCTTGTTCACCTTCTTGTTGATCTTCACTTTTTCACTTAGATGAACGACCTCTTGAATCACTATTGACACACTTGTACCCTCCGGAATCTATCCAATTGACTCTTGCACCATAGTTGAACTCCAAATGTAGAATTGACTTCCTTGATGAACTTTCTATTTCCTTGTCAATTAACATTCTTCTCTCCACCATCTACTACTCCAAGAAGGATTTTAAGTTGATGATTAATCTCCAAGATAGCATATTGATGTGGGCCTAAGAAGCTTGTTGGTAAAATTTTCACCCACTCAATTTGCTCTTATACAATTGCCTTCACTTCTTGGTAGCTAAAATCTTCATCAACCTCCTTTAAATCTTTCTCATCATCCTTTAAATCTTTCTCATCAGCACTCAAGTAAAAAATAGGAGGTTGTGTAAAGTTCACATAAACATCTTCAAATTCAATCAAGGGAGGCTCATGAGGGTCATTGAAGGGATTGACCAAGTTGGACAAAAAATCATGAATGATGGAGTCCACTTGATCAATTTCCATCAACTCTTCATTCATCTCCTCTTGTGCTTCATGTTGTGACTTGGCATCTTCTACTTGATTTTTCAATCTTTCCTTCATTTCACACTCTTCGCTTGATTTCACACATTCATCCACGAGTATTTCTTGGTTGTGGCATGAACGCAATGAAGCTAACCGATCCAAGGTTTTTGCTAAGGTAGACATGACTTGCTCTTACTTCTTCTAGAACTCTGTTTATTCTTGAATAAGCACTTGGAGTGATTCTTGTGTGGATTGAGCCATATATAAAGATGAAATTTGAGGTGATCAAGGTTGACAATCAAACTCATGAGGGTAAGAATTTTGGTTTTGTATATAGTGAGGTGATGGTGTACAGAATTGGTGACTAGAAAGGTAAGTGTTTGGGTTCCATAGGGGTGAATTATGGTAATGATGTGGATGAGTCATAAAGAAAATATAAACAAAACCTACTAACAAAAGCTAACAAACAACCAAAAAGTGCTATTTACAATATTAACATATTCACAACAACCAAAAACATAACACCGATTGCATGTCCCTGACAAAATTAAAAATAATACCGAGAGTAATTAAACTTCGGGTCGTTCTCCCTAGGAATGCAACTGAAATGTCACACTTTCGGTTGTGAGAAAAAGCGGTTTTGAAATCAAAGAACGAAAGATTAAAGGAACTAAGAGATAAAAGAACTAAGAGATTCTCAAAATTGGAATTAATGTAATTAAAAGGAAACAAGGTCAAAACTAGTGAAAATGCTATAAATGCACAAAAGAGCCTTGACTTGGGAATGAGAATTAAGGAATCCTATCATCGTCATAACCATGACTATGGCAACTATGATAAGTCAATCTCGCATCGTCTATCCCTAACATCGAGGAGTAAGTCAAGCAAGCATAATTGTCCTTAATCCATAAGTCCTAGCTAACTCACCATTTAACTTGGTGAAAAGCTAGCGTCAATGGAAACAAGAGTCAACTAACTACCCGAGAATTGCCACTAAATATCAGACATTATGACTCTAGTATCTTAAGAACTCAAATCCCAAGCCAAGGTGTAAAAATCTACTCAAAATCTAAAGTTGGCATTTTCACAAACACCTTGTGGGCATAAAAGTAAAGCATGGAAAATTACAAGGAAAAATAGAAAACTATAACCAACTATTCACAATATCAACAATAAACATGCAATCAAGTATAAAGAAAGCATAAAACATTAAATTTATCAATCAAAACTTCAAGAAACCAAAATTGCATATATAAACAAAGTAACTTGAACCAAAAGAAAATGAGAGTAAATGTGATGTAATTAAAGAGAAATTAAAGAGTACTTACAAAAGAGTTGATCAACCCAAGATAAAAACTTGAAACTATAAAATGCTACAATGAAAACTACATTAACCCTAAGAGAGCATTCTAACTACACTACTCCTACTCCTAAAATTATATTCTAAAACTATCTAAGTCCTAATGATTTGATATGTGGTCATTTCCCCTTCATATAGCACTTTAATTCAGCATCAGCACATCCAAAACTGGACCAAGAGGCCCCCAAAATCGCGAGCCACACGCCTCATTAATGAAGTCATGCGCTGGTTCCTGTGCGTATGCACACATACGCACATATGTGTGCGTACACACATATGCTGATCTATCTTCTTGTACGCACGCACGGAGTATTGTGCGTACGCACACTTACTGATTCTGCTCTTGTGCGTACGCACAGGATGTTGTGAGTATGCACATATGGCTTTGTGCTTCTCCTTTGTTTTCTTCATGTGTTTTCCTTTTTTTGCATGCTTCCTTCCACTTTTGCTTATCCATTATTGTCTCTAGGACATGAAATCACTCAACAAACACATCACGGCATTGAATGGAATAAAAGTGGAATTAAATTTCTCAATATAGGCACAAAAATGCATGTTTTCACATTTAGGCTCAATTCAGGGACAAAACACAAAAGTATGCTATTTTAGTGAATAAGTGTAGGTTTATGTGATGAAATCCATCTAATCCAAGCCAAAAATTATCATCAAATATGGACTCATCAATGTCGCCTCCATGAATTCCTGCTAAACGAAATTCCTCTAATTCAGATAGTAGTGAATCAATCTCCACATTCAAATTAGATCTGTTTTCTTACTGCCATCTGACAATCTTATGCCAACAACGCTTTATTTTTTGAGCTATCATATACATAGATGAACCATCAATCTGTTCGTGTCAGACCTCTCTAAAAATCTGCCTTATTTCATGGTTGGAACACCATCTTTCTTGGAATTTAAATCGCCGTTTAGATCTCTCAGTTCTTGGATTAGAGTCTAAGAGAAAAGGGGAATGATCCGACCTGATTCTGACAGTCTAAGAACTGATGTATTAGGATAGAGTTGCTGCCAATCAACTCCTTCCAGAAATCGATCTAGTCTCTCCTGTATCAACTCATCACCATACTGCCTATTCGACCAAGTGAATGGTCTTCCAACCATACCAATATCAATCAGGGAATTATCATCAATAAAATTATTAAAAGTTTCAATAGGAGAAGGAGATTTAACACCCTCACCTGCTTTCTCCAATTGATTTGAAATGGAATTAAAATCACTCATTAACACAACCTTACCATGGAACTGTTGGGTGACAGAAGTTAATTCAGCAAACTGAGCCATTCTGTGTTGATCATTTGAACTGAGATAAACACCTAGAACACCATAGGGATCATTAGAATCAGTTGTTAAAACTGATGCCGCCATGAAGAATCTACCATGCTGTAAAATCTGGACAGTGCAATCATCCCTCCATGCCATTGCCAAACCCCCATATAATCCATCCAGATCCACAATAAACAATTCTTTGAAACCACAAGATCTTAGTTTTGCTTCAACTTGTCGAGACAGATTTTTTGTTTCACAGATACAACCAACCTTGGGAGAGTAGGATTTACAAATCCCTTTAAGATTGTGGATTGTCAGGGGTCTCCCCAAACCCCGACAATTCCACAATAGCAGTTTCATATTCCATTGGGTGCCACTTGAAGGCTGGCACCCTCCACTGTCATAGCATCAGAGACAATATCATTGAGAGAAATTTTCTTAGAAAATATCTTCAGTAACATGACTTCCACTCCTCCATTTGAAACCTACCACGGACTTTCTGGCAAGTTGTTTCAGGTTTGGTTTTTTATTCTCCTTTCTAAACTTGGACATGACACTATTATTGTGTTAGACATTATTTAAGGGATATGATATATCCAATAAAGAATTAGAAGAAGAATTAGTATCAGTAGCCGTACCAGTGTTATCTGATTCACCCTCTTTTTCAGCTCTAGAACACGAATTGGCAACAATTTTTTCATTATTCTATTTTTTCTGATCATCTTGTACACTCAATTTTGAGAAACTATCAAAAAGTCATGCAGGTGGAGATTTTTTCTTCGGTTGAGCTGGAACAGAACCTTCCTGAGGTTGATTAAGATTGAAGGAAGCTCTCTTTTCCGTTAAACGCCTTCTGACCTAATCTACCTTAAGCCATTCACGAACTCTATCTTCCTTGATATTGTTTTGGGTATAATCATCAATAAAAGTTTGGCAGTTCTTAGGTTCATGCCCCAATTTCACACAATAAGTACAGAACACTCCTATACATTCATAGTGAACTCCAATTTCCAGTTTTTCTTATTAGGATCAAGCAATTTTAGTGTATCCCTCACTCTTTTTTTCATCGTTCAGTTCCACTTTAGCCTTTACTATGCGTGTATCTTTGCCTCGAACTTCAAATAGAGCAAGATCTTCAATTTGTCTAAGTCTCCCACCCAATTTTCGGCCAACCTCAAGCATTTTTTGTGTTGTTCGGGCAATCCCCAAAATTGTGCCCATACAAGAAAAGAGGAGATGTGATTATCCTCCATGTTTACTGATTGCTTCCATCTTCGAACGTGAAGGACAAAACTCTTGAATAACCAAGGGGAACCCCTCTCAATTCGAGTCACATCAAAGTCATTCTCAAAGAAAAATTGAAATTGGTTCCTGAATTTTTTTACTACTCTGAATCATTCTAGTTTATTCCATGTTGCATAGAAAACTCCTCCCGTGGTACCTACTGATCCGATCTGAGAAAATTCTTTCAGACAGACTCCATGTACATGCTTGAATTCCTTCAGAAACACCTTCATTAGCTAAAACGATCAAATCATCCTCCTGATCACTATCAATTATATGGGAGTTTTGAGTTTCTGATTTGTTACTCATGGTGTAGAGAAAATTAGAAGGCAGAGTGGATAACTGATGATTTCACGGAGAAAAAGAGATATATGAGATGAGTGAATTAGAAAATAAAGTGAATTAGAAGGGGAAACAAAAATTAGAAAACCAAGTGGGAATGAATTAGAAATAGAAAAGAAATTAGGAGAATAAAGTAGAAAAAGATGGAAAAGAAATTAACGAAGAAAGGGTCAAGAAAAGCAAAACCATGGAGACGACGCAGTGAAACCCTGGCAGAGCATAGAAAAAACCCAAAGGGGCACTACGCGTTTGACCACACCATGTTTAGTTGTTAAAGCTTGATTATTATTAAAGTAGTAGTGAAAATATATATTTCAGATTTTAATTTTAAATTTTTAATTATTCTATATTTTGTTTACGTAGAACCGAATCAACCAGTTCAATTAATAACCTACTAGTTAAACTAATAAATCAATAAATCTGTAACTTAATCAATTTGATCACCAATTTAGTTCTGACAACTATGATCAAAACACATCTTTCATAAATAAACCAATTTTATTTTATTTTATTTTGAATAAATTTATCTATATTTTAAATATTCATGAATAAAAAAAATTTATGAATAGAAATGATAATTTATTCAATTTCAATATGAAAGTTTGATTTCTAAATCAAATTAATTTTAATTCCAAGATGTTCAAGAAATATTCTTGCAGTAAAAATTATCGAAATCAGATCCTTAAAAAGATTAGAAACATCACTAAAAAATGGGTTAAAATCCAAACTAAGCTTAACCGTTGATAAAAAAAGAAAAAATAAAATAAAAAAGGCATATTTATTCTTTTTGTTTTTAACATACATGAAATTCAATTGGAGCATGCAAGTAGTATGCATACAATAAGTACTTATAAATAAGGGTGTTCAAAATCGATCCAATTCTAATAAAATTGATCAACCGAACTAAAAAGATCGATAACCGAACAAATTAAGAACAAAAAAAAAACCAAAAAATGATTTTTTGTAGTTTTCTTGCGGTTTGGTTCAGTTTTCAATTTTGGTAGAGAAAATTCTAGTCGAACCGAACCGAACCTGTATTATTAAAAACCCTAATATAAAAGCAGCCTCCCTCCACAATTCCTCCTAGACCAGTCACAGCCACCCCCTACCAGGAATCCTAATTCCCTCTAGCCCTTTCTCGATCTCTCTAATGCCAAATCTCAGCTCCGAACCTCCTTCTTTTTCTCTGCCATCGACGCTGTCAGGCAGCACCATTGCGGCGGCGCAACCCTTTCTTCTCCTTCTCCCTTCCTTGTAGGCTACGTAACGCTTCTCTCTCTCCCTCATCCTCAACGGCTCCACACACCACCTCTCCAACAGCACGCCGTCTCCTCCACGAACCAACAGTTGCCGTTGTCCTCGACGAACCACAACAGCACGCACCAGACGTAGTCGAAGCCACCGTCGTTCGTCACCCGTCTCTCGTTTGTATTTGTCTTCTCCATCATTGAAGCAATGTTTTCCTTCCATCTCTAGTTTTTGATTCATCGCCACCGTCGTCTCACTATCCTGCACCTTCGTCGTCCTCTGTAATGGAGCCTAAGTCTCAGGTTTGTTTTTCTTTTTTTTTTCTTTTTTGATTCTATTTCTTTTTTAATTCTGGTTTAATCTTCTTTTTTATTCTAATTTGTAATGAACACTTTGTCGGTTTGTTCTTGATTCTATGGTTAAATTGTTCATTCTGATTTTATTTTTTATTTTTAAACTTTTTGTTCTGTTTTGATTTAGAGTAATTCTGGTTTAGGATTGATTTTGAACTTTTTGTTTATTCAATGTTAATGCAAAAAAAGAGAAAGTGGAAGAAGAAGAATTTGTGGAATTAATACACCACGTGAAAATTTTTAGAATTAGTGATTGTATTCCTGATTCAGTTTGGAATTGGTGCACCATTTTTGCAACAATCTTTTAATCTAGCTTGGTTGTATTTCTTGATTTTCTCGATTAAGTTCATGTCTGTTTCTATTGATTTTGCAAAATTGTTGATTTTAATTTGTTGTATTAGTGATTTCTGAGTCAAGTTAATTAATCCTTGTTCCATCTACTTCTGCTATTTTTGCAAAATTGTTAATTATTTTAATTTGTTGTGCTTTTGCTAATTTGTTAGTAATTTCTGAGTTAGATAGACTATTGTTAGTGACTTCGTAAAATAGTATGAATGGTTTTTGTTTGAATTAATTAAATACACAACTAACCAAACCGAACAAATTTTGATAGATTTGGTTTGACTCAGATGATCTCGATAAAAAAAAACGAACCAAACTAAACCGCAATTTTAATAAACGATTGAATCGGATGACTTTTTTTTCTAAATAATCGAACCAAACTGCAACCCTACCCACAAGGCGCCCAAGTCCCCACAAGCTGCTTTATGACATTTTTAGGTTTAAATCGTCTTTATAAGTCACAATAATGTTAATAACTAGTTAAATTTGGTTCATCCATCATCAAAACATTAAGCACTTATATATCAAGTGACATTAACGTGCAGAATTTCTTTTTCTTTCCTTTTTTTAGTCTGCTGCAAACTTACAATTTGAACAGGATGATAGTTGCATCCCATCCTTAAAAAATGGCATTATATATCTTACATATATATTCTTGTCTGTTACCCTATTTATCCTGCAATAAATTTGTGGAAAAGGAATAGAGATTAATAAATACAATTTTAATTATAACAAAAGAAAAAAAAATTTAAGATTAAAGCAAAGTAGTGAAGGCACTTAACTCAAAGTAGCAAGCTACATACCAATACAAATAAGCATCTAGTGACAGGACGTCAACAAAAATTTCTCCTTCATGCGCGAGATGAGCTTGAACTTTTCTTCTGCCTCGACCTGCTCACGAACATCAGTTTTTGACGCCCGATCTGGATGGAACTTAAACAAGGCCCGTTTATATGCTGCATGCACCTGACATGATCGTCAACCAAGAGGGGTGGGTGAAATATGAAGCACACAGTGGCAACCAGTTGACAAATCCATTATGATAAATAATATGCACTAAACTCATCGTTGAGGAGAGGGAACAACATAGAATGTTAACAGATCTAAAGGCATTTCAGACCACAGATTAATTGCTTGGGAGTAAATGAGGAAATGAAGCCTAAAATACATATACAAATCCAAGTTACTAGCTCCTTACCCGAATGTCCATTCATCTTTCTCATAGTTTTATGCGGAGCTGTCAGTAACTCGGTATGAATCAGGTTTACTATATTAGCGTTTACCATATTAGTGTTCATAGGCATAGTTTTATGATTTAACGAATTGGACGGAGTCTTTTAAACCATGTACTCAATTCCATTTACTAAGAGGAGGCCGAAATGCTGCATTTTATTTTATTTTTTAAATACCAGGCCAAAGAACTGCTAACGGTTTTGTTTCAATAGGATGGAAAGAAACAGAAAACTGTATGCCCAAAAATTAGAGCTTCCTTACAAGCCAAAATATGACTGATTTAAGAAATGCAATAATGGAACTGACCAAAAGGTTAAAATCAAGTTTCATTTAAGAGTAATAGGTGAGCGGATGAAATGGAGAGACTTGGAAGTACTTTGTACCATTCATGCTAATACGGAACCTTTACTGCACAAATTTACGATTTAAGAATGGCAAAAATGAGACTAAATATTGGGTATTGACAATGTTCCAGTTAAATGATGGAGAAAAAAATGTCACAGATATAAGGTGTTAATTGGATGTGCGGATACACTAGACAATTGAAGATTCGGAATGCATAAGGGAGAAAGTTGAAGTAACACCAACTATGTGGAAATTGTCTTGGGTATTTAGTTTCATTGAAATCTGTTGTTGACTTTGTATATCACTCCACTTTAAATATATGATTTTATCCTATGGATTTATTGTGGTATTGAAAACTATAAACAATGTTAACAGAAACATTAGTTGCTATCTTAATATGTGATTTTCTAGTTTTACTGGGCAGGCAACCCTCACAACTTCTAAAAGATCCATTCAGTAAACATTAAAATATAGGTTTTAATAAGACCTTATAGATGATTTCAAATATAATATGAATAAAAAAATTACCAAGATGATCAAGTACATTAATCTTGAAGAATGCATACCAGAAAAATATAACTTGAGCAATTAAAAGAATTGTACCATAGAATTCAAGCAAGCTGCAGAACCAAAAGCATAAAGTGATAAAGAGAATGATGTATTATTTAAAAGATAAACATACCTCAGTAGGCTTTGGGAAAAAACCAACTCCAACAGCTATTCCTAAGCCACGAAGCAATGATGTCATGTCACTGCATTGCTTCTCCAATTTATTAAGCCTATTCCGTATTTCTACCCGCAGCTGCTCTTTCTTGTTCATAAATTCTTCATCCTGAATTTAGCATTATTGCAGATTGACAGAGAATTAATCAGTTACTGAAAAAGTTCCATGACTAAATCGTGCCAATGCTAAGCAAAATACCAATGGTGAAACATTAAAAAATAATTGGTGTAGGAAACACAATAATAAATGTTTAAAACAAAAAATCCAACCTTCTTTTGCGTCTCTCTCACTTCTTCAACACGTTCCTTCTGCCTTCTTTGCATGTCCAATATACGCTTAGTTTCAGCCTTCTTTCGCTTGCGCAATCTCTGTGCTTCCTCAGCCTGAGTTTAGGGAATAAATTTAAGTATCCAATTTTATAATTACATTAAGTTGCCCCAGGAATAATGCAATCAGATGATGCATGCAGCATCAGCATAAAAAGCATCTCTAGGGCTGATAACGACAAAATACAAGAAACCATAATACTGATTATAGCTAACAACAGAAGGAAAAGAGGAACATTAACAACATAGTGATACTTTAACAAAGGGTTTACTGTCCACAAATTTTGGTTCCAATTATTACTAGGCTGCACATGATGTGTCCAAAGATATAGGGTCACATGACAAGTGGGCAATGTTTGATAATCCAAAATGCATTGAACAGTAATTTTTCAAATGTGCAGGCATTGTGTTCAGATAGGAATGCCAATCTCATTTACAAAAGCCAATGTAAATCATGCTTGCAAACATCCATCCTTAAATGAATCTTATGAGAGCTACTAAAGACCTAACAGCCACTAACAGTGCATTAAAAAGCATCAGCGACACAGCTTCAGGAAAATGCACATGAATCCCCAAGTCCTAAAGCATAGAGCATCGCAATGTTCTAACAGAACAAGTTATAGCTGCACGAAGCATTGTTTTTGGCAAGGGTGAAACATGACAACTCTTCACAAATGCAACCATGGCAAATGGCTATTAAATAAAAAAATCTATAGTCAACATGTGATCTAAGCTATAATAACCACATGAGTTAAGACCATAGCAACAATCTTCTATTCAGAAGCTCAAAAGAACATAAGGAAGGCAACATAAAGAATAAATGACCATTTGTACCCATGAGAGATGAAAACGCTGACATTTGTACCTATGATAGCCTGAAACTAAAGTTATACCCATGATAGACGCCTTCCGTGTGACAAAAATACCCTGACTTGGATTGAGTTTGGTTCGTGGGAATCCGATCCTACGTGGCACTCCAAACCCCCAAACCCTTTAAATATAATCTAATTTTAATTTATAATTTTATTCCCCATCTTCTCTTCCCCAATTCCAAACTCTCTGTCCCTACCACCGCTCTCATTTCTTGCTACCACCACAGCCATCAACATCATCGACCCACCGTTCTCCCTTCTCGACGTTTCTGCCTCTTCCTCAACAGCCTCTTTCTCCTCTCATTCTCAACATCAACAACCTCATCCTTATTAAGGTTTTTTGAATCTTCCAAATTTCCAAAATTTTCATCATTTCTCACTTTTCACTGGCGCCACTCACGAAGGGCGTAACCTTCCTCTGATCCCATCTCTGTAGGCGCTGGAAGCACTGGTTCGTCTGAGACAAAAACGCTGTCGTCGTGGTAGCCGTTGTCGTTACCATTTTCTGCTACATGCACCAGTTCGAAGGGAGACTGGGAGTAGCTTGGATCCAGATCGCTGAACCCGAAGATGTCTAGTGAAGCAGACGGAGAAGTGTGGTCAACGACGGGGCATTGCCACCGGAAAAGTTGGAGTAGCCGCCGTATCCGGAGAAGTTGTCTTCGTCGGCGTGGTTTTGGTGGTGATCGGAGTCGACGCTGTAGGTATCAAAAGCAGACATGTCTTCTGTCTCTATGTTGTTTTTGTTCTCTCTCTCTTCTGTACAATGATGGGTGCTTCATTTGCTTAGCTTAATTGAATAATTGTATTCAGAGAAAGCGAGAGATGCTGTTAAAAATTAGAACGTTTATTTGAGAAATCAATATTACCAACACGTTCATATCTTCGTTCCTCAATCGCGGGTCCTTTTCTCCTTCACTTTGATTTTTTGTGTTACTGATTTGTGGAGTGCCTGATTTTTTTCGAAGTTTGAATTTTTTTTTTCATAATTGATGAAGAGGAGAATGAGTCTGGGAGAGAGATAGATGAAGACGAGGGGGACGATGATGATGTTGTTTTCCTAGAGAATTCTTACTACCTGCACGATTACTGGGCTGGCTTGGTTGACCGGTATGAAGAGATGGTTGAGAAGTACCATCCCAGATTTGGAGTGCGAAAGACGAAGGGGAGGTGGAGAAGGTGAGGATGAAGGAAGAGTGGTTGGAAAGCATGAGAGTGAGGAGGGTGTCCTTAATGGGGTCAGAGGTGGTGGGGAGGGAGAAGAGGGTGGCTTTGTCGGCATGAAGGGCAGAGTGTATGGTGAGGGAGCGAGTATTGAGGAAGATGGGTCAGAGTGGGGTTTAAAGAGTGAAGAGTGGGGTTTGGAGAGAGAGAGAGTGTGTGTGAGTAAGAGAGAGAGGGGTTGAAGATAAGGAAGGGAGTGCCACGTAGGATCGGATTCCCACAAACCAAGCTCAGATCCAAATCAGGGCACTTTTGTCACACAGAGGGCATCTATCATGGGTATAACTTTAGTTTCAGGCTATCATGGGTACAAATGTCAGCGTTTCCATCTCTCGTGGGTACAAATGGTCATTTATTCCAATATAAATAATAAGAGAACTATAAAAAATACACTAGTCACTTAAATCTCATAATCTGCGGTATATAAAGATACAGCAGCACATAGTTAGAAAAGGTTACACAACAGTCAACCTCAAGGAGTAGGGAGGTAAAATAAAATAGATAAAAAAATCTCTTTTTTGTGTGTTGAAAGAGAGAGAGGGGGGAGGGGGGGGATTGTAAGGTTGGATTAACCTTATTAAAAAATCTTGAAACCACTACAGTACCCAGTAACTAACCAGACACCACAAGGGCATAAAATAAAATTAAAATAACATAGAGTTAAACAGTAAACAATACGGGAAACAATTGACAACTATATCAGAATTGCAATTTAAACACCAATTGACCAGCCCTTACCGTAAACCGGTTAAGAGGCCAAAACAGGTAAAGCTGTAAAGTGATCATGAAAGAAAATAGTTACATGATGCCATATGTTTATCACCTGGATTTGCAATTGTCGCTGCCTGGATGCCCATTCCTCTTCAATAGCTTGTTTATACTCATCAGTCTCTTTAAGCTTTTCTCTTTCATTAATTATATCTATCTCATCTGAAGCAGTATGACCATCACATTGAACTTGTAACATAATCTCATCACGGTTATCAGATCTTCCCTCAAAAGAAGTACACTTCAATTTATCTTCCGATAAATTCTCAGTGTTACTCGTCGATGCAGATCCATTGTTAACTCGAATTTCACATGCTCCTTGGCTTGAGCTCATAAAATTAGACTCTTTACCACCTGATTCTTTCTCAAACATTGAAGCACAAGAAAAATCACCATAGAAATTATCTTCACTTCTGCTCCTTTCTGCATGCTCAGTATTAGAACTACGAGACAAAGACTGCACTTCCTTGAGAGATTCAAACTTGAAAGATTTAAAACAGTTCTGGGCAACTTGCTGATCAGAACCCTTGAATGGACTTTCTGTCCCAACACTAAAAGGATTGACCCCATCAACTTGACTATCATCCTTATATGAGACAGTAGATTGATTCTCTTTCACATTGTTTTCATTGCTGGGAGCAGAATATTCGGGACTCACTTCGTGTTGTTCATCACTTTTTTCCATTTCAACATTAACATAGAAATTCCTATGGAAGCCAGAAGAACTGGGATGCTCACCATAATATGACTGGTCATTAGAGACATGACGCTTTTTCTTAATCGAAGCCCTTTCCCACTGTTCACAAGCTTCCAAAACTTCACAATCAGAACAATCACTATCAGATGACTCAGTTTCCAACCCATCCAAACCATAACGATTTCTGCCTGGGTTTTCAGACCTATCCAAACCATTATGACTTCTCCCAGTGGCCTTTGCAGAGCATGTTTCCCTACTTCTTTGGGTACTAGATACAAAGCCATTTTTATATACTTGACTATCATTAATGTTTATGTGTACAGATTTTTGCATAAAGCTTGGCCCAGAAGAACATCGTTTACTTGACGAAGCATCACTATCCAATTCCCCAACACCTTCAACAAATTCATCATCGCTTTCATCATCGTCATCAACACTTATAACGCTCTGATGTGTATATGATCTGACTCTACTTGGCGCACTGCCACCGGCACCATGCGATTCTTTATAAACACACTCATCACAGTCATCAATGATTATCACATCCTCACCTCGATCACTGTCGGCATCAATGATAACAACGTTTTCTGAACTCCCTTTACCCTGACCAGTTTTGGGTGCTCTCTTCCCAGAGCATGACTGCGGTTGAAAGTTCTCTCGGAAGAATCCTTTTCCTATCATCTATACTTCATAAGCAGGAATCACAAAGAATGATTCAGAAACCAAACAAAAATAAAAGAGCAGGAAATCTATTATCTGCCATACTAAAATCTACATAACAACAACTAACATATATCATGGAAAAAAGATAATAAAAATTCTAGCATGCTGATATTCCACAAAAACCCATCATTTTAGCCGAGCTTATTTAAACTCAACTTGCAGCAATCACAAGCATATTCTTAAAAAAAAATTCACCATATACATACATTATTTGATTTAACGCGTATTTGAAATACTCTTATCGTCATACCCTACATCCAAATCCGTGCCACACGTTTCCAACAACGAAACGTGTTGATAGCAGAACAACAAAACAAATTCCGGAGTAAATGGGTTCTTAGCACTTCGATTCATAACACAATCAAACGCAAAGTAATGCAAGGAAATAAACATGGAAATTGATTAAGTGAACCATGCAAAATAAATAAATAAATAAGCAAGACCAAACCCTAAGACACGGCGATCAAACCCTAATTTAGCACCAAGAAGCAGAAGAAGCTGAACTTATAAGCGAAACGCGTTGAAATAAATTGAATCGAAGAAAAAATATAGGATTATGACAAATCACAATTAAAAGCAAAATTTCTTGAGAGAGAACCATACCTCCCATACAAAAGACGCGACCAGAGGGATCGATAGAGTGAGGATCGGAACCGAATAAGTAGAAGTACGAAGAGCAAAGAGCAAAGATAACCGCGAAAGGAAAAAATAAAAGAAGGGATTCCCAAAACTGAAATTGAAATCGAAAGTTGGTGAAGAATAGTACCCTAGAATTTCAATTTGGGCGGAGAATAAAAAGGTGTGTCGAAGGGAGAGAGCAGTTTGGTTGTGTTTTCAAATTGGTCTCTCCATATTAAAAGTTTTTCTATAGTTCGTTTCTCTGTGCATTTTTTATTTATTTATGATTTATGATTTTATTCGTATTATATTCTTATTATATAAAGTCATAAAGTCAATATTGTAAAATGTAAATCATCTATCCCTCGTAACGTGGGGTGCACGGAGAAATATTTGTCATACGAATTAGAGTTTAATTTTATACATTGATAATATAATATAACACGTTTTATATAATGATACAATTATATTTATTTTTTAAATAATTATTTATATAATT
>NC_029776.3:72849197-72859311 GCF_000817695.3 Arachis duranensis | reverse complement strand
ATAATATATTAAAATTAAATTTTAAAATTAAAAAATTTTTATTTTAAGAATCTGTCAAAATAAATCTAAAAATGTTTTTTGTAGAGAAACAAATTCAATTTTGTTACTATCTATTCTTAATATATAAAAGTAGATACATAAGTTTACCCACATTATTTTGAAGTTATTCCTCTTCTTCTACGAACGCTATGTCAGCAACATTGCTTATTTGGCAAAATGTTAGAATCAACCAATCAAATCTTGCCAAATCAACTTTTATTTTCAAACAAAAAAGAAATACAAAACAAAACTCAAAAACACAATAAAAACCAACAACTTAACTTTTTCCAAATCAATCCTTATTTTTAAAACAATAAAAACACAAATTAACATTTACCCAAAAAAAAACGCTTACCTTTCTCATACTTCTAGAAACCCTCTTCCTCTTCACACCTCTCCGTACCATCCCATGAGCCATTGTTTTTTCCTACCTACATCCTCTTCCAGTCCCATGAGCCATTGTTTTTTCCTCGAAACAATTGTCCATCGCGATGTCCATCTTCGATGGAGCCGCATTGCATAAATTGCAGAAATCAGGCCAAACTCCATTCCTCCTGTTGTGGTTTTCCGGCCGGAGTTCGATTCTGGATCTCAGCAGTGGTAATGACAGACTGGAAGAGTTAATACCCAAAATTGCTAGATTAAAGAGGCGGAGAACAATCCTTTCAAAAAAAAAAGAAGACAATAAGATATGTGCCTCCAACATATGATTCTGCAGCTTGGTTTGTTTAACATAATTTTTATTGCACCTTCCTTATTTTATTGTAAATTGATTCATAAGGTGATTTTGATGACTATTTTAAAAATGTAGAAACACAATTATTTGAAACATTTAGATCTATCCAATTTAGACAAACAAGAATGAGGAGAAAGCAATATCTCCGGTCGAAGAGGAGTGCCAATTTAGCTTCAAGTTCAGGTTAGTATAAAAGAGTCTTATAACATATTCTATTCTGTTTTTTGTATGGATTTTTGGTACGAATAGAAAAAAAATTCTTTTGTAATTGTTTACAAATCATTACGTAGGATTTAAATAAAATATTTTGTATTATATTTAAAATCACAAAAATCGGTGTAAAAAAGATAATTTTTGGGTCAAAAAATCACATGAATAGTAATTTTGCAATCCGTAGAAAAATATGGATATCTTTTCAATTTTATTGTGTAATAAGATTGTCCAATCCATTAGTTAAATCAAATTGTTGAGAAAAAAATTGAGAAGCCTATTGGTATTTTTAATATTTTATGGGATAATCTTAAAAAAAATCTAAAAAAAAATACTTCAATAATAATTTTACAACCCTTGAAGAGAAAGCTATGTCTTAGATTAAGAAATATTGCCAATTCAGCTTTCACTTAGGTGAGTACAAATTATTATATAACATGTTTTATTCTAATTGTTGCTACTCATAGCTAATTAATAGGAAAAAATCCGTATAATTTGTTATAATTGTTTGCTATGTAGGATGAAAATGAAATCTTTTGCATCTATCTATCTATCTATCTATTTATCTATCTAAAAGCTGATACCAACTCTCTCCACAATGAGTTTAAGCCATATTTTCTTAACTAATGATGACATATCAGCAATTCTAATGACTTAGGCAAAAGATGAAAATCAATCAATCACTATTTAGTAAAATATTTTAAAAAAATTAAAACAAAAAACCCTTATATATTATTATTCAATTGAAAGATCAAGTACTAATTAAATGCAATAAACATACATTGAAAGTGTCATAATAATAATAATAATTATAAAAACTTTCAGTTACAAATATTCAAATTCTACAACTTATACATATTAAGACTCTTACTATTCTTCATTTCTTAATCTCTCATACTAATTGTCAAAAATTTCTTAAATTTAATATAATATCCACAATGAGTTTAAGCTGTCTTTTCTTTGCTAATGATGTTACATCAACAATTCTAATGACTGGCAAAAGATAAAAATCAACCAATCACTATTTAGTAAAATGTTTTAAAAAAAATAAAACAAAAAACTCTTATCTATTATTATTCAATTGAAACATCAAGTATTAATTAAATGCAATAAACATGCATACATTAAAAGTGTCATAATAATAATAATAATAATAATAATAATAATAATTATAAAAAATTTCAGTTACAAATATTCAAATTCTACAACTTATACATATTAACACTCTTACTACTCTTCATTTCTTAATCTCTCATACTAATTGTCAAAAATTCTTTAAATTTAATATAACATTTTTATATGTTTTTCATTCTCATTTATTTATTTTTTTAATTATTTACAAACAAAAAAACTACAAAAAAGACAAAGTGTAGCCATTAATGTAAATAAAAAAATGCAGTTTTGTATAACTCTAATATAAATAATTTATGTCTTTTTTAAAAATAAATAAATTCAAAATCTATTTATAATATGTTCTCTAAAATATTTTTAATATAACATTTATTAAAATATACTATATAGTATAAATAATCTACATCTTCGCGCAATGCGCGGATCTCACTCTAGTTTTACTCAATTTTTGGTATTTTCGACAAGGTGTCGAATCGATCTTGTATCAAGATTTCTGTTCGGAGAATAGATATAACTCTTCTAAAAAAGAGTGAATTCGACTCAAAAATTATTTAGCAATAATGTCGAAGTAAATTACGTCGAAACACTAGTAGCAAATTTATAACGAATAAAGGTAGATGAATAAATAAATAAATAAGTAAAACAAAGCTTTGAATAAATAGAAGTGTAAAACTAGAGTTTCAAGGAGAATAGAATAACAACACAACACATGAAAGAAATGAAAGAAAATGAATTAAAGATAAAACAAAAAGAAAATAAATTAGAAGATGACTTCTAATACTCACGTACACTTGCATTTCATGATCTTCTGTTGAGTCACTGAGACTAAGAACTTTTATGAGTTTGTATGATGATCTAGTGTTGTTAATTGAAGTCCCCTTTTCTCTTCTAAATTTCTTTTATTTATAGACCTCAAAAGTTGACCTGCTCCTAAAGAATTGTGACCACTACCTTGGTTCCTCCTTTTTCTCAAACCATGATTGTACTTTGACCCTAAAGAATCTACATATGATACCCCCACGTTCTATCTTGCCTTGTCCTTCAGATTCCACGTTCTTTCATCGTGTCTGTATTTAATCACGCGGTGTCGATTTTGACGCTCGACTTACTTTAGACCAACAATCCCTCGACCTCGATCGTCATTCATTTTCGTTTATAATCAAAAAAGGATCTTATAACCGAGTGAATCATTTTAATTGTATTTTGACTTTCTATGAATCGAATTTTTATGGGTTAAATTTATACCAAAAAATTGTAAAACCCTGGAAATTAATAAATAAATAATTATCTAAAAAAATTAGGAAATTAAATTTTATAGTTTAATGAGGTAACAATAATTAAAATACGAATTTTAACACTAATTTTGAATAATTTGGCTCAAGATTGAGCCGTCGGACCAAACCAATTAAACTATACCCAAACCGGACCCAAAGCCCACATATATAAACTAAAGCTCAGCCACTTCTTCACGTTCATTCACCAAATTCACGCTGAAGAGGAGGGCAAGGAGAGCAAACAAGATTGATGAGCTTTTAATCTAGAGCTCCGATTGATGAGCTGTCAGCGGCCACGCATTCGTCTCGGAATTCTCTAAAAAATTTACCGAACAATTTAGTAAGAGAATCTCCTTTTCTCACCCAGATCTCCCCTTTTCTGTTTCAAAAATATTAGGTTTTGACATTGAGAAATTGAATGATTTTGATGGTTTAGATGAACTCTAGAAGCGGGTAATCGCTGGGTTTTGCCCGTTTGACTCATGGGTAAGGTAAAAACTTGTTAAACCCTAGTGAATTATTGAACTAGTGAGCCCTATAATTATTATAATGATATTGTGTGAAGTAGATTGTATTCTTGATGATTCAGAGTTCAAGTTGACGGTTTGGAACGAAATTTGGGTGTTTAGGCTTGCGGAATTGGAAATTGGAGCTTTGAAACTTGTGGAACGGAGGAATTTTGAGGTGTCCGAGCATTAGGAAGAAATCTGCTAAGGTATGATTTTTGTTTCGTAGGTAATGTATAATGTAACGTGAAAACATAGGCTAGTTGATGATAGGTTAAGTTGAACTATGAGGACTTATTAAAATTTAGTGATTTTGATGAGAATGTTAAAATTGATTATGAGCATGTGTTGAATAATGATGATTGTGATGCTTGATGACAACAATGAGTTGATAACTGATGAATTTGATGATTGATAATGATATTGAATTAAGATGTTGGTAGCTTGATGAATAATGAGTTATGTCATTTTGAATTTGGATTATTTAAAGTGAAAATGAATATATTGAGTAAATGGTATAATGTGAAAGAGGTGAATGGATATAGACTTGTTTTTTTACACAATGAGAGTTGTTTTGAGGTGTAGTACATTGGTCTTAAAATGAAAATTTAGTAAGAATAGAAGTTTGGCATTTTTTCATAAAACTTAATTTTTGACTAAACTTCAGTGGGCCATAACATGGCTTCCGGATCCTTAAATTTTGTCAAACTTGTTTCAAATGAAAATTGGGTCCATAGCCGTTTGAAGAGTGGACTAAAAATAATTTTTTTTTACAAAAAAGTTATGCGCGTTGGAAGTTTGGTGTGCAAATGGAATTTATACAGAACTTAACAACTTTTTACTACTTTTGCGAGGCATGTGTACGCGAACACACACGCGACTCGGACCCTGGGCTCTGCCCAGACATCCCACATACGCGGGTGTGTACACGAAATGGGAAGATTTAAAAGCTCACGTATGCGGGCAGTACCATGCGACGCGGGAAGGCTTCCCTATCCAAGGGGCTCGTGTGCGCGGACAAGAGTTGCGTATGCAAGATGGGAAAATTTTCACTCCCGCGTACGCGAAACCCCTATTTTGGCCAAATGTGATATTTTTAATGTTCAACCAAACCTCTAGCTTTCCAAACCACTTTTGCACTTGTTTATTATCGGTTAGTGAGCATTTAAGTATTAAAATGAGGATGAATCGGTTAAATAAATTGAGGAGATATTTGGAAAGGTTTTGCGAAGTGTTAACTGAATTAATGAAGTGTGGATGATGTTAAATAATAAGTGGTTGATAAATATGATGATGGTAATGATGAATTGCAAATTGAATGAGAGACGGATTGATGATGATTGAACTTGAGTAAAGGATGATGAGGATTGATATTAAAGTTTGATATTTGAATGAATTAAATGATTGTGAGATATTTGTGACCTGGTAAGAGGCAGTAGCATTGTCCACTCGCTTTGGGTATAAGTTGAGATTTCAAGTAAGATGTAGTGGTGTTATCCACTTGCTCCGGGTTAGAGACGAGACTTTGGGTGAGATGTAGTAGTGTTATCCACTTGCTCCGGGTAAGAGTTCGAGACCCTGGGTAAGAGACAAGGGTTAAATTCTGTCACCGCTTGCTCCGGATCGAGAATTGTAATACTGCTTGGGTAAGAGGCAATGGTGAGATTGTCTCATACTCTAGGTACATAGATAAGATGCAAGGGCTGCAGATTAGTCCCACTTGCTCTGTATTTGGTGTTCTGTCCAGGGTTAACTACCAAACATGTCGAGTTTGGCTTTATAACTTACAGATGAGACTCATCAGCCAAAGGGCAGACATACATCATATGCATTTGTGTGATTTTTTTGAGTATGCTTTGTTTTGGTTTGCCTAGATCCTTATATATATGCTTAATTGCTATTTGCTCTAACTGTCGTATCGGTACCTGATGAGCGGATATTTTATACGTTTTTTTATGTTATTTTCTTAGTGTTTTTAGTAGGTTTTGTTAAGTTTTATTATGTTTTGTAGGTTTTAATGCAAAATTCACTTTTTGGATGCTACTTTGAGCTTTTATGTTTTTCATATGATTTTAGGTGAATTTTGAGTGAATTTGGCAAGTTTTGGCAAAGTCTGATTCAGAGGCAAGGAAAGCGTAGCAGATGCTATTAGATTCTGACCTCCGTGCATTCAAACGAGAATTTCTGGAGTTATAGAGGTCCAAATAATGCTTTCTCAATGGCGTTGGAAAGCTAACTTTCAGGGCTTTCCAAAAATATATAATGATTTATACTTTTCTTCATATTGGACTGCCCAAAACGGGTGTTGAATGCCTAAACTACCTGCTAGTGGGTGTTCAACAGCAAAAAAGGACCAAGGCTGGCGTTCAACGCCACAAGGGGAGCAAGGAAGCAGAATGGACACACCCTAGTGGGTGCTCAACACCCACTCCTTCAAGTTAGAAGCCAAGCTCAGCCTAAACACTCACCAAGTGGGCCCAGAAGTGGATTTTCGCACCATTCTACTTAGTTTACTTCATTTTTGTAATTTTTAATTATTAGATTAATATATATATATATAAGTAAGATCACTCTTGTTAAGAGAGCTTTTGGAACCTTTGGACTTACTTTTGTACAGTATGAGCAGCTAAACCTCCTAGGTTAACGTTAGGAGCTCTGTTGATTCCGATGGATTAATATAATTACTTTTCTACTTAAATTTGTGTTTGATTCTATTCTATGATCAATTGTCGTTCTTCATCCTTATGAATCTTGATTCTACATGAGTTCTTTACAAGTCCTTACCCGGATAGTATTGAGCTTCAGCTTGAAGATGCATCACGGGTTCCAACAAGTTATCTGGGCTAATTGGGATATGTGACATAAAATCTCGTTAGTCAAGGGTAATTGAGGTTCCTATGGCTCTAAGGGCTAGAACCATAAGAGCATCAATCTCTGATTTGGAAGATCCAACCTTGTCTATGGCGTTTTGAGTAGAATCAGCAAAGAGATTGAATTGCACGCACTTTACCCTCTCCCAGATTGATCTAGTCCATTCGGATGTTTGGTTTGGACCTGAGGAGATTAATGACCACGACCAATGGCTTAATCACTTATACCCTTGCCATTGAAGGAATCATTCATCTTTGAAGTAGTTGGTATGACATGTTAATCCAGAAGAAGAAGCATCTCTGAAGCCTTAACTGACTGCTAATTACTGTCTCTATCTTAATTATTTAACGCTTTTGTTATTGCTTGTTTATGCACCTACAACAACCAAAAACTAACTTTCTATTTGCCTGATTAAGATCTGCAGGATAATCACAACTTGCTCAATCCGTCAATCCTCGTGGGATTCGACTCTCACTCACTAAGGTATTACATGGACGACCCAGTACACTTGCCGGTTCAGTTGTGCGAGTCACAAATTCGCGCACCAAGTTTTTGAAGTCGTTGCCAGAAATTGTTTGTGATTGAAAAACTAAGGGTTATCTTGTTCCTTAGATCATGTACCTGTACGTGTTTTCCTTTTTGTGTTTCTTGTTTCTGTTTCAAAAAATTTTTCAAAAAAAATAAAAAAATAATATTTTTCATTATTAGTCATCATTGTTTTTCTTTTGTTTTAGTCTTGTGTCAATTTTTAAGTTTAGTGTCACTTTGGTTTTCATTTCTTTTCTTGAGTCTTTAAAAATTGTTCTTATTTTCTTCCCTTGCTGTTCGAACTGTTCTTGCTATTTTTCTTGTTTGATTTCAAAATTTTTAAGTTCAGTGTTGTTTGGTGTTTTTCTTTCAAGGTTTTCGAAAATTAGTGTCTTTGATTTTTAAAATCTTCAAGTTTGGTGTCTTTTAGTGTTTTTCCTTTCAAATTTTCAAATCTTGTGTCATTTAATTACAAATTTTAAAATTTGGTGTCTTGTTAGTTGTCTTTTTGTTTTTTTTTTTAAATTTATTGTTTATCTTCTATTTCAAATCTTTATCTTATCTTTCCTTTCTTTGATTTTCAAAATATTGTTATCTTATCTTTCTTTTAAATTTAATTTTTAAAGTTTAGTATTTTCTTTGTTTTTTCTTTCTTTTAATTTTGAATTTTAAGATCTTTAAATTTTTAAAATCCTTCTTTAACTTTCTTTTAATTTCAAAACTTTTTAAAATAAAATCTTTTGTCTTAAATTTTAAAATATTATCTCATCTTGCTTCACTCTTTTAACTTTCTCTTTTTAATTTTTAAATTTCAAAATTCTTTTCCAACTTCTTACTTTTTAAAATTTTAAATATTTTCAAAAATCAAATCTCTTTCAAATCATTTGTGTTATTTTATTTTGAAATTTTTTTAATTAGTTACTTATTTGTTTCATTTTAATTTTAAAAGATTGATTCTTTCTAATTCTTCTCTCTCTCTCTCTCTCTCTCTCTTCTTTTTCAAAAATTCTAACTCATTTCTCTCTCAAAAACTTCTCTTTTTAATTAAAAGATACCCTATTCTCTTTTCTTCTTTACATATCTCTCTAACAAAGGACCTCTATACTCTGACACAGAGAACTCTTTCTTCTTTCTTCTTGTTTATGAACAGAAGTAGGGATAAAAAACCTCTCTTTGACGCAGATCTTGAACCTGAAAGAACTCTGAGAAGGCGTTTGCAACAAGCTCAAGCTAGCAGAGCCGTAAGGAATCTCACATGAGCTTTAGAACAAGAGGCAGAAGAAACAACAATGGCAGCTAATCCAGACAATGGTGGTGATGCAAGAAAGGTCCTAGGATCTTACACTACACCCAATTCTGACTTCTATGGGCATAGCATCTCCATTTCTGTCATTGGGGCAAATAACTTTGAGTTGAAGCCTCAACTGGTCACTCTGGTACAGTAGAACTGCTAGTTTTATGGACTTCCACAGGAAGATCCAAACAAGTTCCTATCTGACGTTTTGCAGATATGTGACACTGTTAAGACTAATGGAGTAAATTCTGAGGTCTATAAGCTCATGCTCTTTCTTTTTACTGTAAGAGACAGAGCAAGACTATGGCTGGATTCTCAGCCTAAGAAAAACCTATATAGTTGGGAGAAGGTGGTCAATGGATTCTTGACTAAGTTCTTTCCACCTCAAAAGCTGAGCAAGCTTAGGGTGGAAGTATAAACCTTCAAATAAAAATAGGGTGAATCCCTCAATGAAGCTTGGGAAAGATACAAGCAACTGATTAGGAGATGTCCTCCTGACATGATCTCAGATTGGACCATGTTGGATATCTTCTATGATAGCCTATCTAAGATGTCTAAAATGGCACTGGACCATTCTACATGTGGATCCCTCCACTTGAAGAAGACGCCAGAAGAGGCGTAAGAGATTATTGACATGGTTGCTAACAACCAGTACATGTACACTTCTGAAACTTATGTCCCAGCAGATCAACATGATCACTCAGCACTTGAGTGGGACGCAGTGCTTTGAGGCTTACTGCCTAGAGACAGCCTATGAGTTAGACGTAGGTGATAATGCTTAGACCATCATATATGAGGTAAATTACATGGAAAACTCCTCAAGAAACTCCAACAACAATCCCTATTCGAATACTTTTAATCATGGATGGAGGAACCACCCCAATGTTGGGTGGAGAGACTAGTAGAAGCCTCAATAAGGTTTCAATAATAATCAGAATGGAATGAACCAGAACAGGTTCAATAACAAACCATTCGAATCATCTTAGCAGATGATAAAGACACTGAAGCAAAGCCTCTCTGACTTGGTTGCTGATGAGCGGATAATTTATACGCTTTTTGGCATTGTTTTTAGGTAGTTTTTAGTATGATCTAGTTACTTTTAGGGATGTTTTCATTAGTTTTTATGCTAAATTCACATTTCTGGACTTTATTATGAGTTTGTGTGTTTTTCAGTGATTTCAGGTATTTTCTAGCTGAAATTGAGGGACCTGAGCAAAACTCTGATAGGAGACTGACAAAGGACTGCTGATGTTGTTGGAATCTAACCTCTCTGCACTCGAAATAAATTTTCTAGAGCTACAGAACTTCAAATGGCGCGCTCTTAATGGTGTTGGAAAGTAGACATCCAGAGCTTTCCAGCAATATATAATAATTCATACTTTATTCGTGATTAGATGACATAAACTGGCGCTCAACACCAGTTCCATGCTACATTCTGGAGTCAAACGCCAAAAACACGTCACGAACATGAGTTGAACGCCCAAAACACGTTACAACTTGGCGTTCAACTCCAAAAGAAGCCTCA
>NC_029776.3:72845917-72849064 GCF_000817695.3 Arachis duranensis | reverse complement strand
CAGATCATGGGGGCTGGCCATTCGGCCATGCCTGGACCTTTCACTTATGTATTTTCAATGGTGGAGTTTCTACACACCATAAATTAAGGGTGTGGAGCTCTGCTGTAACTCAAGTTTTAATGCAATTACTACTATTTTCTATCCAATTCAAATTATTCCTGTTCTAAGATATTCGTTGCACTTCAACTTGATGAATGTGATGATCCCTGACACTCATCATCATTCTCACCTATAAACGTGCGTGACTGACAACCACTTCCGTTCTACCTTAGATCGGGCGCATATCTCTTGGATTCCTTAATCAGAATCTTCGTGGTATAAGATAGAATTGATGGCGGCATTCATGGGAATCCGGAAAGTCTAACCTTGTTTGTGGTATTTCGAGTAGGATTCCAGGATTGAATGACTGTGACGAGTTTCAAACTCCTGAAGGCTGGGCGTTAGTGACAGACGCAAAAGAATCACTGTATTCTATTCCAACCTGATTGAGAACCGACAGATGATTAGCTGTGCTGTGACAGAGCATTTGAACCATTTTCACTGAGAGGATGGGATGTAGCCATTGACAACGGTGATGCCCTACATACAGCTTGCCATGGAAAGGAGTAAGAAGGATTGGACGAAAGCAGTAGGAAAGCAGAGATTCAACATGGACAAGCATCTCCATACGCTTATCTGAAATTCCCACCATTAATTTACATAAGTATTTTTATCCTATTTTATTTATCTTTTAATTATCTAATCCAATCACATTTGAATCAGCCTGACTGAGATTTACAAGATGACCATATATTGCTTCATACCAACAATCTTCATGGGATCGACCCTTACTCACGTAAGGTATTACTTGGACGACCCAGTGCATTTGCTGGTTAGTTGTGCGGAGTTGTGACTAAGTGTAATTCACGTGTGAAAGCTACCAAATTATTGGAGCCATTGTTGATGATCACAAAATCCATGCACCAAGTTTTTGGCGCCGTTGCCGGGGATTGTTCGAGTATGGACAACTGACGGTTCATCTTGTTGCTCAGATTAGGTAATTTTCTTTTCAAAAAGTTTTCAAAAATTTTTCAAAATTTTTCTTTGTTTCCGTTTTTTTTCCAAAAAAATTATTATTTTTGAAAATTTTTTTTAATTATTCTATGGCTTCAAAACTTTCAATAATGAATTCTAGAGTTTCATGGTAACATGTTGAATCCTAGCTGGCTGCAAAGCCATATTCAAACTCCTTTGGAATTGGTCTTCAACTAATCACTACAATGCATGTAATTCCATCCTAAAGCTGACTGGCTATTAAGCCATGTCAAACCCTTTTATCGGAGCTTTGGGCTAACATTGAAAGATTTTTGGAATTCTCCTTAAAGATTTTAAATTTCTTATTCTCTTTTTCCATATGTTTTTCGAAAAAAAATAAAAGAAAATACAAAAATTAGAAAATCATAAAAATAAAAAATATTTTGTGTTTCTTGTTTGAGTCTTGAGTCAATTTTTAAGTTTGGTATCAATTGCATGCTTTAAAAATTTTTCTTGCATTTTTCGAAAATTCATGCATTCATGGTGTTCTTCATGATCTTCAAGTTGTTCTTGACAAGTCTTCTTGGTTGATCTTGATGTTTTCTTGTTTTGTGTTATTTGTTGTTTTTCATATGCATTTTTCGTTTGTTAGAATCCATGCATTAAAGATTTCTAAGTTTGGTGTCTTGCATGTTTTCTTTGCATCAAAAATTTTTCAAAATTATGTTCTTGATATTCATCATGATCTTCAAAGTGTTCTTGGTGTTCATCTTGACATTCATAGTGTTCTTGCATGCATCACGAGTTTTGATTCATAATTTTCATGTTGTGAGTATTTTTATGTTTTTCTCTCTCCTCATTAAAAATTCAAAAATAAAAAAATATCTTTTCCTTATTTCCCTCCAAATTTTTGAAATTTTGGGTTGACTTGGTCAAAAATTTTTAAAATTAGTTGTTTCTTACAAGTCAAGTCAAATTTTCAATTTCAAAAATCCTATCTTTTCAAAACTTTGTCAAAAATCAAATCTTTTTCATTTTTATCTTATTAATTTCGGAAATTCCAAAATATTTTTTTCAAAAATCTTTTTCTTAATTTTATTTCAAAATTTCGAAATTACACTAACAATTAATGTGATTGATTCAAAAATTTGAAGTTTGTTACCTTAAATTTTGAAAGTTTCAATCTTTAAATTCTAGAATCTTATCTTTTAGTTTCTTGTTAGTTCAATAATTAATTTTAATTTTAAAAATTAAATCTTTTTCAATCCTATCTTTTTATCATATCTTCTTATCTTATCTTTTTATCATATCTTTTTAAAATTATATCTTTTTCAAAAATTTGATTTTAAAATATCTTATCTAACTTCTTATCTTCTTATCTTTTCAAATTTGATTTTAATATCTTTTTCAACTAACTAATTAACTTTTTGTTTGTTTCTTATCTTTTTCAAAACCACTTAACTACTTCTCCCTCTCTAATTTTCGAAAATATCTCATCCTTTTTCAAAATTCTTTTTAAATTAACTAATTATTTTAAATTTTAAATTTAATTATATCTTATCTTTAATTTTCAAAAATCATTAACTACTTTTTCAAAATTATTTTCGAATTCTCCCTCACTTCTCTTCTTCTATTTATTTATTTATTTACTAACACTTCTCTTCACCTCTCTTCATCTCCAATCACTGCCTCTATCCTCACCCTTGTGATTGGATTATCCACTTTTATTCCTTTCTTCTTCTACTAATAATAAGGATCCTCTTTGTCTAGATATAGAGGATTCTTCTTCCTTTTCTTTTTCTCTTCTCTTTCATATGAGCAGGAACAAGGAAAAAGACACTCTTGTTGAAGCTGATCTTGAACCTGAAAGGACTCTGAAGAGGAAACTAAGAGAAGCTAAATTACAACAATCTAGAGGCAACCTTTCTGAAATTTTCGAACAAGAGAAGGAGATGGCAGCCGAACCCAACAACAATAATGCAAAGAGGATGCTTGGTGATTTCACTAAACCAACGTCCAAGTTTGATGGAAGAAGCATCTCAATTCCTGCTATTGGAGCAAACAATTTTGAGCTGAAACCTCAATTAGTTGCTTTGATGCAACAGAACTGCAAGTTTCATGGACTTTCATCTA
>NC_029776.3:72845356-72845874 GCF_000817695.3 Arachis duranensis | reverse complement strand
CAAGCTTAGAGTGGATGTTCAGACCTTTAAGCAAAAAGATGGTGAATCCCTCTATGAAGCTTGGGAAAGATACAAGCAGATGACTAAAAAGTGTCCTTCTGACATATTTTCAGAATGGACCATATTAGATATATTCTATTATGGTCTATCTGAGTTTTCCAAAATGTCATTGGACCATTCTGTAGGTGGATCCATTCACTTAAAGAAAACACCTGCAGAAGCTCAAGAACTTATTGACATGGTTGCAAATAACCAGTTCATGTACACTTCTGAGAGAAATTTCGTGAATAATGGGACGCCTCAGAGGAAGGGAGTTCTTGAAATTGATGCTCTGAATGCTATATTGGCTCAGAACAAAGTGTTGACTCAGCAAGTCAACATGATTTCTCAAAGTCTGAATGGATGGCAAAATGCATCAAATAGTACTAAAGAAGCAGCTTCTGAAGAAGCTTATGATCCTGAGAACCCTGCAATAGCAAAGGTAAATTACATGGGTGAACCTTATGGAAACACCTATA
>NC_029776.3:72843838-72845143 GCF_000817695.3 Arachis duranensis | reverse complement strand
AAATTTAGTCTCTGATCTGTCTAAGGCCACTTTAAGTTTCATGAGTGAAACAAGGTCCTCCATCAGAAATTTGGAGGCACAAGTGGGCCAGCTGAGCAAGAAAGTCATTGAAACTCCTCCCAGTATTCTCCCAAGCAATACAGAAGAGAATCCAAAAGGAGAGTGCAAGGCCATTGATGTAATCAATATGGCCAAATGCACAAGGGAGGAGAAGGACGAAAATCCTAGTGAGGAAAACCTCCTGGGACGTCTCTCAAGCAAGAAGGAGTTCCCTATTGAGGACCTAAAAGAATCTGAGGCTCATATAGAGACCATAGAGATTCCACTAAATCTCCTTCTGCCATTCATGAGCTCTGAAGACTATTCTTCCTCAGAAGAGGATGTAGATGTGACTAGAGAGAAAGTTACTCAATATCTAGGAGCCATCATGAAGCTGAATTCCAAGTTGTTTGGTAATGAGACTTGGGAAGGTGAACCTCCCTTGCTCATTAGTGAACTAGATACATTGGTTTAAAAACTTTACCTCAAAAGAGACAGGATCCTGGTAAATTCTTAATACCCTGTACAAGATCCTGGTAAATTCTTAATACCTTTTACCATAGGCACCATGACCTTTAACAAGGCTCTGTGTGACCTGGGGTCAGGCATAAATCTTATGCCACTCTCTGTAATGGAGAAACTGGGGATCATTGAGGTACAACCTGCCTTATTCTCATTACAATTGGCAGACAAGTCAGTAAGACAAGCTTATGGATTAGTAGAGGACGTGTTGGTAAAGGTTAAAGGCCTTTACATTCTTGCTGATTTTATAATCTTAAACACTAGGAAAGAGGAGGATGAATGCATCATCTTTGGAAGACATTTCCTAGCCACAGCAGAAGCTGTGATAGATGTTAACAGAGGAGAATTAGTCCTTCAATCGAATGGGGACTACCTTGTGTTTAAGGCACACGGCTATCCTTCTGTAACAAGGGAGAGTAAGCATGCAGAGCTTCTCTCAATACAAAGTCAAACAAAGCCCCCACAATCAAACTCTAAGTTTGGTGTTGGGAGGCCACAACCAAACTCTAAGTTTGGTATTGGGACTATACAACATTGACCTGATCACCTGTGAGGCTCCATGAGAGCCCACTGTCAAGCTATTGACATTAAAGAAGCGCTTGTTGGGAGGTAACCTAATTTTTATTTATCTAATTTTATTTTTTATTTTATTGTTCTTTTATGTTTTATTAGGTGCATGATCATGTGGAGTCATGAAAAAAATATTAAAATTAAAAACAGAATCAAAAACAGCAGAAGAAAAAT
>NC_029776.3:72843406-72843813 GCF_000817695.3 Arachis duranensis | reverse complement strand
AGCAGAAGAAAAATCACACCCTGGAGGAAGGACTTACTGGCGTTTAAACGCCAGTAAGGTGCATCTGGCTGGCGTTCAACGCCAAAACAGAGCATGGATCTGGCACTAAACGCAGAAACAAGCAACATCCTGGCATTTGAACACCAGGAATATGCCTTGAGGAAAGCTGGCGCTGAACGCCAGTAACAAGCATGGAACTGGCGTTAAACTCCAGAAAC
The DNA here is from genome assembly GCF_000817695.3 of Arachis duranensis. NCBI lineage: Eukaryota > Viridiplantae > Streptophyta > Magnoliopsida > Fabales > Fabaceae > Arachis > Arachis duranensis. The sequence goes on along the minus strand of NC_029776.3, from coordinate 72,843,595 downwards.
ATGCTACACATGGGCGTTGAACGCCCAGAACGTGCATCCCTTCGGCGTTTAAACGGCATAATGGTATGCTAAGGCATTTTACATGCCTAATTGGTGCAGGGATGTAAATCCTTGATACCTCAGGATCTGTAGACCCCACAGGATCATCTCAGGATCTGTGGACCCCACAGGATCCCCACCTAACATGTT
>NC_029776.3:72840369-72843278 GCF_000817695.3 Arachis duranensis | reverse complement strand
TCCATTCTACTTCATTTTCACACAACACAACCCCCTCTTCTATACCTTGGCCGAAACCTACACCTCCCCTTCTCCTCCATATTTTCTTCTTCTTCTTCTTCTCTTCCTTCTTCTCTTGCTCGAGGGCGAGCAATATTTTAAGTTTGGTGTGGTAAAAGCATAAGCTTTTTGTTTTTTTATAACCATTGATGGCACCCAAGGCCGGAGAATCCTCTAGAAAAGGAAAAGAGAAGACAAAAGCTTCCACCTCCGAGTCATGGGAGATGGAAAGATTCATCTCCAAAGTCCATCAAGACCACTTCTATGATGTTGTGGCCAAGAAGAAGGTGATCCCTGAGGTCCCTTTCAAGCTCAAGAAAAATGAGTATCCGGAGATCCGACATGAAATCCGAAGTTGAGAAGTCCTAACCAATCACATGCAACAAGTCGGAATCTTAATGGTCCAAGAGTTCCATGCCAATGCATGGATCACTAGGAACCATGATCAAAGTGTGAACCCGAATCCAAAGAATTATCTTACAATGGTTCAGGGGAAATACTTAGATTTTAGTCCGAAAAATGTGAGGTTGGCATTCAACTTACCCATGATGCAAGGAGATGCATGCCCTTACACTAGAAGGGTCAACTTTAATCAAAGGTTGGACCAAGTCTTTATGGACATATGTGTGGAAGGAGCTCAATGGAAAAGAGACTCCAAAGGCAAGCCGGTTCAACTAAGAAGATTGGACCTCAAGCCTGTGGCTAGAGGATGGTTGGAGTTCATTCAACGCTTCATCATCCCCACTAGCAACCGATCTGAAGTTACTGTGGATCGGGCCATCATGTTTCATAGCATCATGATTGGAGAGGAAGTAGAAGTTCGTGAAGTCATCTCCCATGAATTCGACAAAATAGCCGATAAGTCCTCTACTTTGGCAAGGCTAGCTTTTCCTCATCTTATTTGCCATCTATGTTACTCAGCTGGAGTTATCATAGAAAGAGACATCCTCATTGAGGAGGACAAGCCCATCACTAAGAAAAGGATGGAGCAAACAAGAGAGCCCACTCATGGAACCCAAGAGACGCATGAGGAAGCTCATCACCAAGAAATCCCGGAGATGCCTCAAGGGATGCACTTTCCTCCCAACAACTATTGGGAACAACTGAACACTTCCCTAGAAGATTTGAGTTACAATGTGGAACAATTAAGGGTGGAACATCAAGAGCACTCCATCATTCTCCATGAAATAAGAGAAGATCAAAGAGTAATGAGGGAGGAGCAACAAAGGCAAGGAGGGGACATAGAAGAGCTTAAGGACATCATTGGTCCTTCAAGAAGAAGATGCCACTAAGGTGGACTCATTCCTTGTTCTTATTCTTTTCTGTTTTTTGGTTTTTATGCTTATTATGTCATCTATGTTTTGTGTCTCTACTTCAGGATCATTAGTGTTGAGTAACTATGTCTTAAGGCTATGAATAAATTCCATAAATCCTTCACCTCTCTTAAATAAAAAATGTTCTTAATTCAAAAGAACAAGAAGTACATAAATTTCGAAAATTGTCCTTGAATTGAATTTAATTATATTGATGTGGTGATAATACTTTTTGTTTTCTGAATGAATGCTAACAGTGCATATTTTTTATCTTGTTGTTTATGAATGTTAAAATTGTTTGCTCTTGAAAAAATGATGAAAAAGAGAAATGTTATTGATAATCTGAAAAATCATAAAATTGATTCTTGAAGCAAGAAAAAGCAGTGAAAAAGCAAAGGCTTGCGAAAAGAAAAAATTTTTTAGAAAGAAAAAGAAAAAGCAAGCAGAAAAATTAATAGCCCTTAAAACCAAAAGGCAAGGGTAAAAAGGATCCAAGGCTTTGAGCATCAATGGATAGGATGGCCTAAGGAAATAAATCCAGGCCTAAGCGGCTAAATCAAGCTGTCCCTAACCATGTGCTTGTGTCATGAAGGCCCAACTGAAAAGCTTGAGACTGAGTGGTTAAAGTCGTGATCCAAAGCAAAAAGACTGTGCTTAAGAGCTCTGGACACCTCTAACTGGGGACTCTAGTAAAGCTGAGTCACAATCTGAAAAAGGTTCACCCAGTCATGTGTTTGTGGCATTTATGTATCCGGTGGTAATACTGGAAAACAAAGTGCTTAGGGCCACGGCCAAGACTCATAAAAGTAGCTGTGTTCAATAATCAACATACTTAACTAGGAGAATCAATAACACTATCCAAAATTCTAAGTTCCTAGAGAAGCCAATCATTCTAAACTTCAAGGGAGAAAGTAAGATGCCAAAACTGTTCAGAAGCAAAAAGCTACAAGTCCCGCTCATCTAATCATAATTAATATTCATTGATATTTTGGAATTTATAGTATATTCTCTTCTTATTTTCCTAATTTATTTTTAGTTGCTTGGGGACAAGCAACAATTTAAGTTTGGTGTTATGATGAACGGATAATTTATACGCTTTTTGGCATTGTTTTTAGGTAGTTTTTAGTATGATCTAGTTACTTTTAGGGATGTTTTCATTAGTTTTTATGCTAAATTCACATTTCTGGACTTTACTATGAGTTTGTGTGTTTTTCTATGATTTCAGGTATTTTCTGGCAGAAATTGAGGGACCTGAGCAAAACTCTGATAGGAGGCTGACAAAGGACTGCTGATGTTGTTGGAATCTGACCTCACTCCACTCGAAATGGATTTTTTGGTGCTACAAAACTTCAAATTGTGCGCTCTTAACGGCGTTGGAAAGTAGACATCTAGAGCTTTCCAGAAATATATAATAGTCCATACTTTATTCGTGATTAGACGACGTAAACTGGCGCTTAACGCCAGTTCCATGCTGCATTCTGGAGTCAGACGCCAGAAACACGTCACGAACCGGAGTTGAATGCCCAAAACACGTTACAACTTGGCGTTCAACTCCAA
>NC_029776.3:72837363-72840238 GCF_000817695.3 Arachis duranensis | reverse complement strand
CACACCATAGATTAAGGGTGTGGAGCTCTGCTGTACCTCAAGTTTTAATGCAATTACTACTATTTTCTATCCAATTCAAATTATTCCTGTTCTAAGATATTCGTTGCACTTCAACTTGATGAATGTGATGATCCGTGACACTCATCATCATTCTCACCTATGAACGCGTGTGACTGACAACCACTTCCGTTCTACCTTAGACCGGGCGCATATCTCTTGGATTCCTTAATCAAAATCTTCGTGGTATAAGCTAGAATTGATGGCGACATTCATGGGAATCCGGAAAGTCTAACCTTGTCTGTGGTATTCCGAGTAGGATTCCGGGATTGAATGACTATGATGAGCTTCAAACTCCTGAAGGCTGGGCGTTAGTGACAGACGCAAAAGAATCACTGGATTCTATTCCAAGCTGATTGAGAACCGACAGATGATTAGCCGTGCTGTGACAGAGCATTTGGACCATTTTCACTAAGAGGATGGGATGTAGCCATTGACAACGGTGATGCCCTACATACAGCTTACCATGGAAAGGAGTAAGAAGGATTGGACGAAAGCAGTAGGAAAGCAGAGATTCAACAGGGACAAGCATCTCCAAACGCTTATCTGAAATTCTCACCATTAATTTACATAAGTATTTCTATACTGTTTTATTTATCTTTTAATTATATAATCCAATCACATTTGAATCAGCCTGACTGAGATTTACAAGATGACCATAGATTGCTTCATACCAACAATCTCCGTGGGATCGACCCTTACTCACGTAAGGTATTACTTGGATGACCCAGTGCACTTGCTGGTTAATTGTGCGGAGTTGTGATTAAGTGTAATTCACGTGTGAGAGCTACCAAATTATTGGAGTCATTGTTGATGATCACAAAATCCGTGCACCTGTTGCTATAGTCTCTAACCTTTCCAAGATCACACATAGTTTCATGGATGAAACTAGATCTTCTATTTGGAACTTGGAGATACAGGTTGGTCAGCTAAGCAAGAGGATCCCAGAGATCCCTTTCAACACTCTTCCAAGAAACACAGAGGTGATGCAAGACTCTCATGGTAGAGGTTGTGATCGAACCTAAAGAGGAGCCTGATATAGAGGAGCTCAAGGAAATCAAAGCTCATGAGTTGACTGAGAATGCCACCTTGCATGCCCCTTTGCTAAGAAAGGAACCTGAAGAATACACTTCTTTAGAAGATGATGAAGAGTCTAAGGAAGAGCAAATTGCTTGGTACCTAGCAATCCTCAGGAAGCTAAGAGCCAACTCTTCTCATACAAAGGCGTTAGAAGAGGAAGATGAGCCTGTGATACTGGCCAAGGAGTGTAGTGCCTTGGTCCAGAAGAAGCTTCCTCAAAAGCTAACAGATCCCAGAAGCTTTCTGATTCCCTGTACTATAGGGACCATCACCTTTGAGAAGGCACTATGTGACCTTGGCTCAAGCATCAATCTGATGCCTTTGTCTGTAATGAAGTGGCTAGGAACTCTAGAGGTGTAACGTGCCACAATCTCATTGGAGATGGCAGACAAGATCCTAAAAGGGCATATGGTATGGTGGAGGATGTCCTAGTAAAGGTTGAAGACCTTTACATCCCTATAGACTTTGTAATTCTAGACATTGGGGAGGACAGAAATGAATCCATCATCCTTGGAAGGCCTTTTCTAGTCACTGCTAAGGCCATTATTGATGTAGAAAGAGGAGAGCTAGTCTTGAGAGTACATGAGGATTGTATCTTGTTCAAGAACCCCAACCATCAATCTCCCTCTAACAGAGGTGGTACCATTGTGCAACACATTGTGTTTCAGCCTTCCCTTTCAGTGCAGAGCTTTATAGAGCCCCCAGACACCAACTCTATGTTTGGTGTTGGGAAACCAACATGAAGCACTGGAAAGGAAGGTACTAAAAAGAAGGTACCTAAAGGCTGGAGGGACAAGAAGATCCCAACTGAAGGCCTCTCACCTGGAATGAGAGTTGTCTTCACTAAGAGTCTAGTCATTTCACACACAATGAATAGAATCCTGTCTCTAGAGCATGTGGAGCTCATTCATGAGAGCACAGAAAGAAAGTTCACTGTAAGGGATGAAGATTTGAGCCCCTACTTACCTTCGTAATGGAGCTGTCTGTCAAGCTAATGACGGTAAAGAAGCACTTGTTGAGAGGCAATCCAACCATTAGCATGGATTTTTCATTTTCTTTTCATTTATTTTAAGTTTGATATTATAGTTCTTCTTCCTTTAATTTTGATGTTTGTGATCATGTGCAGCACTTAGAACAGTGACAGAGACACTCAGAAGTGAAAACAGAACACCTTGGGGAGAGTCCATTGTTGGTGTTGAATGCTAGACAAGGAAAGAGCTGGGCATTCAACACCCATAAAGGAGCTAAGAAGCTTCTCTCCCTGGTCCCTTCTGGGCATTCAATGCCCCTGGTGGACGAAATTGTGATCCATATTCTTTTGTACTTGTATGAAATCATTATTGTGGCACCAGTTGAATTCACAACTCCGTTCAACTAACCAGCAAGTGTACTGGGTCGTCCAAGTAATAAACCTTACGTGAGTAAGGGTCGATCCCACAGAGATTGTTGGTATGAAGCAAGCTATGGTCATCTTGTAAATCCCAGTCAGGAGGATAAAATTATGGAATTTAGAAAATCAAATATGATTAATAAAAAATAAACAGAAAATAAAATAGGATAGAGATACTTATGTAAATCAATAGTGGGAATTTCAGATAAGTGTATGGAGATGCTGTGCTCCTCTTGAATCTCTACTTTCCTATTACATTCATCCAATCCTTCTTATTCCTTTCCATGGCAAGCTGTATGTAGGGCATCACCATCATCGGTGGCTACTTTCAATCCTCTCGGGAAAATG
>NC_029776.3:72830430-72836960 GCF_000817695.3 Arachis duranensis | reverse complement strand
TGGCGTTTAACTCCAGACAGCAGCATGTACTTGGCGTTCAACGCCAAGTTACGTCGTTAATTTCCGAATAAAGTATGGACTATTATCTATTGCTGGAAAGCTCTGGATGTCTACTTTCCAAAGCCGTTGAGAGCGCGCCATTTGGAGTTCTGTAGCTCCAGAAAATCCATTTCGAGTGCAGGGAGGTCATATTCCAACAGCATCAGCAGTCCTTTTGTCAGCCTTTTTTAGAGTTTTGCTCAAGTCCCTCAATTTCAGCCAGAATTTACCTGAAATCACAGAAAAACACACAAACTCATAGTAAAGTCCAGAAATGTGAATTTAACATAAAAACTAATGAAAACATCCCTAAAAGTAGCTTGAACTTACTAAAAACTACCTAAAAACAATACCAAAAAGCGTATAAATTATCCGCTTATCAGCCCCACAAGAAGCAGAAGCTGGCGTTGAACGCCTCACATGGGGCATCCTGGGCATTCAACGCCCCAAAAGGAGAAAGAAGCTGGCGTTAAACGTCAGCAAGGGAGTATCCTGGGCGTCCAACGCCCAAAAGGGGGCACAAGATGGAATTAAACGCCAACCAAGGAGTAAGGCTGGGCGTTCAACGTCCTAAAGGAAGCAGATCCTTGCGTTAAACGCTAGGTAGGGGATAGGAAATTTGAAATTCCTAGCCTCTCAGGATAGTAGGTCCCATAGAATCTCCACCTACCCGACCTTCTTCTCTCTCCTATCTTCTAAACCTTGAAACTCACACCCTACTTTCCCTCTTCCCCATACACGCTCACCAATCATATTCACATCACCTTTTCCTCTTCCCAGAACCCCATCATAACTTTCTTCATTCAATTCCGACCAAACCCACTCACTTCAAATTCAAACTATTTCCACCCATTTTTCCTTCCCTCAAAACCGAACCCTATTTTTCCCACCCCTATAAATACCCCTTCATTCCTCTCATTATCCTCACACCTAAACACTCTTTTCCTCTTGCCTTACACAATCTACGCACTCTTCCCCTTCTTCATCTCCCACTTGGCCGAAGGCTTCTCTCCTTGTCCCCTCTATATGTCTTCTTCCTTCTGCTCCCTTCTTCTTTTTTTGTTAATATTTGCTTGAAAACGAGCAAAGTTCTTAAGTTTGGTGTTGCAAAAGCTTTGCTTTTTGACTTCTACCATTCCTAAGTATGGCACCCAAGGTCAGTGAAGCCTCAAGGAAGAGAAAGGAAAAGGTTCCCGCTTCCTCTTCTGAACTAGGAAAATTATGTAGATTCCTTACCAGAGCCCACCAATATCACTTTTATGCTGTGGTGAGGCACAAAAGGGTGATTCCTGAGGTCCCCTTTAGGCTCAAGGAGGATGAGTATCCAGAAATCCTTGAAGAAATCTAGAGAAGGGACTGGGAAATTCTACCCCATCCTATCTCGACTGTTGGCACACTAATGGTGCAAGAATTCTACGCCAACGCTTGGGTCACGAAGGGGTATGACACTAGTGTGAACCCACAACCCAAGAACTACCGCACCATGGTCCGAGAGCAACCCTTGGACTTTAGCCTGGAAAGTGCGAGGATGGCCGTTGCAATTGCCTCAATTATAAGGTGACCCACACTCCTACACAAAAAGGGTCAACTTCAATCAGAGGTTGGAGCAAGTGCTCATAGACATCTGTATGGATAGAGCCCAATGGAGGCTAGATGTAGATGGCAAGTCCTACAAACTGAGTAGGCTTGACCTCAAGCCAATGGTGAGAGGATGGTTGGAGCTTGTGCAATGCTCTATCATCCCTACTAATAATCAGTCTGAAGTTACTATTGACTGAGCAATCATGGTGCATTGCATCATGCTCGGAAATGAAGTGGAGGTGCATGAAGTAATCCCTCAAGAAATATACAAGGTAGCCACAAAAGCCTCCACCAAGGCAAGGCTAGCCTTCTCACACATCATCCATCGCATGTACAATTCAGTTAGAATTAACATTCCAAGTGATGCCCTCATTGAGAAGGATAAGCCCATCACGAAGATGAGGATGGACAATGTCAGAGAGCCGGCATAAAGACCCCAACAAGAGCCTGTGCAGCCGTCTCCACCAGAAATTTCTGAGATGCCTCAAGGGATGTATTTCCCCCCCAAGACTATTGGATTAACTGAACACCTCGATAGGGGAGCTGAGCTCAAACGTAGAGCAGTTGAGGGTCGTACACACTGAGCACGCCAATACCCTCCATGAAATAAGAGAAGATTAGAGACGATTGATGGAGGGAAAATAGAGGCAAGAGCGTGACATGGAGGAGATCAAACGCTCCATTGGATTCTCCGGGGGAAGCAGCAGCCGCCACCACTAAGGTTGTTGAGTCCCATTATATCTCTCTGTTTTATTTCTGTTTTCACTGTACTTTTATTCATTGTCTGTTTTTCTTTCTAAGTTCATGATCACATCTAGTCTTTTATCCTTTTCAATTTTATTTTCTTATTTTATTTCTGTTATAAGATGTGCTTTGTATCCTCACCATGCATAAAAGAAAAATTATTTGAAAAGGAATTAATGAGATGCATAAGTTTTAAGTATATCTTGAGTTATTCCAATCAATTAATGTGGTGGCCTTGCATTTTTTTCTGAATGTATGAATTAACAATGCATAATTGATGTTGAAATTGAGAATGTTGGCTCTTGAAGAATAAATAATTTAGAGAAGTATTATTGATTCTAAAAAAATGATTGATTCTTGAAGCAAGAAAAAGCAGTAGAAAAAGAAAAAAAAAAGAGAAAAAGAAAAAATGCTCTTAAAAGAAAAATCAAAAGAGCAAGGATCCAAGACTTTGAGCATCAATGGTTAGGAGGGGCAGAAATTGGCCTAAAAAGCTCAAATGAGTTGCTATCCCTAACTAAATGCTTGTGGTGTGAAGATGTCAAGTGAAAAGTTTGAAACTGAGTAGTTAAAGTCGTTATCCAAAGTAAAAGAGTACGCTTAAGAACTCTGGGCACCATTGTCTGGGAATTTAAGCAAAGCTAAATTTGAATCCAAGAGGTTCCCCCAGTTAAGTGCCTATGGCGTTTATGTATCTGGTGGTAATACGGGAAAACAAAATGCTTAGAGTCACGGTAGTATCAAAGGTGCAAAGCACCAAAAGAAGCTGTATTCAAGAATCAAGAAAAGCTAAACTAAGAGAATCAATAATATTATCCGAACTCTAGTTCTAAGAGAAGCCAATACATCTGAGCTTCAAGGGAAAGTGAGATACAAAAACTGTTTAGAAGTAAAAAGTTGTTAGCCCCAATCATGATTTGGAATTAAGCATCATTGAAAAACTTTAAAACTTATTGTATCTCTCTCTTCTTTTTAATCCTACTTGTTTTTGGTTTCTTGAGGACAAGCAACGGTTTAAGTTTGGTATTCTGATGAGCGGATATTTTATATGCTTTTTGATGTTATTTTCTTAGTGTTTTCAGTAGGTTTTGTTAAGTTTTATTATGTTTTAGTAGGTTTTAATGCAAAATTCATATTTTGGAAACCTAAAATTAACTTGCAAAATTCACCCAAAATTTGGCAAGTGTTGGCGAAGTCTAATTCAGAGGCAAGGAAAGCGTAGCAGATGCTGTCAAATTATGACCTCCGTACATTCAACCAAGCATTTTGGGAGTTACAAAGTTTCAAATAATGCATTCTCAACAGCGTTAGAAAGCTAACTTTCAGGGCTTTTATGCAATATATGATTATCTATACTTTTCTTCAGATTGGACTTCCCAAAACAGGCGTTGGACGCCCAAACTACCCCCTAGTGGGTGCTCAACGGCCCAAGAGGACCAAGGCGGGCGTTCAACGCCCAAACCTGGCATTCAACGCCACAAGGGGAGCAAGGAAGCAGCTAGGACACTCCCTAGTGGGCAGTCAATGCCCACTCTTTCAAGTTAAAAGACAAGCGCAACCCAAACACTCACCAAGTGGGCCCAAAAGTGGATTTTCGCACTATTATACTTAGTTTACTTCATTTTTGTAATTTTTAATTATTAGATTAGTATATATTGAAGTAAGATCACTCTTGTTAAGAGATCTTTTGGAACCTTTGGACTTACTTTTGTACAGTATGAGAAACTAAACCTCCTAGGTTAAGGTTAGGAGCTCTGCTAATTCGTATGGATTAATATAATTACTTTTCTACTTTAATATGTGTTTGATTCTATTCTATGATTCATTGTCATTCTTCATCCTTATGAATCATGATTCTACATGAGTTCCTTACAAGTCCTGACCTGGATAGTGTTGAGCTACAGCTTGAGGATGCATCACGGGTTCCAACAAGTTATTTGGGCTAATTGGTGTATTTGACATAAAACCTCGTTAGTCAAGGGTAATTAAGGTCCCTATGGCTCTAAGGGCTAGAACCATAAGAGCATCAGTCTCTGATCTGGAAGATCCGACCTTGTCTATGGCGTTTTGAGTAGGATCAACAAAGATATTGAATTGCCCACGCTTCACCCTCTCCTAGATTGATCTAGTCTGTTCGGATGTTTAGTTTGGACCTAAGGAGATCAATGACCATGACCAATGGCTTAATCACTTACAGCCTTGCCATGGAAGGAATCATTCATATTTGAAGTAGTTGGTATGACGTGTTAATCCAGAAGAAGCATTTCCGAAGCCTTAATTGACTTCTAATTACTGTCTCTATCTTAATTTTTTATCGCTTTTGTTTTTGCTTGTTTATGCACATACAACAACCAAAAACTACCTTTCTATTCACCTGACTAAGATATACAGGACAACCACAGCTTGCTCAATCCGGCAATCCTCGTGGGATTCGACCCTCACTCACCTGAGGTTTTACTTGGACGACTCGGTGCACTTGCTGGTTTAGTTGTACGAGTCACAAATTCGCACACCAGTGCCTTTATTTGTGTTTTCTTTGTCTGAATTGTATGGGTTTGCAACTGAGAGATCTCTCATGCTGGTGGAGGTGACGCTAAGGGTGTAACACCCTACCACACAGAGTCTTATGCTTAAGTCATAAAATAGAGGTGGTCAGGTATTACGACCTCTAAAATAAAAAAACTATATATAAAATAATAGTTGAAAGGAAATTTATACCGAGGATCCTTTGAAGGAAAGATTAAACAAAAGCAATAAACAGAAAATCACATTACTCTTGAAAGCGATAAACATGGACCAGATGAGGTAAGACCAAAGCGACATATATACATAGTAAAGGAATTCCAATGATACAGATAACAAAGCTTCTGACCCGGCTGGCGTAGTTAAAACTGGCCAAATCATATATACATACATACATACATACATACATACATACATACATACATACATATATACATAAGAAATCCTAAAAAGGTCCAGAATACAGTTTATAGAACCTGTTTCTCCAAATCAACATCTAAGAGGGATAAAGCATGATATATATATACAGTGGAGATATAAGAGTATCTACATATACATGAAAACCAAAATAAAGTTTCAAAACATAAAAAATCTTCGCTTTCTGAAGCTCCCAGAATGCCTCAACGAGGTGCCTCACGCTCTGCATATGAAAATCACAAAATATATATCGGGTGAGAACCAGAGTTTTTCAGCATGGTAACAGTGCCCACAAAACTAACATATAAGGTCCTGGAAAAGCCAAAGGTGATCCTAGAACTTCCGACATTTGATTCAAACTTAAAACTAAATTTGAAAATCACAATAGGGTGGGGCATCTAAAGATTCTTGATTCTATCCCAATCCTAACTAAATCCCTAAGATCATTTCCTTTCCTCTAACCCTCCGAAACACTGGTGGAACCTCAGACACAGACAAACAATGCAAACAAGGAAAACACAGATAGTTTATAGATACAGCAAATAGAGCATATAGCAGTGAAACATCAATATCAAATGGGAAATCCCAAGAATGCAAACCAAAGCAAACAGACAAATGCATATGATGTATGCTGATGAGCGGATAATTTGTACGCTTTTTGGCATTGCTTTCAATATGTTTTTAGTATGATCTAGTTAGTTTTTAGTATATTTTTATTAGTTTTTAGCTAAAATTCACTTTTCTGGACTTTACTATGAGTTTGTGTGTTTTTCTGTGATTTCAGGTATTTTCTGGCTGAAATTGAGGGACCTGAGCAAAAATCTGATTCAGAGACTAAAAAGGACTGCAGATGCTGTTGGATTCTGACCTCCCTGCACTCGAAGTGAATTTTCTGGAGCTACAGAAGCCCAATTGGCGCGCTCTCAACGGCGTTGGAAAGTAGACATCCTGGGCTTTCCAGCAATATATGATAGTTTATACTTTGCCCAAGATTTGATGGCCCAAACCGGCGTTCAAAGTCCCCCTCAGAAATCCCAGCGTTAAACGCTGGAACTGGCACCAAAATGGGAGTTAAACGCCCAAACTGGCACCAAAGCTGGCGTTTAACTCCAAGAAGAATCCATCATCCTTGGCAGACCCTTCCTAGCCACAGCAAAAGCTGTAATTGATGTTGATAGAGGAGAGTTGATCATTCAAGTGAATGAAGAATCCTTGGTGTTTAAGGC
>NC_029776.3:72828675-72829750 GCF_000817695.3 Arachis duranensis | reverse complement strand
GTAAGGTTTATTACTTGGACGACCCAGTGCACTTGCTGGTTAGTTGTGCGAAGTTGTGTAATGCCATGGTATTGAACACCAAGTTTTTGGAGTTCATGACCGGGGATTATGAGAGTTGTGAAAATGTATTGTTCATAATTTCGCGCACAAAGTTTTTGGCGCCGTTGCCGGGGATTGTTCAAGTTTTGAGCAAGCTTTTGGTAACATCAGTGCCAAGATCCGGCAACAACACCAAGTTTTTGGCGTTATTGCCGGGGATTGTTCTAGTTTGGACAACTGAAGGTTCATCTTGTTGCTTAGATTAGGTATTTATTTTTTTTCGAAATTCTTGAAGATGAATTCTAGAGTTTCATGATGATTTGTTGAAGTCTGGCTGGCTGAGAAGCCATGTCTAATCTCATTGGACCGAGGTTTCAACTTATCATCACAAGAGCTTGTTGATTTTTATCAATCTTGCTTTTGGAGCAGTGATCTGCTAAGGCTTGGCTGGCCTTTGGCCATGTCTAGTGTTTTGGACCGAAGCTTTCTTTGAAAGCTTGGCTGGCTGTGAAGCCATGTCTAATTCCTGGACCGCAGTCTTAGACTAGCATTGCACTGATTCCTGGAATTCTCATTAAAAATTTAGATATCTTTTTCCACTTAATTTTCGAAAAACACAAAAAAAAAAATTAAAAAAATCATAAAATCCAAAAATTTCTTGTTTGAGTCTAGTGTCTCATCTTAAGTTTGGTGTCAATTGCATGCATTCATTCATGTGTCTTAAGGATTTTCAAGTAATTCTTGATGATCTTCTTGCTCTAATCTTTGAATTCTATTGACTTGAGTGTCTTGTGTGTCTCATTTGCATTTTCATTTTGTTAGTGTCAGTAGTGTACCAACTGCTAAGTTTGGTGTCTTGCATGCATTGTTATTCGATTCTTGTTGCATTTTGATTTTTCCTTATTATTAAAAATCCAAAAATATTTTTAATTTGTGTCTTTTCAAGTCAATAATACAGAGAATTGAAGATTCAGAACATACAGCAGAGGAATTGCACAGAAAAAGCTGGGCGTTCAAAACGCCCAGTGAAGAAGGA
>NC_029776.3:72827744-72828479 GCF_000817695.3 Arachis duranensis | reverse complement strand
AATTTTTTCTAAGTTTTCAAAATCTTTTCAAAATCAAATCTTTTTCAAATCAATTTTTCAATCAAATCTTTTTCAAAATCAGTTTCTTTCCATTTTCAAAGATACTTGCTACCAATTAATGATTTGATTCAACACTTCAAGTATGTTGCCTTTTCTGTTGAGAAAGGTTTAATGTTTGAATCATATCTTTTCTTGTTAGTCAAGTTTTTAATTTTTAAATCAAATCTTTTAAAATGTTTTTCAAATCATAGCTTCTCAATCACATTTTTTTCAAAACCAATCATATCTTCTTAACCACATCTTTTTCAAAATAGTTTTCAGTCAAATCTTTTTGATTTCTAATTTCAAAATCTTTTTCAAAAATCACTTGATTTCTTTTCCACTTTCATTTTCGAAAATTAAGTAATGCTTTTCAAAAATGTTTTCAAATTTTCTACTTAATTTTCGAAAATCACTTCCCTCCTTCTCACATCCTTCTATTTATGGACTAACACTATCCCTTAATGCAAAATTCGAACTCCATCTTCTTTGATAAAGTTCGAATTTTCTACTTCTGTCTTCTACTCTTCTTTTCTTCTGACACCTAAAGGAATCTCTGTACTGTGACATAGAGGATTCCACATTTTCTTGTTCTCTTCTCTTTCTTATGAGCAGGAGCAAAGACAAAGGCATTCTTGTTGAGGCTGATCCTGAACCTGAAAGGACCTTGAAGAGAAAGCTCAGAGAAGCCAAAGA
>NC_029776.3:72826869-72827115 GCF_000817695.3 Arachis duranensis | reverse complement strand
AAGGAAGCTTCATCTGAGGAAGAAGCTTATGATCCTGAGAACCCTTCAATGGAAGAGGTGAATTACATGGGAGAATCCTATTGAAACACCTACAATCCTTCATGGAGGAATCATCCAAATCTTTCATGGAAGGATCAACAGAGACCTCAACAAGGTTTCAATAACAATAATGGTGGAAGAAACAGGTTTAGCAATAGCAAGCCCTTTCCATCATCTTCTCAGCAACAGACAGAGAGCTCTAAGCCA
>NC_029776.3:72824054-72825286 GCF_000817695.3 Arachis duranensis | reverse complement strand
TTACACTAGAAGGGTCAACTTTGATCAAAGGTTGGACCAAGTCCTCACAGTCATATGTGAAGAGGGCGCCCAATGGAAGAGAGATTCAAGAGGAAAGCCGGTTCAATTGAGAAGGCATGACCTCAAACCCGTGGCTAGAGGATGGTTAGAGTTTATACAACGCTCAATCATTCCCACTAGCAACCGGTCCGAAGTTACCATAGACCGAGCCATCATGATCCATAGCATCATGATTGGAGAAGAAATAGAAGTTCATGAGGTTATAGCCCAAGAACTCTATAAGGTGGCGGACAAGTCCTCTACCTTGGCAAGGTTAGCCTTTCCACATCTCATTTGTCACCTCTGTTATTCAGTTGGAGTTGACATAGAGGGAGACATTCCCATTGATGAGGACAAGCCCATCACTAAGAAGAGGATGGAGCACACAAGAGACCCGACTCATCATGAGATCCCTGAGATTCCTCAAGGGATGCACTTTCCTCCACAAAACTATTGGGAGCAACTAAACACCTCCCTAGGAGAATTGAGTTCCAACATGGGACAACTAAGGGTGGAGCACCAAGAACACTCCATCATCCTCCATGAAATTAGAGAAGATCAAAGAATCATGAGGGAGGAGCAACAAAGACAAGGAAGAGATATTGAGGAGCTCAAGCACTCCATAAGATCTTCAAGAAGAAGAACAAGCCGCCATCACTAAGGTGGACCTGTTCTTTAATTTCCTTGTTCTCTATTTTCCTGTTTTTTTCGAAAATTAATGCTTATGTTTGCCCATGTTTGTGTCTTGTGATCATTAGTGTCTTAGTGTCTATGCCTAAAAGTTATGAATGTCCTATGAATCCATCACCTTTCTTGAATAAAAACGTGCTTAAATTGAAAAAGAAAAAGAATTGCATGAATTTTGAATTTTATAACAGTTTAATTATTTTGATGTGGTGGCAATGTTTTTGTTTTCTGAATGTATGCTTAAACAGTGCATATGTATCTTGAATTTGTGGTTCATGAATGTTGGCTCTTGAAAGAATAATGAAAAAGGAGACATGTTACTAAGGATCTGAAAAATCATTACAATGATTCTTGAAGCAAGAAAAAGCATTTCCATTCAAAAAAAAAAATCGAAAAAAAAGAGAGAAAAAGAAAAGAAAACGAAAAAAAAAGAAGAAGAGAAAAGAAAGAAATAAAGTTGTGATCCAAGGCAATAAGAGTGTGCTTAAGAACCCTGGACACCTCTA
>NC_029776.3:72818072-72823038 GCF_000817695.3 Arachis duranensis | reverse complement strand
TTCTAAGATATCACTTGTTCTTCAACTTGATGAATGTGATGATCCGTGACACTCATCATCATTCTCACTTATGAACGTGTGACTGACAACCACCTCCGTTCTACCTTCGATTGGGTGAATATCTCTTGGATTCTGATTGCACGATGCATGGTTGATCGCCTGACAACCGAGTGCTCGTCTGACAAACGAGCCAACCATTCCGTGAGATCAGAGTCTTCGTGGTATAGGCAAGAACTGATGGCGTCATTCAAGAGAATCCGGAAGGTCTAACCTTGTCTGTGGTATTCTGAGTAGGATTCAATGACTGAATGGCTGTGACGTGCTTCAAACTCCTAGCAGGCGGGGCGTTAGTGACAGATGCAAAAGAATCGATGGATTCTATTCCGGCCTGACTGAGAACCGACAGCTGAATTCCGCGTGCTGTGACAGAGCATATGCAATCGTTTTCACTGAGAGGATGGGAGGTAGCCATTGACAACGGTGAAACCCTACACAAGCTTGCCATGGAAAGGAATAAGAAGGATTGGATGAAGACAGTAGGAAAGCAGAGAGACGGAAGGGAAGGCATCTTCATGCGCTTATCTGAAGTTCCTACCAATGAATTACATAAGTACCTCTATCTTTACCTTTTTGTTATTTTCGTTTATCACCATTACCATTTGAGTTTGCCTGACTAAGATTTACAAGATGACCATAGCTTGCTTCAATACTAACAATCTCCGTGGGATCGACCCTTACTCGCGTAAGGTTTATTACTTGGACGACCCAGTGCACTTGCTGGTTAGTTGTGTGAAGTTGTGTAATGCCATGGTATTGAACACCAAGTTTTTGGGGTTCATGACCGGGGATTATGAGAGTTGTGAAAAAGTATTGTTCAGAATTTCGCGCACCATATGCCTATCTTATGGTTGATGAGTCTCATCTGTCGGTTGTCAAGCCAACCAAACATGTCCGGTAGCTAACCCAGACACAGTCTCTTTGTTGCGCATTAATACCATTAGAGGGGATCCGTACCCTATCACCATTAGAGGGTATCTGATGACTTGCATTATCTACCTATTTCTCTTATCTAAAAGGACCATAAAAAGAGTGTAATCTCATTCAATCAATGCAATTTCATGAACTAAATGGTGAATATTATGGTACATTGCTTTGAAATGAATTTTGTTGAATTTCAGGTGAAAATAGCAACAAAAGAATAAGGAAGCAAGACAGAGAAGCTGGGCATGTGAGCTGGGCGTGCCACTTGAAGCAAACGCCAACAAATTGAGTGGGCATGGCATGCCAGCCAAGGGGCATGACACGCTAGTTATCAAGACCAGAGAAGAATCCATGAAGCTCACTATGGGCGTGGCACGCCAACTATATATTCCAGAGAGCAATTTTGAAGACACACAAGGGGGTGTGGCACGCCAGGCTGGGCGTGGCACGCCAACACTATCATATACAATGGGCATGCCACTTGAGGTCAAATGCGTGGCATGCCAATGCAACTAAGCAGATAGGAGTTGAAGGTCTGAAACACTAGGCATGCCACTTGGGCTCAAAGGCGTGACACGCCAACCTTGTTTGTGTCTTGGGCGTGCCACTTGGGTTCTAGGCGTGGCAGGCCAAGCTTGAAGAAGCTCAACACCAAATTGGGTGTGCCACTTGAACTCAAAGGCATGGCTCGCCAACCTTATTCTTACCCTGGGCGTGCCACTTGAACTCGAAGGCGTGGCACGCCAACCTTGTTTCACCCTGGGCGTGTCACTTGAACCCGAAGGCGTGGCACGCCAGTTCATTGGGTCAGAGAGGAAGGATGCACACCCAACAAGGGCATGCCACTTGAGGTTGAAGGCATGGATGCCAACTCTAGCATCCAAGAAAGAAGAACAAGGGTGTGCCACTTGGGACTTAAGGCGTGGCACGCCAGCTACTGGACTTGAAGGGCAAATCAGGCTTTATCAAGAGCGTGGCACGCCAATTCTGGACGTGGCACGCTAGTGTAAGTTCAGAGAAGAAGAATAAGGAGTTATTGAAGGCGTGATACACTAGCTATTGGGCGTGGCATGCCAGTGCAACTTTCCAGAGGAGAAAGATGAAGAATTCACTAAGGGCGTGGTACACCAGACCTGGGTGTGCCACGCTAGTTCAACATTCCAGAGGAGGATGATCATGCTTTATTGAGGGCGTGACACGCTAGTTCTGGGCGTGCCACGCTAGTTCATATATTCAGAGAGGAAGAAGAAGGAGATCACACCTGGCGTACCACATGAGCTCAAAGGTATGGCACGCCAGACTAGCTGTATGAGAAGGGCGTGCCATTTGGAAGCCAGGCGTGGCACGCCAAGCCAAGCTGAGGAGCTAGGTGTGGCGCGCCGCTCACACGCCGCTCACACACTAGGCTCATGCTTCATTTCAATGAGTTTTTCCTTTTATTTTCAATTGTAATTTTCTTTTCCTTTTTGTAACTTTTAATTTCTAGTGCTAGGAGTAGTATAAATACCCCCTAAGAGTACTGAAAAGGGGGGTTAGAAAGTTGGATTGGTAGTTTAGTTTTACTTTACACTTCACTTCATCTTCTTCCATCTATTGTACTTTTCTATAAGCTATGAGTAGCTAAACTCCCTCTCATTAGGAGAGGGAGCTCTGTTGTGCTTGATAGATTAATGATAGTGAATTTCTTCTTTTCTTCATCTTCTCTTTGATTTGTTAGAAGGAATTTCGTTCTTCATGTTAGTGTTTAATCATCTTGGAAAATAGGTTGAATGCAAAATGGGTTTCATGGGAACCTTGGAAAAGACATGAAACCATGCTTGAAATCCCTTCTCACACTTGAGTAGATTTGGGTTTTGGGATTGGATATGGTGACATGAAATCCACACACTATTTAGATGTATGAGGATATATGGTATAATCAGGGACCAAGCATATCTCTCTTTATGAGCAATTAGACCAAGGAATTGGCTGATTATCAAGATTTGAGAGATTGAATCACCAAGGGATTGGGGTTCAATCAATCATGATTGCCAAGAGGTCAATGAGTTACATGATTGAAGATGAGATGATCTAGATCTAATCCAAAGAGAGCAACATCTCCTAATCCCAATGAATCCCCCCTATTCTTATCTTCCCCATTCCTTTAATTTCTGCTATTACCCATTCCCTATTTACAATTCGGTCATTTATGTTTCATCACTTTACAATTTTGTTATTTACTTTTCTGCACTTTATTGCTTTCCTTTACTTTTAAGTCATTTACATTTCTGCTATTTAAGATTCTGCACTCAACAATTTCTATTGATTAGCTTAACTAAATTCACCCATTAACTAAAGTTGCTCAATCAATCAATCTCTGTGGGATTCGACCTCACTCAAAGTGAGTTATTACTTGGCGATAATTTGGTGCGCTTGCCAAAGAACGGATTCATTATATAGTGAGTGAAATCCGGTCATCAGTATCTGTGCCCTGTCACCATTAGAGGGTATTGGTACCCTGTCACCCTTACAACTAGAGAGAAAATACAAGCATACTAATAGGTAAAATTGTGACTCATACTTTTCACAACTTGAACAATTCCTAGCAATGGCTCCAAAAACATGGTGCACAATACTATGGTTCACACACATTCTTCACCACTTCGCACAACTAACCAGCAAGTGCACTGGGTCGTCCAAGTAATAAACCTTACGTGAGTAAGGGTCGATCCCACGGAGATTGTTGGTATGAAGCAAGCTATGGCCATCTTGTAAATCTCAGTCAGGCGGATTCTAATGGTTATAATGGTTTTCGAATATAAAGATAAATAAAGCATAAAATAGAGATAGAGATACTTATGTAATTCATTGGTGGGAATTCCAGATAAGCGCATGAAGATACTGTGTTCCTTCTGAATCTCTGCTTTTCTACTGCTTTCATCCAATCATTCTTACCCCTTTCCATGGCAGGCTGTATGTTCGGGTTTTACCGGCATCAATGGCTACCTCCCGTCCTCAGTGAAAATGGTTGAAATGCGCTGTCACCGCACGGCTAATTATCTGTAGGTTCTCGATCATGTTAGAATAGAATCCAGTGATTCTTTTGCATCTGTCACTACGCCCAACACTCGCGAGTTTTAAGCTCATCACAATCATTCCATCTCAGATCCTACTCAGAATACCACAGACAAGGTTTAGACTTTCCGGATCTTAGGAATGGCCACCAATAATTCTAGCTTATACCACGAAGACTCTGATCTTTCGGAATGGAGGCTAAGAGATACGCGCTCAATCTAAGGTAGAATGAAAGTGGTTGTTAGGCACGCGTTCATAGGTGAGAATGATGATGAGTGTCACGGATCATCACATTCATCATGTTAAAGTGTAGTGAATATCTTAGAATAAGAATAAGCTGAATTGAATAGAAGAATAATAGTAATTGCATTAATACACGAGGAATAGTAGAGCTCCACACCTTAATCTATGGTGTGTAGAAACTCCACCGTTGAAAATACATAACTGATAAAGGTGATGAGCGGATAATTTGTATGCTTTTTGGCATTGTTTTTAGTATGTTTTTAGTATGATATAGTTAGTTTTTAGTATATTTTTATTAGTTTTTAGTTAAAATTCACTTTTCTGGACTTTACTATGAGTTTGTGTGTTTTTCTATGATTTTAGGTATTTTCTGGCTAAAATTGAGGGACCTGAGCAAAAATCTGATTCAGAGACTGAAAAGGACTGCAGATACTGTTGGATTCTGACCTTTCTGCACTCGAAGTGGATTTTCTGGAGCTACAGAAGCCCAATTGGCGCGCTCTCAACGGCGTTGGAAAGTAGACATCCTGGGCTTTCCAGCAATATATGATAGTCCATACTTTGCCCAAGATTTGATGGCCCAAACCGGCATACAAAGTCACCCTCAGAAATCCCAGCGTTAAACGCTGGAACTGGCACCCAAATGGGAGTTAAACGCCCAAACTGGCACCAAAGTTGGCGTTTAACT
>NC_029776.3:72814776-72815711 GCF_000817695.3 Arachis duranensis | reverse complement strand
CTTCTCAATCACATTTTTTTTAAATCAATCATATCTTCTTAACCACATCTTTTTCAAAATAGTTTTTAATCAAATCTTTTTTATTTCTAATTTCAAAATCTTTTTCAAAAATCACTTGATTTCTTTTCCATTTTCATTTTCGAAAATTAAGTAATGTTTTTCAAAAATGTTTTTAAAATTGTTCACTTAATTTTCGAAAATTACTTCCCTCCTTCTCACATCCTTCTATTTATGGACTAATACTATTCCTTAATGCAAAATTCGAACTGCATCTTCTTTGATAAGTTCGAATTTTCTACTTCTGCCTTCTATTTTTCTTTTCCTCTGACACCTCAAGGAATCTCTATATTGTGACATAGAGGATTCCATATTTCCTTGTTTTCTTCTCTTTCATATGAGCAGGAGCAATGTTCTCTTCTCTTTCTTATGAGCAGGAGCAAAGACAAAGGCATTCTTGTTGAGGCTGATCCTGAACCTGAAAGGACCTTGAAGAGAAAGCTCAGAGAAGCCAAAGCACAATTCTCTTTAGAGCACCTGACCGAATTCTTCAAAGAAGAAGAACTCATGGCAGCCGAAAACAACAACAATGCCAACAATGCAAGGAATGTGCTGGGTGACTTTACTGCACCTACTCCCGACTTCTATGGGAGAAGCATCTCTATCCCTGCCATTGGAGCAAACAACTTTGAGCTTAAGCCTCAATTAGTTTCTCTAATGCAACAGAATTGCAAGTTCCATGGACTTCCATTGGAAGATCCTCATCAGTTTTTAGCTGAATTCTTGCAAATCTGTGACACTGTCAAGACTAATGGGGTTGACCCTGAGGTCTACAGACTAATGCTATTCCCTTTTGCTGTAAGAGACAGAGCTAGAACATGGTTGGACTCTCAACCTAAAGAAAGCCTGGACTCTTGGGAAAAGCTAGTCAATGCCTT
>NC_029776.3:72814360-72814731 GCF_000817695.3 Arachis duranensis | reverse complement strand
CTGGAGGATCTCTTCATCTGAAGAAGACACCTACAGAAGCTCAAGAGTTGATTGAAATGGTTGCAAATAACCAATTCATGTACACTTCTGAAAGAAATCCTGTGAACAATGGGACTAGTCAGAAGAAAGGAGTTCTTGAGATTGACACTCTGAATGCCATATTGGCTCAGAACAAAATATTGACTCAACAAGTCAATATGATTTCTCAAAGTCTGTCTGGAATACAAAATGCACCAGGCAGTACTAAGGAAGCTTCATCTGAGGAAGAAGCTTTTGATCCTGAGAACCCTTCAATGGAAGAGGTGAATTACATGGGAGAACCCTATGGAAACACCTACAATCCTTCATGGAGAAATCATCCAAATCTCTCA
>NC_029776.3:72813819-72814281 GCF_000817695.3 Arachis duranensis | reverse complement strand
AATAATGGTGGAAGAAACAGGTTTAGCAATAGCAAACCTTTTCCATCATCTTCTCAGCAACAGACAGAGAGCTCTAAGCAGAATACCTCTGACTTAGCCACCATGGCCTCTGATCTGATCAAAACCACTCAAAGTTTCATGACTGAAACAAGGTCCTCTATCAGAAATTTGGAAGGACAAGTAGGTCAACTGAGCAAGAAAATTACTGAACTCCCTCCAAGTACTCTTCCAAGCAATACTGAAGAAAATCCAAAAGGAGAGTGCAAGGCCATCAACATGGCCGAATTCTGGGAGGAAGAAGAGGCAGTGAACGCCACTGAGGAAGACCTCACTGGACGTCCACTGGCCTCCAGTGAGTTCCCCAATGAGGAACTATGGGAATCTGAGGCTCAAAATGAGACCATAGAGATTCCATTGGACTTACTTCTGCCATTCATGAGCTCTGATGAGTATTCTTCCTCT
>NC_029776.3:72810647-72810809 GCF_000817695.3 Arachis duranensis | reverse complement strand
GCTTAATTGATAAAAGAAAGAATTGCATGAATTTTGAATTTTATAACAGTTTAATTATTTTGATGTGGTGGTAATATTTTTTTCTCTGAATGTATGCTTAAACAGTGCATATGTATCTTGAATTTGTGGTTTATGAATGTTGGCTCTTGAAAGAATGATGAA
>NC_029776.3:72809374-72810547 GCF_000817695.3 Arachis duranensis | reverse complement strand
AGTATGGACAACTGACGGTTCATCTTGTTGCTCAAATTAGGTAATTTTCTTTTCAAAAATCTTTTTCAAAAATTTTCTTTTCTTTTCATTTTTCTAAACTTTATTTTCGAAAAACATTAATAAAAATCCAAAAAAATCATAAAATCATAAAAATAAAAAAAATATTTTGTGTTTCTTGTTTGAATCTTGTGTTAATTTTTAAGTTTGGTGTCAATTGCATGCTTTTAAAATTTTTCTTGCATATTTTTCGAAAATCTCATGCATTCATAGTGTTCTTCATGATCTTCAAGTTGTTCTTGACAAGTCTTCTTGTTTGATCTTCATGATTTCTTGTTTTGTGTTGTTTGTTGTTTTTCATGTGCACTTTTGCATTCATATTTTCCATGCATTAAAGATTTCTAAGTTTGGTGTCTTGCATGTTTTCTTTGCATTAAAAATTTTTGAAAATTATGTTCTTGATGTTCATCATGATCTTCAAAGTGTTCTTGGTGTTCATCTTGACATTCATAGCATTCTTGCATGCATCTTGTGTCTTGATCCAAAATTTTCATGTTTTGGGTCATTTTTGTGTTTTTCTTTAAAACTTTAAAAATCAAAAATATCTTTTCCTTATTTTCCTCCAAATTTTCGAAATTTTGGGTTGACTTGGTCAAAAATTTTTTAAAATTAGTTGTTTCTTACAAGTCAAGTCAAAATTTCAATTTTAGAAATCTTATCTTTTCAAAATCTTTTTCAAAAATCATATCTTTTTCATTTTTTTTATATAATTTTCGAAAATTTCAATATCTTTTTCAAAAATATTTTCAAAATCTTTTTCTTATCTTTTTATCAAATTTTCGAAAATCAAGCTAACAATTAATGTGATTGGTTCAAAAATTTGAAGTTTGTTACTTTCTTGTTAAGAAAGGTTCAATCTTTAAATTCTAGAATCTTATCTTGTAGTTTCTTGTTAGTTAAGTAATTTTTAAAAATTAAATCTTTTTCAAATATGTTTTTCAAATATATCTTTTTATCTTTTATCTTATCTTTTTCAAAAATTTATCTTTTTCAAAATTTGATTTCAAAATATCTTATCTAAACTCCTATCTTCTTATCTTTTTAAATTTTGATTTTAATATCTTTTTCAACTAACTTTTTGACTTTTTGTTTGTTTCTTATCTTTTTCAAAACCAC
>NC_029776.3:72808606-72809304 GCF_000817695.3 Arachis duranensis | reverse complement strand
GTTTTAAATTTTAATTTTAATTATATTTCATCTTTAATTTTCGAAAATCACTAACTCTTTTTCAAAAAAATTATTTTCGAAAGTCCTCTCCCTCTCCTCTCTTCTTCTATTTAATTATTTAATTACTAACACTTCTCTTCACCTCCCTTCATCTAAAAATCCGAGTCCAACCCTCTTCATTCTTCTACCCCCTTCTTCTTCTACTAACATAAAGGAATCTCTATACTGTGACATAGAGGATTCCTCTTTCTTTTCTTGTTTTCCTCTCTTTCATATGAGCAGGAACAGGGAAAAAGGCACTCTTGTTGAAATTGATCCAAAACCTGAAAGGACTCTGAAGAGAAAATTAAGAGAAGCTAAATTACAACAATCCAGAAACAACCTTTCAGAAATTTTCGAACAAGAGAAGGACATGGCAGCCGAAAAAAATAATAATAATAATGCAAGGAGAATGCTTGGTGACTTCACAAAGCCAACGTCCAAGTTTGATGGAAGAAGCATCCCCATTCCTGTCATTGGAGCCAATAATTTTGAGCTTAAGCCTCAACTAGTTGCATTAATGCAACAAAACTGCAAGTTTTATGGACTTCCATCTGAAGATCCTTATCAGTTTTTAACTGAGTTCTTGCAGATCTGTGAGACTGTAAAGACGAATGGAGTTGATCCTGAAGTCTACAGACTCATGCTTTTCCCTTTTG
>NC_029776.3:72807122-72807573 GCF_000817695.3 Arachis duranensis | reverse complement strand
TAATCCATCATGGAGAAATCATCCAAATTTCTCCTGGAAGGATCAACAAAAGCCTCAACAGAGCTTTAACAATGGTGGACGTAATAGGCTGGGCAATAGCAAGCCATATCCATCATCTTCTCAGCAACAGACAGAGAATTCTGAACAAAACACTTCTAATTTAGCCAATATTGTCTCTGATCTGTCAAAAGCCACTTTCAATTTCATGAATGAAACAAGATCCTCCATTAGAAATTTGGAGGCACAAGTGGGCCAGCTGAGTAAGAAAGTCATTGAAACTCCTCCCAGTATTCTCCCAAGCAATACAGAAGAGAATCCAAAAGGAGAGTGCAAGGCCATTGATTTAATCAAAGTGGCCGAATGCGCTAGGGAGGAGGAGGACGAAAATCCTAGTGGGAAAGACCTCCTGGGACGTCCTTCAAGCAAGAAGGAGTTTCCTATTAAGGATCCA
>NC_029776.3:72799127-72803054 GCF_000817695.3 Arachis duranensis | reverse complement strand
TTAGCCATGCGAGTGACAGCCGCAGAGGACCATTTTCACTGAGAGGATGGGATGTAGCCATTGACAACGGTGATGCCCTACATACAGCTTGCCATGGAAAGGAGTAAGAAGGATTGAGTAGAAGCAGTAGGAGAGCAGGCGTCCTTGGGCTCTACAGCATCTCCATCCGCTTATCTGAAATTCCCACCAATGAATCTGCATAAGTATTCTATCCCTTTTATTATTCCTTTTTATTTATTATTTATTCCAATAATCACAATTACCCTTTAATCTGCCTAACTGAGATTTACAAGGTGACCATAGCTTGCTTCATACCAACATTCTCTGTGGGATCGACCCTTACTCACGTAAGGTTTATTACTTGGACGACCCAGTACACTTGCTGGTTAGTTGAACGGAGTTGTGAAAGCCGCAGTATTGTGCACCAAGCTTTTGGAGCCATTACCGGGGATTATTCGATTTGTGTGAAAGTATAAATCACAATTTCGTCCACCAATGATCTTCAAGTCGTTCTTGATGAATTGCCTTGTTTGATCTTCATGATTTATTGAATTGCACTGCATGATGTTCTACATGTGCATTCTTTAATTCATATGGCCTAAACATGAGAAAGTTCTAAGTTTGGTGTCCTTCATGTTTTCTTTCATTAAGAAAATTGAGTTCTTGATGTTCATTTTGATCTTCAAGATTGTTCTTGGTGTTCATCTTGATGTTCATAATGTTCTTGCATATATCTTGTGTTTTGATCCATGAATTATATGTTTTAACTCATTTTGTTGTTTTTCAAAATTGAAAACATATCTTCTTGAATAAAGAATTTAGCAAAATAAAAATCCAAGAACATAAAGCAGAGGAATTACAGCGAAAAAGCTAGGTGTTCAAAACGCCCAGTGAGGAAGGAAAACTGGCGTTTAAACGCCAGCCAGGGTACCTGACTGGGCGTTTAAATGCCCAAACCATGCAGCAATTGGGGGTTAAATGCCCAAAACATGCAGCTCCTGGGCGTTTAACGCCAGGATGACACTAGGGGAGGAATTTTGTTTTCAAATCAAATCATTTTCAAATCTTCATAATTTTTTTTCAAAATCAAATCTTTTTCAAATCAAATATTTTCAATCATATCTTTTTCAAAATCATATATTTTCAATCATATCTTTTTCAAAAATAAAATCTTTTTAATTTTTATCATTCCAATCATATCTTCAAAATCATATATTTTTCAAATCATATCTTTTTAAAATTCTAATTTCAAAAATCTTTTTCTAACTTCTTATCTTTTTCAAATTTATTTCTTATCTTTTTCAAAACCACTTAACTACCTTTTTCACTTTTAATTTTCGAAAACCACAACCAATTTTTCAAAATTATTTTAAATTTTCATTTTTTTTAGTTATTAATTTTTTTCGAAAATTTATCCCTTCTCTTATCTTTTTCTATTTAAACACTAACATTCCTCCTCCATTGTCAATTCAAACTCCAACTCTCTTTGTGTGTTCGAAATTTTACGTACCTCCTTCTTCTATTCTTATTTTCCTCTGACACCTCAAGAAATCTCTATACTGTGACATAGAGGATTCCATATTTTCTTTGTTTTTTTCTCTTTCATATGAGCAGGAACAAAGATAAAGGCATACTTGTTGAAGCTGATCTTGAACCTAAAAGGACTCTGAAGAGGAAGCTAAGAGCAGCTAAAGCACAAAACTCTGAAGAGGACCTCACTGAAATTTTCAAAAAGGAGGCAGCAAAAGAAACAATTATGGCCAAACCAAACAATAATGCAAGGAAGATGCTTGGTGATTTTACTACACCAACTTCCAACTTTTATGGAAGAAGCTTCTCAATCCCTGCTATAGGAGCAAATAATTTTGAGCTAAAGCCTCAATTAGTTTCTCTACTACAACAGAACTGCAAGTTTCATGGACTTCCATCAGAAGACCGTTATCAGTTTTTAACTGAGTTCTTGCAGATCTGTGATACTGTTAAGACTAATGGAGTTGATCCTGAAGTCTATAAGCTAATGCTTTTTCCTTTTGCTGCAAGAGACAGAGCTAGAACATGGTTGGACTCACAACCTAGAGATAGCCTGGACTATTGGGATAAGCTGGTCATGGCTTTCTTTGCCAAGTTCTTTCCTCCTCAAAAGCTGAGCAAGCTTAGAGTGGATGTTTAGACCTTCAGACAAAAAGATGGCAAGTCCCTCTATGAAGGTTGGGAAAAATACAAGCAACTAACCAAAAAGTGTCCTTCTGACGTGCTTTCAGAATGGACCACATTAGATATATTCTATGATGGTCTATCTGAATTTTCCAAGATGTCACTGGACCACTCTGCAGGTGGATCCATTCACCTAAAGAAAACGCCTGCAGAAGCTCAGGAACTTATTGAAATGGTTGCAAATAACCAATTTATGAGAGGAATCCTATGAGTAATGAGACACCTCAAAAGAGAGAAGTTCTTGAAATTGATGCTCTGAATGCCATACTGGCTCAGAACAATATATTGACCCAACAAGTCAATATGATCTCTCAAAGTCTGAATGGATTGCAAAATGCATCCAACAGTACTAAAGAAGCATCTTCTAAAGAAGAAGCTCATGATCCTGAGAACCCTGCAATAGTAGAGATGAATTACATGGGTGAAGCCTTTGGCAACACCAATAATCCTTCATGGAAAAATCATCCAAATTTTTCATGGAAGGATCAATAGAAGCAAGGCTTCAATAATAACAATGGTGGAAGAAACAGGTTTAGCAACAGCAAACTTTTTCCATCATCATCTCAGCAACAGACAGAGCACTTTGAGAGAACCCTTTTAGCTTAGCAAACATAGTCTCTGATCTATCTAAGGCCACTCTTAGTTTCATGACTGAAATAAGATCCTCCATTAGAAATTTGGAGGCATAAGTAGGCCAACTGAGTAAAAGGGTTACTGAAACTCCTCCTAGCACTCTCCCAAGCAATACAAAAGAGAATCCTAAAGGAGAGTGCAAGGCCATTGATATAACCAACATGGCCGAAACCTTAGAGGAGGAGGAGGACGTGAATCCCAATGAGGAAGACCTCAGGGGACGTCCAATGGTCAGTACAGAATCCCCTAATGAGGAACCAAAGGAATCTGAGGCTCATACAGAGACAATAGAGATTCCCTTGGACCTCCTTTTACCATTCATGAGCTCTGATGACTATTCATCTTCTGAAGAGGATGAAGACATTGTTGAAGGGCAAGTTACCCAATATTTAGGAGCAATCATGAAGCTGAATGCCAAGCTGAATGGTAATGAGACTTGGGAGGAAGAACCTCCCTTGCTCACCAATGAACTGAATACATTGGTTCAGCAAAATTTACCTCAAAAGAAACAGGATCCTTGTAAATTCTTAATACCCTGTACCATAGGCACCATGACTTTTGAGAAAGTTGTGTGTGACTTAGGGTCAGGGATAAACATGATGCCACTCTCTATAATGGAGAAACTGGGAATCTTTGAGGTACAAGCTGCTAAATTCTCAATAGAGATGGCAGATTGATGAGCGGATAATTTATACACTTTTTGGCATTGTTTTTAGTATGCTTTTAGTATGTTTTAGTTAGTTTTTATTATATTTTTATTAGTTTTTATTTAAAATTCACTTTTCTGGAATTTACTATAAGTTTGTGTGTTTTTCTGTGATTTCAGGTATTTTCTGGCTGAAATTGAGGGACCTGAGCAAAAATCTGATTCAGAGGCTGAAAAGGGCTGCAGATGCTGTTGGATTCTGACCTCCCTGCACTCGAAGTGGATTTTCTGGAGCTAAAGAAGCCCAATTGGCGCGCTCTCAATTGCGTTGGAATGTAGACATCCAGGGCTTTCTAGCAATATATAATAGTCCATACTTTGCCTGAGATTTGATGGCCCAAACAGGCGTTCCAAGTCAGCTTTAGAATTCCCGC
>NC_029776.3:72797366-72798006 GCF_000817695.3 Arachis duranensis | reverse complement strand
GGAAAGTCTTACCTTGTCTGTGGTATTCCGAGTAGGATTCCGGTAATGAATGACTGTGACGTGCTTCAAACTTGCAAGTGCTGGGCGTTAGTGACAGACGCAAAAGAATCAAGGGGTTCTATTCCAGTAGGCGCAGGAACCAACCAGTGATTAGCCGTGCTGTGACAGAGCGCGTGAGCGTAGTTTTCACTGCGAGGATGGGATGTAGCCATCAACCATGGGTGATGCCTCCAGACGATTAGCCATGCGAGTCACAGCCGCATAGGATCATTTTCCCGAGAGGATTGAAAGTAGCCACCGCTGATGGTGAACCCCTATACACAGCTTGCCATGGAAAGGAGTAAGAAGGATTGAGTTGAAGCAGTGGGAGAGCAGGCGTCCTTGAGCCATACAGTATCTCCATTCGCTTATCTGAAATTCCCACCGATGAATCTGCATAAGTCTTCTATCCTTTTTATAATCTATTCTTTTATTTCTATTTTCGAAAACCCATAAACCAATTTAATCTGCCTAACTGAGATTTACAAGGTGACCATAGCTTGCTTCATACCAACAATCTCTGTGGGATCGACCCTTACTCACGTAAGGTTTATTACTTGGACGACCCAATACACTTGCTGGTTAGTTGAACGGAGTTGTG
>NC_029776.3:72796548-72797274 GCF_000817695.3 Arachis duranensis | reverse complement strand
TTTCGTCCACCAAGTTTTTGGCGCCATTGCCGGGGATTGTTCGAGTATGGACAACTGACGGTTCATCTTGTTGCTCAGATTGGGTAATTTTCTTTTCAAAAATCTTTTTCAAAATTTTTTTCTTTTCTTTTTCGTTTTTCCAAAAATGTTTTTTCAAAAAAATTAAATAAAAATACAAAAAAATTAGAAAATCATAAAAATCAAAAATATTTTGTGTTCTTGTTTGAGTCTTGAGTCAATTTTTAAGTTTGGTGTTAATTGCATGCTTTTAAAATTTTTCTTGCATTTTTTTTCGAAAAACTTATGAATTCATAGTGTTCTTCATGATCTTCAAGTTGTTCTTGACAAGTCTTCTTGTTTGATCTTGATGATTTCTTGTTTTGTGTCTTTTGTTGTTTTTCATGTGCATTTTTGCATTCATATTTTCCAAGCATTAAAAATTTCTAAGTTTGATGTCTTGCATGTTTTCTTTGCATAAAAAAAAATTTTCAAAATTATGTTCTTGATGTTCATCATGATCTTCAAAGTGTTCTTGGTGTTCATCTTGACATTCATAGCATTCTTGCATGCATTCATTGTTTTGATCTAAAAATTTCATGCATTGAGTATTTTTGTTGTTTTTCTCTCTCATAATTAAAAATTCAAAAATCAATTCAAAAAATCAAAAAAATATATTTCCTTATTTTCCTCCAAATTTTTGAAATTTTGGGTTGACTTGGTCAAAAA
>NC_029776.3:72796000-72796298 GCF_000817695.3 Arachis duranensis | reverse complement strand
ATTAATGTGATTGGTTCAAAAATTTAAAGTTTGTTACTTTCTTGTTAAGAAAGGTTCAATCTTTAAGTTCTAGAATCTTATTTTGTAGTTTCTTGTTAGTTGAGTCTTTTTAAAAATTAAATCTTTTTCAAAATATCTTTTTGTTAAATTTTTATCTTATCTTTTTATCTTTTATCTTATCTTTTTCAAAAATTTTATCTTTTTCAAAACTTGATTTCAAAATATCTTATCTAACTTCTTATCTTCTTATCTTTTTCAAAATTTGATTTCAAATCTTTTTCAATCAACTAACTAACTT
>NC_029776.3:72792408-72793097 GCF_000817695.3 Arachis duranensis | reverse complement strand
ACGCCAGAAACATGCTTTACATGGGCGTTGAACGCCCAGAACGTGCACCAATGGGCGTTTAAACGCCAGAATGGTGTGCCAAGGCAATTTACATGCCTATTTGGTGCAGGGATGGAATTCCTTGATACCTCAGGACCTGTGGACCCCATAGGATCATCTCAGGATCTGTGGACCTCACAGGATCCCCACCTACCTCGCCCTCTCTCTTTCCATTCATGGTCATTCCTTCTATTTTTCATTCACCACCTACATCTATCCACTCTTCCCCATACACCCCACTTACCTTTACAATTCAACTTCTCTTTCCCATCCAATCCCACCCATATAGCCGAATCCATCTCCCCTCACTCACCTCCATTTTCTTCTTCTTCTTCTTCCTCTCTTCTTTCTTCTCTTGCTCGAGGGCGAGCAATATTTTAAGTTTGGTGTGGTAAAAGCATAGCTTTTTTTGCTTTTCCATTACCATTAATGGCACCTAAGGCCAGAAAAACCTCAAAGGGAAGACAAAAGCTTCCACCTCTAAGTCTTGGGAGATGGAAAGACTATAAGCCGTCATAGCTCAGTGATAGAACATGTGGCTGCAAATCAAGAGATCCCTGAGATACCTCAGGGAATAAGTTATCCTCCACACAAATATTGGAAGCAACTAAGGGTAGAAACACCAAAATTACTAGGAATCATTCAACAAA
>NC_029776.3:72791332-72791731 GCF_000817695.3 Arachis duranensis | reverse complement strand
AAATCCAGGCCTAAGCGGCTAAATCAAGCTGTCCCTAACCATGTGCTTGTGGCATGAAGGTCCAAGTGAAAAGCTTGAGACTGAGTGGTTAAAGTCGTGATCCAAAGCAAAAGAGTGTGCTTAAGAGCTCTGGACACCACTAACTGGGGACTCTAGCAAAGCTGAGTCACAATCTGAAAAGGTTCACCCAGTTATGTGGCTGTGGCATTGATGTATCCGGTGGTAATACTGGAAAACGAAGTGCTTAGGGCCACGGCCAAGACTCATAAGTAGCTGTGTTCAAGAATCAACATGCTTAACCAGGAAAGTCAATAACACTATCCAAAATTCTAAGTTCCCAGAGACGCCAATCACTCTGAACTTCAAAGGAAAAAGTGAGATGCCAAAACTGTTCAGAAG
>NC_029776.3:72790897-72791229 GCF_000817695.3 Arachis duranensis | reverse complement strand
TGGAATTTATAGTATATTCTCTTCTTTTATCCTATTTGATTTTCAGTTGCTTGGGGACAAGCAACAATTTAAGTTTGGCGTTGTGATGAGCGGATAATTTATACACTTTTTGGCATTGTTTTTATATAGTTTTTAGTAAGTTTGAGCTACTTTTAGGGATGTTTTCATTAGTTTTTATGTTAAATTCACATTTCTGGACTTTACTATGAGTTTGTGTGTTTTTCTGTGATTTCAGGTAAATTTTGGTTGAAATTGAGGGACTTGAGCAAAACTCTGAAGAAGGCTGACAAAAGGACTGCTGATGCTGTTGGAATCTGACCTCCCTGCACTCG
>NC_029776.3:72786103-72786921 GCF_000817695.3 Arachis duranensis | reverse complement strand
CAGAGTTTCATGACTGAAACAAGGTCCTCCATTAGAAACTTGGAGGCACAAGTGGGTCAGCTGAGTAAGAAAGTTACTGAACTCCCTCGTAGTACTCTTCCAAGCAATACAGAGGAGAATCCAAAAGGAGAGTGTAAGGCCATCAACATGGCTAAAATTGGAGAGGAGGAAGAGGCAGTGATTGCCACTGAGGAAGACCTCAATGGACATCCACTGGCTTCCAATGAGTTCCCTAATGAGGAACCATGGGAATCTGAGGCTCACACTGAGACAATAGAGATTCCATTGGATTTACTTCTGCCATTCATGAGCTCTGATGAGTATTCTTCCTCTGAAGAGGATGAAGATGTCACTGAAGAGCAAGTTGCTAAGTACCTTGGAGCAATCATGAAGCTAAATGACAAGTTATTTGGTAATGAGACATGGGGTGACAAGTTATTTGGAAATGAGACTTGGGAGGATGAACCCCCTTTGCTCACCAAAGAATTGGATGACTTGTCTAGACAGAAACTGCCTCAAAAGAGACAGGATCCTGGGAAGTTTTCAATACCTTGGACCATAGGCACCATGACCTTCAAGAAGGCCTTGTGTGACCTAGGGTCAAGTGTAAACCTCATGCCTCTCTCTGTAATGGAGAAGCTAGGGATCTTTGGGGTGCAAGCTGCAAAAATCTCATTAGAGATGGCAGACAATTCAAGAAAACAAGCTTATGGACTTGTAGAGGATGTTCTGGTAAAGGTTGAAGACCATTACATCCCTGCCGATTTCATAGTCCTAGAGACTGGGAAGTGCATGGATGAATCCATCTTCCTTGGCAG
>NC_029776.3:72774459-72785874 GCF_000817695.3 Arachis duranensis | reverse complement strand
ACCAAATTCTAAGTTTGGTGTTGAACCCCCACATTCAAACTCTAAGTTTGGTGTTGGGAGGTTCCAACATTACTCTGAACACCTGTAAGGCTCTATGAGGGCCTACTGTCAAGCTACTAACATTAAAGAAGCGCTTGTTGGGAGGCAACCCAATGTTATATTTATCTATTTTCCATTGTTATTTTATGTTTTCTATAGGTTGATGATCATGTGAAGTCACAAAAACAATCGAAAAAGTAAAAACAGAATGAAAAACAGAAAGAAAAATAGCACACCCTGGAGAAAAAGCTTGCTGGCGTTTAAACGCCAGTAAGGGCAGCAAATGGGCGTTTAACGCCCAGTCTGGCACCATTCTGGGCGTTTAACACCAGAAAGGGGCACCAGACTAGCGTTTAACGCCAGAAAGGGGCACCAGACTGGCGTTTAACGCCAGAAAGGGGCACCAGACTGGCATTTAATGCCAAAAAAGGGCAGCAGCCCGGTGTTTAATGCCAGGATTGGCAAAAAGGACATTTTACACGCCATTTGGTGCATGGATGAGCTATCCTTGACACCTCAGGATCTGTGGACCCCACAGGATCCCCACCTACCCCACCACTCTCTCTCTTCTTCCCCTATTCACTAATCACCTCAATACCTCTTCCAAAAAAAAAACCCTCATCTATCAAATCCCACCATTCTCTTCACCACTCACATCCATCCTTCATAAAACCCCACCTACCACAATCCAAATTCAAACCACTTTCCCTCCCAAACCCGCCCATAATGGCCGAACCCTACCCCTCTGTCCACCCCTATATAAACCCTACTTCACTCCTTCATTTTTACACAACCTAAACACTACTTCTCCCCCTCAGCCGAACCACAAAAGCCCCCTCCATCTCCTCTATTTCCTCTTCTTCTAGTCTTTTCTTTCCGCTTTTGCTCGAGGACGAGCAAACCTTCTAAGTTTGGTGTGGTAAAAGCGTTGCTTTTTGTTTTTCCATAATCATTTATGGCACCTAAGGCCGGAGAAACCTCTAGAAAGAGGAAAGGGAAGGCAAAGGCTTCCACCTCCGAGTTATGGGAGATGGAGAGATTCATCTCAAGGGTGCATCAAGACCACTTCTATGAAGTTGTGGTCATGAAGAAGGTGATCCGGAGATCCAACATAAGATCCGAAGAAGAGGTTGGAAAGTTCTTACCAACCCCATTCAACAAGTCGGAATCTTAATGGTTCAAGAGTTCTATGCCAATGCATGGGTCACCAAGAACCATGATCAAAGTGTGAACCCGGACCCAAAGAATTAGCTTACAATGGTTCAGGAGAAATGCTTAGATTTTAGTCCGGAAAATGTAAGGTTGGCATTCAACTTGCCCATGATGCAAGGAGATGAACACCCCTACACCAGAAGGGTCAACGTTGATCAAAGGTTGGACCAAGTCTTCATAGACATTTGTGAAGAGGGTGCTCAATGGAAGAGAGATTCAAAAGGGAAGCCGGTTCAACTGAGAAGGCATGACCTCAAGCCTGTGGCTAGGGGATGGTTGGAGTTTATCCAACGCTCAATCATTCCCACTAGCAACCAGTCCAAAGCTACTAGAGACCGGGCTATCATGATTCATAGCATCATGATTGGAGAGGAAGTAGAAGTTCATGAGGTTATATCCCAAGAACTTTATAAGGTGGCGGACAAGTCCTCTACCTTGGCAAGGATAGCCTTCCCTCATCTCATTTGTCACCTCTGTAATTCAGTTAGAATTAACATAGAGGGAGACATCCTCATTGATGAGGACAAGCCCATCACTAAGAAGAGGATGGAGCAAACAAGAGATCCCACTCATGGACATGAGAAAATTCCTCATCATGAAATCCCTGAAATGCCTCAAGGGATGCACTTTCCTCTACAAAACTATTGGAAGCAAATAAGATCTTCAAGAGGAAGAACAAGCCGCCATCACTAAGGTGGACCCGTTCTTTAATCTCCTTGTTCTTTATTTTTCTGTTTTTCGAAAATTATGCTTTATGTTTTATTTATGTTTGTGTCTTATGATCATTAGTGTCTTAGTGTCTATGCCTTAAAGTTATGAATGTCCTATGAATCCATCACCTTTCTTAAATGAAAAATGTTCTTAATTGAAAAAGAGAAGAATTGCATGAATTTTGAATTTTATACAGATTAATTATTTTGATGTGGTGGCAATACTTTTGATTTTTGAATGTATGCTTGAACAGTGCATATGTCTTTTGAATTTGTTGTTCATGAATGTTAAAATTGTTGGCTCTTGAAAGAATGATGAAAAAGGAGACATGTTACTGAGGATCTGAAAAAATCATAAAAATGATTCTTGAAGCAAGAAAAAGCAGGGAATTCAAAAAAAAAAAGAGAGCAAGCAGAAAAAGCTAATAGCCTTTTAAACCAAAAGGCAAGGATAATTAAAAGGATCTAAGGCTTTGAGCATCAGTGGATAGGAGGGCCTACAGGAATAACATCCTGGCCTAAGCGGCTAAACCAAGCTGTCCCTAACTATGTGCTTGTGGCGTGAAGGTGTCAAGTGAAAACTTGAGACTAAGCGGTTAAAGTTGTGATCCAAAGCAAAAAGAGTGTGCTTAAGAACCCTGGACACCTCTAATTGGGGACTCTAGCAAAGATGAGTCATAATCTGAAAAGCTTCACCCAGTTATGTGTCTGTGGCATGGATGTATCCGGTGGTGATACTGGAAAATAGAGTGCTTTGGCCACGGCCAAGACTCATAAAGTAGCTGTGTTCAAGAATCATCATACTTAACTAGGAGAATCAATAACACTATCCTGATTCTGAGTTCCTATAGAACCCAATCATTCTGAACTTCAAAGGATAAAGTGAGATGCCAAAACTGTTCAGAGGCAAAAAGCTAAAAGCCCCGCTCATCTAATTAATACTGATCTTCATAGATGTTTTTAGAATTCATTGTATATTCTCTTCTTTTTATCCTATTTGATTTTCAGTTGCTTGGGGACAAGCAACAATTTAAGTTTGGTGTTGTGATGAGCGGATAATTTATACGCTTTTTGGCATTGTTTTTAGTATGCTTTTAGTATGTTTTAGTTAGTTTTAATTATATTTTTATTAGTTTTTATTAAAATTAAATTTTCTGGACTTTACTATGAGTTTGTGTGTTTTTCTTTGTTTTCAGGTATTTTCTGGCTGAAATTGAGGGACCTGAGCAAAAATCTGATTCATAGGCTGAAAAGGGCTACAGATGCTGTTGGATTCTGACCTTCCTGCACTCGAAGTGGATTTTCTGGAGCAAAAGAAGCCCAATTGGCGCGCTTTTAATTGCGTTGGAAAGTAGACATCCAGGGCTTTCCAGAAATATATAATAGTCCATACTTTTCCCGGGATTTGATAGCCCAAACAGGCGTTCCAAGTCAGCTTCAGAATTCCCGCCGTTAAACGCCGCAACTGGCACAAAAGTGGGAGTTAAACGCCCAAACTAGCACAAAAGCTGGCGTTTAACTCCAAGAAAAGTCTCTACACATGGAAGCTTCAATGCTCAGCCCAAGCACACACCAAGTGTACCCAGATGTGGATTTTTACGTCATTTACTCATTTCTGTAAATCCTAGGCTACTAGTTCTCTATAAATAGGACCTTTTGCTATTGTATTTGAAGAATCTTTGAATCTTCGGATCATCTTTTGATCATGTTTTTATGATTGAACCCTCCTTGGGAGGCTGGCCATTCGGCCATGCCTAGACCTTGTTCTTATGTATTTTCAACGGTGGAGTTTCTACACACCATAGATTAAGGTGTGGAGCTCTGCTGTACCTCGAGTATTAATGCAATTACTATTGTTCTTCTATTCAATTCAGCTTATTCTTGTTCTAAGATATCACTTGTTCCTCAACTTGATGAATGTGATGACCCGTTACACTCATCATCATTCTCACCTATGAACGTGTGCCTGACAACCACCTCCGTTCTACCTTAGATTGAGTGGATATCTCTTGGATTCCTTAATCAGAATCTTCGTGGTATAAGCTAGAATCCATTGGCGGCCATTCTTGAGAATCCAGAAGGTCTAAACCTTTTCTGTGGTATTCTGAGTAGGATTCAGGGATTGAATGACTGTGATGACCTTTAAACTCGCGATTGTGGGGCATTAGTGACAGACGCAAAAGAATCACTGGATTCTATTCCGACATGATCGAGAACTGACAGATGAATAGTCGTGCTGTGATAGAGCGCGTTGAACATTTTCACTGAGAGGACGGGACTGTAGCCATTAACAACGGTGATGCCCAACATACAGCTTGCGATGGAAAGGAGTAAGAAGGATTGGATGAAGACAGTAGGAAAGCAGAGAGACGGAAGGGACAAAGCATCTCCATACGCTTATCTGAAATTCTCACCAATGAATTACATAAGTATCTCTATCTTTATTTTATGTTTTATTCATCTTTTAATTATCAATCCTCCATAACCATTTGAATCCGTCTGACTGAGATTTACAAGATGACCATAGCTTGGTTCATACCAACAATCTCTGTGGGACCGACCCTTACTCGCGTAAGGTTTATTACTTGGACGACCCAGTGCACTTGCTGGTTAGTTGTGCGAAGTTGTGATAAAGAGTTGAGATTGCAATTGAGCGTTCCATGTTGATGGCGCCATTGATGATCACAATTTCGTGCACCACAGATAAGTCTATGAAAAAGGCTTATGGACTAGTAGAGGACGTGCTAGTGAAGGTTGAAGGCCTTTACTTCGCTGCTGATTTATAATCCTAGACACTAGGAGGGATGAGGATGAATCTATCATTCTTGGAAGACCCTTCCTAGCCACAGAAAGAGTTGTGATTGATGTTGACAGAGGAGAGTTGATCCTTCATGTGAATGAAGAATGCCTTGTAGTAAAGACTTAAGGATCTCCGTCTGTAACCATGGAGAGTAAGCACGAAGAGCTTCTCCCAATACATTCAAACTCTAAGTTGGTGTTGGGTGGCTATAACCAAACTCTAAGTTTGGTGTTGAGAGATCTCAACTATACTCTGATCATCTGTGGGACTCCATGAGAGCTCACTGTCAAGCTATTGACATTAAAGAAGCGCTTATTGGGAGGCAACCCAATTTTATTTTAATTTTATCTATATTATTTTGTTTTCTTTTATGTTGATGATCATGTGAAGTCACAAAGACAATTACAAAAATAAAGAAAAAAAATAAAAAACAGTATTGAAAACAGCACACCCTGGAGGAAGGACTTACTGGCGTTTAAACACCAGTAAGGGTAGCAAAATGGGCGTTTAAACGCACAATCTGGCACCTTTTTGGGCGTTTAAATGGCAGAATAGGGCACCAGACTGGTGTTTAAACGCCAGAACAGGGCAACAAACTGGCGTTTAGGCGCCAGAACAGGAAGGAAAGCTAGCGTTTAAACGCCAGAACAGGGCAGCAAACTGGCGTTTAAATGCCAGAATTGCACTCTAAGGCGTTGTGAATGCCCAATTGGAGCAAGGATGAAGAATTCCTTGGCCCTTCAGGATCTGTGGATCCCATAGGATTCCCACCAACCTCAACTCACTCTCTATCCTCTTCACACCTTTCTACAACACTCTTCCCCAAATACCCTTTACCAATCACCTCCATATCTCTTTCCCAAATACCCTTCACCCCTTCATTTTCACACATCACAAACACCTTCTTCCGCTCTTGTCCGAACCCTATACACCCTCCATCTCCTCCATTTTCTTCTTCTTCTACATATTTCCTTCTTCTTTTTCTCAAGGACGATCAAATATTTTAAGTTTGGTGTGGTAAAAG
Organism: Arachis duranensis; assembly: GCF_000817695.3. Classification (NCBI taxonomy): domain Eukaryota; kingdom Viridiplantae; phylum Streptophyta; class Magnoliopsida; order Fabales; family Fabaceae; genus Arachis; species Arachis duranensis. The sequence goes on along the minus strand of NC_029776.3, from coordinate 72,780,089 downwards.
CATTGCTTTTTGTTTTTCCAAAACTATTTATAGCACCTAAGGCCAGAGAAACCTCTAGAAAGAGGAAAGGGAAGGCAATTGCTTCCACCTCTGAGTAATGGGAGATAGAGAGATTCCTCTCAAGGGTCCATAGCTCAGTAGTAGAGCCTTTGACTGCACAACAAGAGAGCCCACTCATGGACTTCAATAAGAGCATGAGGAATTCCCTTATCAAGAAATCTCTGAGATACTTCAAGGGACACATTTTCCTCCACACAACTATTGGGAGCAACTAAGGATGGAGTAACAAAGGCCAGGAAGAGACATTGAGGAGCTCAAGACCCTATAGAATTTTCAAGAGGAAGACGCCCCCCTCACTAAGGTGGACTCATTCCTTAATCTCCTTGTCTATTTATTTTTCTGTTTTTGATTTTTATGCTGTATATTCTATCTATGTTTGTGTCTTCACTACATGATCATTAGTGTCTAGTGACTATGTCTTAAAGCTATGAATAACTCCATAAATCCTTCACCTCTCTTACATGAATAATGTGCTTAATTACAAAAGAACAAGAAGTACTTGGATTTCAAATTTTATCTTGAAATTAGTTTAATTATTTTGATGTGCTGGCAATACTTTTTGTTCTCTGAATGAATGCTTGAACAGTACATATTTTTTATCTTGTTGTTTATGAATGTTAAAGTTGTTGGCTCTTGAAAGAATGATGAACAAAGAGAAATGTTATTGATAATCTGAAAAATCATGAAATTGATTCTTGAAGCAAGAAAAAGCAGTGAAAAAAAAAGAGAAAAGAAAAAGAAAAAGCAAGTAGAAAAAGCCAATAGCCCTTTAAACCAAAAGGCAAGGGTAAAAAGGATCCAAGGCTTTGAGCATTAATGGATAGGAGGGCCCAAGGAAATAAAATCCAGGTCTAAGCGGCTAAATTAAGTTGTCCCTAACCATGTGCTTGTGGCATGCAAGTCCAAGTGAAAAGCTTGAGACTGAGTGGTTAAAGTCGTGATCCAAAGCAAAAAGAGTGTGCTTAAAAAATCTGGACACCTCTAATTAGGGACTTTAGCAATGCTGAGTCACAATCTGAAAAGGTTCACCCAGTTATGTGTCTGTGGCATTTATGTATCCGGTGGTAATACTGGAAAACAAAGTGCTTAGGGCCACGGCCAAGACTCATAAAGTAGCTGTGTTCAAGAATCAACATACATAACTAGGAGAATCAATAACACTATCTAAAATTCTGAGTTCCTATAGATGCCAATCATTCTGAATTTCAAAGAAGAAAGTGAGATGCCAAAACTGTTCAGAAGCAAAAAGCTACGAGCCCCGCTCATCTAATTAGGACTAAGTTTCATTGGTACTGTGGGATTCATTGTATATTCTCTTTTTTTTTATCCTATTTTGTTTTCAGTTGCTTGGGGACAAGCAACACTTTAAGTTTGGTGTTGTGATGAGCGGATAATTTATACGCTTTTTGGCATTATTTTTAGGTAGTTTTTAGTAGGATCTAGCCACTTTTTGGGATGTTTTTATTAGTTTTTATGCAAAATTCATATTTCTGGACTTTACTATGAGTTTGTGTATTTTTCTGTGATTTCAGGTATTTTCTGGCTGAAATTGAGGGACTTGAGCAGAAATCTGATTCAGAGGCTCACAAAGGACTATAGATGCTGTTTGATTCTGACCTTCCTGGACTTGAAGTGGATTTTCTAGAGCTGCAGAACTCCAAATGGTGTGCTCCTAATTGCGTTGGAAAGTACATGTACAGGAATTTTCAGCAATATATAATAGTTTATACTTTGCTCGAGTTTTGACGACGTAAACTGGTGTTCAAACGCCCCTTCTCTGCCCTATCCTGAAGTCAAAACGCCAGAACTAGCATAAAAGTTGGAGTTAAACGCCCAAACTGGCATAAAAGCTGGTGTTTAACTCCAAGAGAAGTTTCTACATGAGTAAAGCTCAATGCTCAGCCCAAGCACACACCAAGTGGGCGCAGAAGTGGATTTCTGCATCATTCACATATTTCTGTAAAATAGCTTGTTTCATTATAAATAGGACCTTTCACTATTGTATTTTCATCTTTGGAATTTGACATCTTTGGAACGTTTTCCTTAGACATTGGGGGTTGGCCTCACGGCCATGCCTAGACCTTGTTCTTATGTATTTTCAACGGTGGAGTTTCTACACACCATAGATTAAGGTGTGGAGCTCTGCTGTTCCTCGAGTATTAATGCAATTACTATTGTTCTTCTATTCAATTCATGCTTATTCTTATTCTAAGATATTTGCAGCACTTCAACATGATGAATATGATGATCCGTGACACTCATCACTATTCTCAACCTATGAACGCCTGCTTGACAACCACTTCCGTTCTACCTTAGATTGAGCGTGTATCTCTTAGCCTCCATTCCAAAAGATCAGAGTCTTCGTGGTATAAGCTAGAATTATTGGCGGTCATTCCTGAGATCTAAAAAGTCTAAACCTTGTCTGTGGTATTCCGAGTAGGATTTGGGAAGGGATGATTGTGACGAGCTTCAAACTCGCAAGTGTTGGGCGTAGTGACAGAGGCAAAAGAATCACTGGATTCTATTCCAACATGATCGAGAACCGACAGATGATTAGCCGTGCGGTGACAGCGCATTTGGACCATTTTTACTGAGAGGATGGGAGGTAGCCATTGACACCGATAAAACCCGAACATACAGCTTGCTATGGAAAGGAGTATGAAGGATTGGATGAAGGCAGTAGGAAAGCAGAGATTCAACAGGAACAAAACATCTCTATGCAGTTATCTGAAATTCTCACCAATGAATTACATAAGTATCTCTATCTTTACTTTATGTTTTATTTATCTTTTTAATTATTAAAACTGCATAACCCATTTGAATCCGTCTGACTGAGATTTACAAGGTGACCATAGCTTGCTTCAAGCCGACAATCTCTGTAGGATCGACCCTTACTCACGTAAGGTATTACTTGGACGACCCAGTGCACTTGCTGGTTAGTTGTGCGATGTTGTGACAAAGAAGTGAGATTACAATTGTGCGACCAAGTTGTTGGCGCCATTGTGTATCACAATTTCATGCACCCCCCACTTATTTTGGGTTAGTGATTGAGATATCTAGGTAGTAGCAAGGATTGTGGTTCGTTCCGCTTGTTCCAAGTAAGTGATGTGACGTCTGAGTAGTAGCAACAGTAGTGGATTATTCCACTTGCTCCAGGTTGAGCTTGTAAACACCCACCTAGGTAGTAGCAGCAGTAGTGGTTACTCCACTTGCTCTATGTTAAGTGGGTAGTAGCAAGGGGGTTGTGGCTCAGTCCCACTTTCTTCGCAATTGGTGTTTCTGTCCAAGGTTAGCTACCAGGACATGTCGGGTTTGGCTATATAACCGACATATGATATCATCAGCCATAGGGCAGGCATATATCATATGCATTTGTCTATTTTGAGTTTGCATTAATTGGGTTTGCCTACTTGATTAACTATGTCTATTTGCTATATGTTTTATGATACACCCGGTTACCCTAAGCCTTACCTCTAGCCGTAAAGCATAGGATAACAAAGTGCCACGACAGTTCTAAAGCTCATAATATATAATATATATCCAAGAATTTATATAACTAAAATCCCGATGAAGGAATAAAGCTCAAAGTCGCGTAAAGCGGAATTACGAAATGCGAAGCGTTCACACACAAAACCTAAACACGTAGGCACAGACAGAACAAGACAGAATATATATAAAACCTTGTAGATAGTTCCAGGATACACAAGGAAGTACTTAAATTAAATAAGACATATATATAAGTATGATATGGAAAAGAGGACTAGTAATAGCCTGCGGAGTTTAGGCCGGCTAGTCAAACTGAATACAACAGAGTTTTAAAGTTTAAAATAGCAAGAACCTATCTCTCAAAGTTTTCAGAAATAAAGCCTCTAAGGTAACAAAGTTATATAAATACAAAGGATGAGAGAGTGACTATATCAAAATAAAGTAGAATAAAACAAAGATGAAACCATACTCTGCTCTGTCACCATCTCGCAACTCCCCGAGGTGGGTAATGAGCTGCATCTGAAAAACACCAACAACATATAGTCTGGTTCTCAGTATAGTAACAGTGCCTAATATATAAGATGAAAGATTCTGGGAAGCCAGAGGCAATCCTAGAGCTTCGTATCAATCATGAGATTAAACTTAAAGCGTAACTAGATTTAAAATCATCACTTTAAAACCATAATGAAATAAGGGAATCTAACTTCGGAATTCTCTAATCAAACATTCACACCACTATCCCACAGCCTTCTCCAGCTTAACCTCCATGTGATCCCATCGCCAACACCTTCCGAGCCTCCTCAATCCCAGTAGAAAACACAAGTATTAGCAATGTAAGTAAAATTCAAGTATAATCATGTATACCAAGTAATTCAAGAAACAAATAAGTATGTTATACAATTAGGCAAACAATACAAGTCGGCAAAGCAAGCAAACATATAAAATATGCACATGATGAGTGCCTGTCCTATTTGGATGTGATATCGCATTGTCGGTTCTACTGCCAACCCGACAAATTCCCGTGGGAATGTAGTCTTTCGGTCACGAATATAAGTGGGATCCCCCGATGGATATAGTGCCAGGCATACTACCCACGGATATAGTGCTAGGAAAACTCTTGTGATACGAAAGGATGCGAGTGGGATACTTTACCACAGACCTCACATGTCAACGTAAGCGGGATTAACCACCATCCTTACGCCGCCGCCGCAACCTCGACAAGCGGGATTAACCACCGTCCTTACCAGGCGCATAGCGTCTCAATAATCTTAGTATAAAACAACATATAAGTGGTTTTCAAAAATCATTCTCAGTACTCAGTAAAGTCATCACTTTAATCTCAAGTCCTAGTCTCGTCTCAACCACCAGCGGTCCATAATTCCACAATCCATCAGACAATCATCATTACAATACTCTGCCATCTCACTCAACTAATTCCATCCTCAGTACTCCAGAAACCTAAGTCTCCTTCTTCTAGATTTATACAGAAATTCACTATATTAAGTCGCTAACTTATGCTTAGAAGTATTAAAGCCTAAGTACTAGATAGTATTCCTAAACAATAGTTAAAGAATGTTTGGAAGGCTAGAGAACCTTGAAAATGAGAGAAAAATGATTTTTTAGCAAAACAAGATATGTGTGTATGCATGCCCAAGTGTGTGTACGCACACTTCAATGTTTGGATCATCATGCGTATGTGATGAGCGGATAATTTATACGCTTTTTGGCATTATTTTTAGTGTGTTTTTAGTATGATCTAGTTAGTTTTTAGTATATTTTTATTAGTTTTTAGCTAAAATTCACTTTTCTGGACTTTACTATGAGTTTGTGTGTTTTTCTGTGATTTCAGGTATTTTCTGGCTGAAATTGAGGGTCCTGAGCAAAAATCTGATTCTGAGACCAAAAAGGACCGCAGATGCTGTTGGATTCTGACCTCCCTGCACTCGAAGTGGATTTTCTGGAGCTACAGAAGCCCAATTGGCGCGCTCTCAACGGCGTTGGAAAGTAGACATCCTGGGCTTTCCAGCAATATGTGATAGTCCATACTTTGCCCAAGATTTGATGGCCCAAACCGGCGTGGCAAA
>NC_029776.3:72772639-72773454 GCF_000817695.3 Arachis duranensis | reverse complement strand
GGATTGTTGAGTTTGGACAACTGACGGCTTATCTTGTTGCTTAGATTAGGACTGTTTTATTTTTGTTGGTTTAGAGTCTTTTAGTTGAGTCTAGTTTCATATTTTAAGTTTGGTGTCAATTGCATGCTTTTGCTTTTCTTTTTTCGATTTTTTTTGCATGTTCTTAGTCCCTTTTTGATTTATAAAAATTCTAAGTTTGGTGTCCTCTTTGTGTTTTTCCCTTAAAAATTTTCGAAAACTGTGTGTTTGATTTTCTAAAAATTTTAAGTTTGGTGTCTTTTTGTGTTTTTCTCTTTCCTCTTTTCAAAATCAATTCTTTTTCATAAAAATTTTTCAATCATATCTTTCTAATTGCAATTTTCAAAATCCTTTTAATTAACTCATTGATTCAGTTTTCAATTTGCTTTGATCTTATTTTCTTTTTGATTTTCGAATTTTTATTTTAATTTTATTTTGTTTTATTCTATTTTTTTCGTAAATTCAAAAAAAAAAAACAAAATTTACCTCATTGCAATCATTATCATTTCCCTTTTGTCCATTATGGACTTAAGTGGGATTAATCAGTCCAAAAGGACTCTGGGGTCATATGCTAACCCCATTACAGCTGCATATAGGAGTAGCATCTGTACACCTCCCATCAAAGCAAGCAGCTTTGAACTAAATCCACAACTCATTATCATAGTGCAGCAAAATTGCCAGTATTCCGGTCTTCCACAGGAAGAACCCACTGAGTTTCTGGCACAGTTTTTACAAATTGCTGATACAGTACGTGATAAAGAGGTGGATCAGGATGTCTACAGATTGTTACTGTTTCC
>NC_029776.3:72770019-72770828 GCF_000817695.3 Arachis duranensis | reverse complement strand
AGCTAGAGGATATCTTTAAAGATGTTCAGCCTGATTTGGATGAATAAGAGAAAACATAAGAACCTCTAATAACTCCTCATGAGGAGGAGAAGCCTCCTAAACCCAAGCTCAAACCACTACCACCATCCCTGAAATATGCATTTCTGGGAGAGGGTGACACTTTTCCAGTGATTATAAGCTCTGCTTTAAATTCACAGGAAGAGGAAGCACTGATTCAAGTGCTAAGGACACACAAGACAGCTCTTGGGTGGTCTATCAGTGATCTTAAGGGCATTAGCCCAGCCAGATGCATGCACAAGATCTTATTGGAGGGTAACGCCAAGCCAGTGGTTCAACCACAAAGGCGGCTGAATCTAGCCATGAAGGAGGTGGTGCAGAAAGAGGTCACTAAATTACTAGAGGCTGGGATTGTTTATCCTATTTCTGATAGTCCCTGGATGAGCCCTGTCCAAGTTATACCTAAAAAGGGAGGCATGACAGTGATTTATAATGAAAAGAATGAATTGGTTCCTACAAGAACAGTTACAGGGTGGCGTATGTGTATTGACTACAGAAGGCTCAATACAGCCACCAGAAAGGATCATTTTCCCTTACCATTCATAGACCAAATGCTAGAAAGACTAGCTGGCCATGATTATTACTGCTTTTTGGATGGCTATTCAGGCTACAACCAAATTGCAATAGATCCTCAAGACCAAGAGAAAACAGCATTCACTTGCCCTTCTGGCGTGTTTGCCTACAGGAGGATGCCTTTTGGTCTGTGCAATGCACCTGCAACCTTTCAGAGGTGCATGCTCTCTATCTTCTCA
>NC_029776.3:72769515-72769766 GCF_000817695.3 Arachis duranensis | reverse complement strand
AATTGAAAAATTACCACCACCTGCCAATGTTAAGGCAATCAGAAGCTTTCTGGGGCATGCAGGATTCTACAGAAGGTTTATTAAGGATTTTTCAAAATTGCCAAATCTCTGAGTAATCTGCTAGCTGCTGACACCCCATTTATTTTTGATAATGAGTGTCTGCAGGCGTTTGAGACTCTGAAAGCTAAGCTGGTCACAGCACCAGTCATCTCTGCACCAGACTGGACATTACCATTTGAACTAATGTGTGA
>NC_029776.3:72767025-72767949 GCF_000817695.3 Arachis duranensis | reverse complement strand
CAAGAATGCTCAAAACTGAGACTTGAGTGATTCTCAGTGAAGGTCCAGCTAAAGACAGTAAAGAAGCGCTTGCTGGGAGGCAACCCAGTCATTAGGAAGTTGTATGAATTGTTCTTACAGAGGCAAGTATCAAAAATGAAGGGATTCACAGAGTTACAGAAGGATTCAGCTTAAAAAGTAGAGAAAAAGAGCTTACTGGCGAAAAAATGCCAGTAAGGGGCATTTTGGGCGTTAAACGCCAGAATGGGTGCCATTCTGGGGGTTTAACGCCAGGAATGGTGCCATTTTGGGCGTTAAACGCCAGAATGGGCACCATTCTGGGTGTTTATCGCCAGGTGTGCAGCATCCTGGGCATTCAGAAAAACGCCCAGTGATGAAGGATTTCTGGCGTTTAACGCCAGCCAGGGCACCTGGCTGGGCGTTAAACGCCCAAAAGGGGCATCCAATGGGCGTTAAACGCCAGAAAGGTGGGGCGCCCAAAAGGGGCAACAAATGGGCGTTAAACGCCAGAATGGGTGCCATTCTGGGCGTTTAACGCCAGTAAGGTGGGGGGACCACAATTTTGTTTTCAAATCAGATTTTTTCAAACTTTCCTTTTCTCACCCATATTTTCCTACAAAAATACATTTCAATCTCTTATCATTCACTTTCAAATTTTCAAATATCAAAAATCATTCTTCAAATCTTTCAAATCATTCCCAAATTTTGTGCAAAAACTCACCCTTCTCTCAATTTCTTTCCAAATCTTCTCAAATCTCCTTTCAAATTTTTCTTTTTTTCGAAAATCTCTCCCCCCCCACTTTATAAATACACGTTTGACACCCCTCTTTTCCCACACCATTCGAATTTCCTCCTCACCTCTCTCTCTTCTTTCCTTTCTTTTGCTTGAGGACAAGCAAACCTCTAAGTTTGGTGTGCTTTTCC
>NC_029776.3:72765931-72767005 GCF_000817695.3 Arachis duranensis | reverse complement strand
TGAATCCTTTAATAGGAGAATGGTGAGAGCAGATAAGGGGTTGGATCAAGTTCTAGAGGACATTTGCCTCCCTGGAACTAAGTGGATAACCAATTCTAAGGGTGTCCCAAACCAACTCAAGAGGGGAGACCTCAAACCAATTGCAAGAGGTTGGCTAGACTTTATTGGGCGTTCCATATTGCCCACTAGCAACCGTTCTGAGGTCACCATCAAGAGGGCAGTGATGATTCATTGCATTATGCTTGGAAAAGAAGTGGAGGTTCATCATGTGATTGCTTGTGAGATCTACACAATTGCAAATAAGAATTCCACTGAAGCCAAATTGGCTTACCCAAGCTTGATCTCCTTGCTCTGTAAAGAGGCTGGGGTGAAGATGGGAGTAGATGAATTCATACCAATTGAACATCCAATCACCAAGAAATCAATGGAAGGACAAATGCAAGACAACTCTATCAAAAAGAGGGTGCAAGAGTTCCTCTCTGAATTTCCTGAAATTGACTACTGGTCCAGCCTAGAAGCATCTATCACCAAGTTGCAAGAAACTATGGAGCAACTTAAGGAAGAACAGCAGAATCAGAACTGCATGCTTTGCAAATTACTGAAGGAACAAGAGAAGCAGGGGCGTGAACTCCAAGAATTGAAACGCCAAAAGCTCTCCTCTCAAGCTGAGGGAGCATCCACTTCTCAAAATCAAGGTTGTTGAGTCCTAACTCTATGAAAATCTCTATCATCAGGAATCTATTTTAGAGTCATTTAAATTTCTGTTTTCTATTACTATTAGTCTTATCTTATGTTTGTCTTTGAGTCTTGTTCTTAATTCATGATTAATAAAATTTAAGGTTCATGTCTTAAATCTATGAATGTCCTATGAATCCATCACCTCTCTTAAATGAAAAATGCATTAATCACAAAAGAACAAGAAGTACAGGATTTCGAATTTATCTCTGAAACTAGTTGAATTAGTTTGATGTGGTAACAATGCCTTTTGTTTTCAAATGAATGCTTGATCAGTGCATATGTCTTTTGAATTTGTTGATTAAAGAATGTTAAACTTGTTGGCTCTTGAAAGAATGA
>NC_029776.3:72765670-72765900 GCF_000817695.3 Arachis duranensis | reverse complement strand
AATTGTTGGCTCTTGAAAGAATGAGGAAAAAGAGAACTGTTATTGAGGATCTAAAAAAAATCATTAGATTGATTCTTGAAGCAAGAAAAAGCAGTGAAAAAAAAACTTTCGAAAAAAAAAGAAAAAAAAGAAAAAGAAAGAAATAAAGTTGTGATCCAAGGCAACAAGAGTGTGCTTAAGAACCTTGGACACCTCTAATTGGGGACTCTAGCAAAGCTGAGTCACAATCT
>NC_029776.3:72764845-72765526 GCF_000817695.3 Arachis duranensis | reverse complement strand
GCTTTGGGCCACAGCCAAGACTCATACACTAGCTATGTTCAAGAATCATTATGCTCAACTAAGAGAATCAATAACACTATCTGAGTTCTGAGTTCTTATAGATGCCAATCATTCTGAACTTCAAGGGATAGAGTGAGATGCCAAAACTGTTCGGAGGCAAACAGCTACTAGTCCCGCTCATCTAATTGGAGCTATGTTTCCTTGATATTTTGGAGTCTATAGTGTATTCTCTTCTTTTTATCCTATTTTGTTTTTCAGTTGCTTGGGGACAAGCAACAATTTAAGTTTGGTGTTGTGATGAGCGGATAATTTATACGCTTTTTGGCATTGTTTTTAGTGTGTTTTTAGTATGATCTAGTTAGTTTTTAGTATATTTTTATTAGTTTTTAGCTAAAATTCACTCTTCTGGACTTTACTATGAGTTTGTGTGTTTTTCTGTGATTTCAGGTATTTTCTGGCTGAAATTGAGGGTCCTGAGCAAAATTCTGATTCCGAGACCAAAAAGGACCGCAGATGCTGTTGGATTCTGATCTCCCTGCACTCGAAGTGGATTTTCTGGAGCTACAGAAGCCCAATTGGCGCGCTCTCAACGGCGTTGGAAAGTAGACATCCTGGGATTTCCAGCAATATATGATAGTCCATACTTTGCCCAAGATTTGGTGGCCCAAACCGGCGTGGCAA
>NC_029776.3:72762979-72763958 GCF_000817695.3 Arachis duranensis | reverse complement strand
GACAATCTCCGTGGGATCGACCCTTGCTCACGCAAGGTATTACTTGGACGACCTAGTGCACTTGCTGGTTAGTTGTGCGGGGTTGCAAAAGTGTGATTGCAATTTCGTGCACCAGTATGCATCCATGAGTCACGTACGTGGGGGTACTGGACAGAGACCATCACCCGCGTATGGTGCATGAGGCCACGTACGCATCCCTGCTTTTGCCCATCTCGCGTACGCATTCATAGGGCCACATACGCATGAGGGCCTGGTAGAGACGCATGCCCGCGTCTGGGGGTGCTCGCATACACATGCCATCCCAGATTTGCAAAATTCTGTAAAGTTGCAGAAATCAATTTTAAACACCAAATTTTAAACGTTCATAACTTCCTCCACGAAAATCCATTTTCATCAAACTTTATATCAATTTAAAGCTCTTTGACTGAACTTGAATTTAAGACAAATTTCAACCAATTTCAAAATTGAGGCTTAAGTTATGATCCGTAAAAGTTCACCAAAAACTGTTTTTTTTTTTACCAAAATTAGCTAGGTTTTGAAACTTCCTGATGAGCGGATAATTTATACGCTTTTTGGCATTGTTTTTAGTATGTTTTTAGTATATTTTAGTTAGTTTTTAGTATAATTTTATTAGTTTTTAGTTGAAATTCACTTTTCTGGACTTTACTATGAGTTTGTGTGTTTTTCTGTGATTTCAGGTATTTTCTGGCTGAAATTGAGGGTCCTGAGCAAAAATCTGATTCAGAGGCTGAAAAGGACTGCAGATGCTGTTGGATTCTGACCTCCCTGTACTCGAAGTGGATTTTCTGGATCTACAGATACCCAATTGGCGCGCTCTCAACGGCGTTGGAAAGTAGACATCCTGGGCTTTCCAGAAATGTATAATAGTCCATACTTTGCCCAAGATTTGATGGCCCAAACCGGCGTTGCAAATCAGCTTCAGAATTCCCATCGTTTAACGCTGGAACTGGCATAAAAA
>NC_029776.3:72760703-72762577 GCF_000817695.3 Arachis duranensis | reverse complement strand
TTAATCAGAATCTTCGTGGTATAAGCTAGAATTGATGGCGGCATTCAAGAGAATCCGGAAGGTCTAAACCTTGTCTGTGGTATTCTGAGTAGGATTCAAGGATTGAATGACTGTGACGAGCTTCAAACTCCTGAAGGCTGGGCGTTAGTGACAGACATTAAAGAATCACTGGATTCTATTCCAACCTGATTGAGAACCGACAGATGATTAGCCGTGCCGTGACAGGGTGCGTTGAACATTTTCACTGAGAGGATGGGAGGTAGCCATTGACAACGGTGAAACCCTACATACAGCTTGCTATGGAAGGAACCTTGCGTGCTTGAAGAAGAAGACAGTAGGAAAGCAGAGATTCAGAAGATAGAGCATCTCCAAAACCTCAACCTGTTCGCCATTACTACAAAACAAGTACTTATTTCATGTTCTTTTACCTTTCACAATCAACCCTGATAATTATTGATATCCTGACTAAGAGTTACAAGATAACCATAGCTTGCTTCAAGCCGACAATCTCCGTGGGATCGACCCTTACTCACGTAAGGTATTACTTGGACGACCCAGTGCACTTGCTGGTTAGTTGTGCGGAATTGCAAAAGTGTGATTGCAATTTCGTGCACCACTTCCAAAATTCACAACCAAGCCAAATCAAAGCTTATTCAATTTCACCACAAAACACTACCAATTACTTTTCTTTACATCTCCTTTACAATCTAGTCAATTCAACATCTATTTCAATCAATTCATCCACCATAAAATCAATTATTTCATAATTCCTATATCAAGAATCCAACATAACCAATTTTAACAATTAACACAATCACTACTCATAAGCATCACCTACCATACCTCATCATAATTTCACATAATCACCATAATCCAATATCAATATCAATCCACCATCTTCAACATACCTCAACATCAACAAACATCATAACTCATTATCATCATTCACTAAAATCACCACAATCATCGAAATCATCATACATCATAATTATCAACGATCAATTTCAAACCTATCCTATGGTCGACTAGCTTAAGTGTCCAGAAATATTACATAGAGGAAACCAAAACCATACCTTGGCCGATTTTTAATATGCACAATACACCAAGTTGAGTCTAATTCAAGCATCCATTCACCACCAAATCACCAATCAACTCCAACAAGCATCAACAATCAAATTTTCCAAGTTATATAGTGGACAAAATTGTGATCAACAATAATGGCTCTTTGGCATGTGCATAAAAACATTAACTCAGCACTTTCTTTCCACAATCTCGTTCAACTAACCAGCAAGTGTACTGGGTCGTCCAAGTAATATACCTTACGTGAGTAAGGGTCGATCCCACAGAGATTGTTGGTATGAAGCAAGCTATGGTCATCTTGTAAATCTCAGTTAAGTGGATTCATAGGGTCAAATGTAATTGGATTAGATAATTTAAAAGATAAATAAAAATAAAAAGGGATAGAAATACTTATGTAAATCAATAGTGGGAATTTCAGATAGGCGTATGGAGATGTTGTGCTCCTCTCGAATCTCTACTTTTTTATTACATTCATCCAATCCTTCATACTCCTTTCCATGGCAAGCTGTATGTAGGGCATCACCATCGTCAATGGCTACTTTTAATCCTCTCGGGAAAATGGTCCTATGCGCTGTCACTGCACGGCTAATACAATAGTAATTGTATTGAAACTTGAGGTACAGCAGAGCTCCACATCCTTAATCTATGGTATGTAGAAACTCCACCGTTGAAAATACATAAGTGAAAGGTTCAGGAATGGCCGAGTGGCCAGCCCCCTAAAACGTGATCAATAGCCTCCTAAGATGAAGAATAAAACAAAACTGAGACCAAAGATGTCTAATACAATAGTAACT
>NC_029776.3:72753341-72760501 GCF_000817695.3 Arachis duranensis | reverse complement strand
AGCAGCATGTACTTGGCGTTCAACGCCAAGTTACGTCGTGAATTTCCAAATAAAGTATGAACTATTATATATTGATGGAAAGCTCTGGATGTCTACTTTCCAACGCCGTTAAGAGCGCGCCATTTAGAGTTCTGTAGCTCCAGAAAATCCATTTCGAGTATAGGGAGGTCAGATTCCAACAACATCAGCAGTCCTTTTGTCAGCCTTTTTCAGAGTTTTGCTCAAGTCCCTCAATTTCAGCCAGAAATTACCTGAAATCATAGAAAAACACACAAACTCATAGTAAAGTCCAGAAATGTGAATTTAACATAAAAACTAATGAAAACATCCCTAAAAGTAGCTTGAACTTACTAAAAACTACCTAAAAACAATGCCAAAAAGCGTATAAATTATCCGCACATCATTATACACATTCATTTACCATAAATCAATACTTAGGATTCCTAAATACACAAATTCACAAGGAATAAAAGCAAGCTTATCTTACCCAACACTTTTGGGAGTAAAACTCAATAGTGACCAAGTGTTAGAGTGTACTTAAACACCCAAAATCACAAAAATCTCTCAAAAACCAAACCTAAAATTTCGAATTCTTAGACCAAAAGAATGAGGAGTGAAATTTAAAATTTTATCAACAAAAATTAGATATAACTAATGGGCTTGGCAGGAGCTTCACGTAGCCGCTGACGGCACGTGAATCGGAGCTCCGTAGTTCAAGTTACGGTTAATTGAAGAGAGGAGTGAATAGTGTTTCTACTCCTTCGTCTCTCTCAATTCCCAACTACTAGGTCTAGTGTGTGTGTGAGTTATAAGCTGAACTGGGCTCATTAATGAACTTATATATGTTGGGCTTGGGTCCAACTTGGGTCCGGTCCAATCCGTTAGCATTTTTGGCCCGTTTGACCCAAATTTGGGCCAAGCCTTTAAAATTAGCATCTAGTTTTCAACTTTAAATATTTTTATTAGTTTTCCTACAATTTTTACTACTCTCATACAGTACCAGACATATTTAAGCTGGTACTGCTGGCTAATTTACCGGTACGCGTTTTTACAAAAACCTTTTAGGAAAGATACATTTTTCACTCATAAAAATTCATTGAGTTTGAATTTCATCTTTTTATTTTCAAAATATTATTTCTATATTTTTGAACCTATGTTGCCAGTTAAATTATTATTTTATTAAAATGGTTATTCCGGTTCTAACCTTCTACCTATTGTAACTGCATTCTATCTATGTTTTCTTTGCCTGTATTGCTTGTCTTTGCAACTGAGAGATCCCTTGTCTGGCAGAGGAGTGACGAGGGTTGTTCTGCCGGTGTTTTGGAGGGTTGGATGAGATAGAAAGTGAATTGTAGAGTTAGAGTTAGATTGAGACTTGGATACCTTAGAGAGTTTTACCAAATTCATGATTTAGTGGAATCTTAAGTTTAAATCTGAGTGTCAAAATTCTAAGATTGCCTCTGCCTTCTTGGGACTTTATATATTATCTATGTGGGAACCTTTACCATGCTGAGAACCTCTCGATTCTCATTTCATACATATATTGTTGTTTCCAGATGCAGCACGCGGAGCACCGCACTGAGCATTCTAGTAGTATAAAGGACAGTCTCACAAATATGAGGTTAAAAGAGGTAAAATGACAACATTAGGTAATAACTACCATTAGAAAAATTAGTAAGGTAATTAGTGATGGAAAAAAGGTAAAATAGTCATCTTATAACTTATTAGTGCCATATGGATAACCATAAATAAAGAAGACGTAAAAGACTCAATAGAATAGAAAAAGACATAAAAGACACTTAAATAAACATGTACTAAGGGCAAAAGGGCCCCTAGTATGAATAAGACATTAAAGACAATATTAAGGGCAAAATGGCCCCTTAGTATAAATAAAGGACACCATGGTAGTTATGTAAAGACAGTAAGGGCAAAAAGGCCCCCCTTAGTCAAAGAAAGGATGCCATGGTACTTTTATTGAAAAACTAAGGGCAAAGGGCCCCTTAGAAAAACAATATAAGGTGCCAACCCAAGATGCTTATGATTGCCTGCAAAGCAAAGGACAATTCTGCTTAACTAGAGTTGGAACGATGTGGGGACACCCGCTTTAAGTTAAAACCTATTTCTCCAACTGTTAGCATACTATGGCGTCAAGCTCTGTGACAATTACCAGTTGTCAGAATGTTTGTGGCCTTATCCATTAGACATGTATGCAGAATGTATGCACTTGGAAAACCATATTTGGGCTTAGCTCCGAGTAACATTCAGTTGCAAGTAGTCAACCGGTGCCTGAGCTCATTTTCTGCACTAGGATCAGTCATGCATTATACTTGCATGTTGAATCTCCCTGTGCTTGTAATTTGTGTGTGCATTCGTGATTGTTATTTCTAGTCTCTCCTTATCAGTCCTTTCTTATCTAAGTAGTTTAACACTATAACAATGCAAACCCACGAACCAAGCACACAAATTTTATTGTCCTCCCTCCTAAGAACCTATTGGGAACCTTAGGTTTTCACCCCCTTCTATCCCATTTCCAGCAGATGGGCTCGAGAGTCATTTTCTGAGTTTCACATTGCATATTGCTATGTGGACCCTGTGTGGTGTAGCACCATCATAAGAGGAGAGCCACACACCCGGGTGTTCATTCTCCACGACCACCTATTCTCGCACCTTCTTAATAATCTGGAGTTTGACCTTGATCAGCCTTACAACTTCCTTCTGTCTGTGCTTCATCATGTAGATGCCTAGTTTCCTTATCCACCGCAGCCGCCATTCCAGATAGAGCCAGAGTCTCCCTCTAACATTTGGCTTATATACCCGGAGTGGTTCGACCCACTACCTAAGCTGGTGATCCCTATAGAGCACATGCCAGACATCAGCCACTTAATCCTACAATCGATCAGTTCGGTCATTTGGGCGAGGCCTCGATGCTAGCCATGCTCAATGACTTCTTGATGACCTCATCTGAGGAGGATCTGTCCGAGGCTAGCTTGCCATGGTTGACCAAATGATCATCAACTTGTCTTTCAGTCCTTTAGAGGATACTACACTAGAGGAGTAGTATCAGATCTATAGTCTAGTGTTATTTTCTCTCACCACGTATAGACTTTTGAGAGGGATATAATTTTCTTTTGTATATATATCTTAGTCATGTCCCAGACTATGGTGGCCTTTGTGTGGGATGATGAGTGAAAAACTAATGTGCTCAGATAATGGCAAGTGCATCAAATCGCATCAAGTAATACCACGGTGAGTGGATATCATTCCGACGAGGATTAAAGGATTAAGCAAGCAAAAATTGGATTGAGTCACTAATTAAATAAACTAAACCTGGATTATTAAGGGTTGGAACTGATGCGGCGGAAATTGGTGAATTAAAAATTATTAAAATATGTATGTTGCAAGTATATTCTTAACTCACTAGAAATTCACTTATCAATTAGAAAGACGTCACAGAAATTTAAAATTGAAATACTGGGATTATGAATCCCAGGTCGTCTCCCAACGAGTTGCAGAAAAGTGTGTTATTTTTATTAATCAGATGTTTTCAAAAAAAGGTTTGAGTTGAGTAAACGGGAAATTAAATTGGAGAATTTGAATAATAATAATAAAGGCCTTGACTGGGAGTTAATTAGTTAGAAGTCCCGCTGTTGTTGGATTACTCTCTAGATTAATTGATAATTAAAGGTTATCCTGTTTAGTTATCTCTTACTAGGTAAGGGAAAGTCAAACAAGTTGGGATGCTATGCCCGTTCACAAGTTGAAACCCACTTAATTAAAAGGGATTGGTATTAGTGACTGGAGGGCAAGCCAACAATAACCCAATTACAATCTTTCTTTTAAGCCTTCCAACTCAATTGGTTCCTTTCAATCAACTCCCCATCAAGTTAGGGAACTACTCGCTCATTGTGAATGTAAAATTCATAACATATGAGAAGAATTTAAAGAAAGACATTGTAAATAAAAATCAAAATAATCAAATAAAAATAAAAGTAATCCTTGTATTAAATAAATCCTAATAATATTCCAATGGTAAAATTAACAAAGCAAAGGACATGGAAGAGTAAAGCCAAGTAAAGAAAACGAACTAGAATGACAAAGTCTTGATGAGGTAATAACTCTTTTCAATATCCCAATGCAAAAAGTGATAGAAAAAGAAAATCCTAAAAACTATGAATGTCTAGAGAGAAAAACCTAGAGGAGGAGTAAAAACTAGATCTAAAACTAAAACTGTGTAGAATGAATGTTGTCTCTGGTTTCTGCATGTTCTTTGGCTCTAGTCTGCTGTTCTGGGCCGAGAACTGGGTCAAAATAGGGCCCAAAATCGCCCCCAGCAGAATCTGTAGATTATGTAGATCGCGCACGTCACGCGATCGCGTCGTCCATGCGGACGCGTCATTCGCGTTTTTCCCTGCCACACGTTCGCGTCGTCCACGCCTCCACGTCACTTGTGCTTTTCCATTCCGCGCGGTCGCATGAGCCATGCAGCTGCGCCACTGCGATTTTTCCTCTTTCGTGCGAACGCGTGAGCCATGCGGCCGCGTCACTTTTCGCTGGTTATCTCCTCAATTTGTTGTGTTCCTTCCATTTTTTCTAGCTTCCTTTCCAATATCCAACTCATCCATGCCCTATAGAGCCTGAAACACTTAACACACAGATCACAGCATTGAATGGGATAAAGGAGAACTAAAATGCAGAATTAAAAAGTCTCTAGGAAGCAGTTTTAAACCATGTAATAATTTCAGGAAGGAAATATAAATGCATGCTAAATTAATGAATAAGTGGGTAAGGATCATGATAAAACCACACAATTAAACACAATATAAACCATAAAATAGTGGTTTATCAACCTCCCCACACTTAAACATTAGCATGTCCTCATGCTTAATTGAAGGAGATAAGATAAATAAGTATGAACATGTAGAAACTCATGCAATGCAATGCAACCTATATATATGAATGCAACTATATGATTCTTGCCCACTTGATCAAAAGTAAATAAGCTCTTCAAAACAATTACAAATCAAATTCCACTAATTCTATCATTATACAGTAAGATAGATAAAAGTGCAAGAAGATAGCTCATGAAAGCGGGGAACATGGAAATTCAAGCATTGAATCCTCACTGATGATGTATGTACGCTCTAATCTCTCTAATTTATAGGGTAATCACTCTATCCTTCCCTAATTATGCTCTCTAAATTTTGTTTTTCTCCTAACCAATCAACAACAGTTAATATGCCAATGTAAACATCATGAGGTCTTTTTAAGGTTTTAATGGGGCCAAGGTAAGGATAGGGATATATATATGGTTAAGTGAGCTTATAAATTGAATCTTTAATTAACCCAGCTTTAACCCAACCTATATATTTTATATAACTTTAGAATTCATACCTAGCTACCCAGAATTCCCTTCTACATTTCATACTCATGTATCAATTTTATCATATGTGCATTGATCTTTGAATTTTTAATTTAATATTGGTGTAATTTTGCCCCTTATTTATTTATTGATGATTTTTTTTATTTTATAGACATAAAAATAAACATAGCTTATCAATGCACATAGATTTTTAATTCTTATAGTTTCACATGAGTAGGTATCCAAATTCCCATTGTATTATCATGACACATTCCCTTAATAACTTTTGTTCCCACAAATTCCCATATTTAACTAGCATACACAATTCTATCTTAAGCTAACCAAAGATTCAATTTGGGATATACAATTATTTTTCTGCTTAAGGCTAGTAATATGGTAAAATATAGAACAAATGGGATTTAAAGGCTCAAAGTGGTTAACAAAGGTAATTAAAAAAAGGTAGGCTTAATTTGGATAAGTGAGTTTAAACAAATAATGGCCTCAATCACATGCAAGCATATAAACATAATAAATATTGGACATATAGGATGAAACAAAATATAGATTACAATCATAGAGAAGTAAACACACAAGAATAAAATAATTATGGTTAAATAATGTAACCATGCATAAAGGCTCAAAATTTTCACAGGTTGTGTGTTCTTTAGCTCAAAAATCATGTTCCAAATACAACTTCAAGCAATTTCAACATAAGAGATTTGATTAAAATTAGTGAAATTTTGTTCAAAAGATAGCTTTTCAGAAGAAACTTATTGTCTTTTCAATCAAGTAGAACATGCATGCAACTAACCTATTACTATGCAATTTATTCTATTCTATAAAAGAAAGAAAATCTAACTAAAATATCCTAATTTATTGGTGCTAGGGAAGAGAAATTACCTCTAAAAGTCAGGTACTGACCGACCTCCCCACACTTAAGGCTTTGCACCGTCCTCGGTGCCATCTGTCAGTAACAAGGGTGGGCTGGTGGCAGTGTCTCCACATTCGGGGCCGTCATGGCTCCCTGTGGTGGTGAAGGAAGTGGAGTCCAGGGTGTCTGAGTCTCTGCAATCTCCTCTAAGCAGCTCCCTGAGGTGTTTAAATCGACGGTGATTGCGGCGCTCTCGGAGCTTTGCTTTCTTTTCATGCTGGTCCAACCGCTTCAGTATCTGATGCAGCAGTTGACTAGTAGATGGTGGAGGAGGTGTGGCATCCTCTGTGGACTGGCTGGTAGTGGCAAGCTAAGGCCTAAGATATTTCCTATTAGGGACATACTGATCATCCTGTGGAAGAATGGCTTTGGTGTCTCCAGCTCTGTAGGATACTCTGGTTGCTGAGATAAGATCAGAGACCAATGCGGGGAAAGGTAAGTTGCCCGCGATCTGTACATGTTCCATAGCATGCCGGATATGTCTTGGTAAATTAAGAGGCTGGTCTGTGAGGATGCACCATAGTAGAACGGCCATGTCTGCGGTGAAGGAGGACTCATGAGTACTCGGGAAGACGTAATGGGGCATAATCTGTGCCCATACGTAAGCCTCCAAGGTGAGTGCAGAAGCTGAGATTCCCTTAGGACGGGAACGATGGTATTGATGTGTGGAAAACGATCCAACACAAAACTCACCGGCAAGTGTACCGGGTCGCATCAAGTAATAATAACTCACATGAGTGAGGTCGATCCCACAGGGATTGAAGGATTGAGCAATTTTAGTTTAGTGGTTGATTTAGTCAAGCGAATCAAGTTTTGGTTGAGTGGGTTGAATTTAACAGAAGATAAATTGCTTGAAATGTAAAGGGAGAA
>NC_029776.3:72751716-72752325 GCF_000817695.3 Arachis duranensis | reverse complement strand
CTGGTGCGGGCGTGGTGCAAGCTGGTGCGGCCTTGGTGCGTGAAATGCTGCCCTGCCCGTGCCAAGGGCAGGGCAGGAAATGTTGGTGCGCCAGAACGTGCCACGGTGCGTGCTTAGTGCTGCCAGGATCAAGAATTGGTGCGCCAGAATTTTTCCTTGGTGCATAGGATGCTGCCCTACCCTCGCGGAGGGCAGGGCAGAAAAATATGGTGCTGCCAGGATTGAGCTGCGATGCACGCTGGTGCTGCCAGGAGAGAATTGGTGCGCCAGATTTGTGTGTGGTGCGCCAGATTTGTGCACCAACCCAAATGCTGCCCTGCCCTTGCGGAGGGCAGGGCAATGTTTCCAATGTTGAAGTTCCAAGTTCGAAACTTGGTGGATGCACACGCTACTTCTTTTCCTTGGTTTCCTTGTGTCTCCCTCTTCGAGCCTTGGTGGAAGCATTTTGGTTTATTTTCGCTTGTTTTTAGCCCTTAAAGATGCTTTCCGTTCCTGCCTCAATTTTATGCCAAATATGGATTGCTATATATCGTTGGAAAGCTCTGAATGTCAGCTTTCCAACGCAACTGGAAGCACATCAATTGGACGTCTGTAGCTCAAGTTATAGCC
>NC_029776.3:72747864-72749585 GCF_000817695.3 Arachis duranensis | reverse complement strand
TTGATTTTGGCCTTGTTGAGCCTGCATGAGTTGCTGAGATAGTTCTTCAATTGATCTTTGCAATTGGCTCATATCTATGGCATCATAAGCTTGATTTCGTCCTTCCTCTCTTTGTGATCTCCTTTGTCTAGGAGCTACTACCCCTTCTTGGTCTTCTTCTTCATTCATTCCTTCCATGCTCTTCTTAGTGATCCCTTTTCCTTTTTTCACCTTTTCTGTATCCTCATCTTCAAAGATTACTCCAGCTTTGTCACATAGCCTTTGAATGGTGCTTGGGTGTCCAAGACCTTTTGATTTGCTTGTGCTGTCGGCCATTTCTTGAATACTGTCGGCTATGAGTTGTGCGAGGTTGATCTCACCTCCATGCAAGATGCAGTATGTCAAGAGTGCTCGTTTGATTGTGACCCAAGAGGCGTTTCCAGTAGGAAGGATAGATCTCCTCACTATTTCATACCATCCCTTAGCCACAGGAGTAAGATTTATCCTCCTTATGTGACTTGGAATTCCCTTTGAATCTCTTTCCCAATCTGTATTTTCCACGCATAACCCCTACAGAATCTCATCAGGATTGTTTTCTATCTGCAATCTGGTTTCATAACTAGGTTCTGCATAGGTTATGGTTCTCAGCTTGAGGGCTCTTGTGATAGCAGCTGGGCTAAAACTCACTTCAACCCCTCTGACATAACTTGTGTAGGGAGCACTATTTTTGTTTTCTTTTGCAGCATTTGCATAGAATTCCCTAATCATTACTGCACTGATGTCAGTCAGAGGAGCACACAAGAGTTCCCACCTTCTTTCTCTAGTAATCTGCCTCATAATGGGGTATTCTCCTTCCCTCAAATCAAGGCCTTTCTCATAGATAACATTCTTTGCCACCATGAACCTATGATATCTCCCTTCATGGAATTGGGATCTAAATTTGGTTGCATCAAAGGATGGAGGTTCGGTTACCATAGGTTCCTTTCCTGGCCTTCTTTTTGAACTTGAAGAGGCCATCAGATTTGAGGTAAGAAGAAAGAAAAAGTGAGAGTAGAAGAAATATGTGTTGTGTTTGGGAAGAGTTTTGGTTCGGTTTTGATGTGTGAGGTAAGGGAATTATATTGGTTTTGGAAGTGGAAGAGAGTATGGTTTTCATATGAAAGTGGCTTGAATGAGAATGTGTATACCGTGTTGGTGCCAACGGCTACTTATAGGTGAGTTCTTCAAGCCTTCCAACAAAACCATAATAAGAGAGAGAGACTCGTTGGTGCTCATGAAGGGTTGAGATTGAATTGCTCATCCAAGGAATGCATGAGATGGAC
The DNA here is from genome assembly GCF_000817695.3 of Arachis duranensis. NCBI lineage: Eukaryota > Viridiplantae > Streptophyta > Magnoliopsida > Fabales > Fabaceae > Arachis > Arachis duranensis. The sequence continues at coordinate 72,748,284 of NC_029776.3, read as the reverse complement.
GGCTTGCATGTGTTGTTGAGGCTTTGACGAGGATCCTTCTTCCATTGGCTGCATGTATCTCGGTGTTCAATGTTGCATGCATGCAAATTTTGTTCCCCATGAGCGCGTTCTCCTAGGCACATGTGACCTTCCTTACATAGCTTCTCCTAGCCGTGACCTCTCCTAGCTTTTGTCTTAATCTTTTTCTCCCACCTGAATCAAAACAGCTAGCTTAGAACATTAATATAATCATTGGAAACTTATTTTGCAAGGATAAAATAAATTGTTTTGGTTTGTTTAATAGTTATTAAAAATTTTTTGTGATCAATTGTGTCCCTAAATAAAATGCTAAAAGTTGGTGAACACCAAACTTATCTTTTATTGAGGGGACGGCTTAACAATGCAAACCGTTCTCACAATTGATGCATTTTTTTTAAAAAA
>NC_029776.3:72745123-72746331 GCF_000817695.3 Arachis duranensis | reverse complement strand
TCATTCCAATCTCTTTTCTTGTTGATGAGCTCCTTTAAGAACTTGGCATATAAAGGCATTTGCTCCAAAGCCTCTGCCAAAGGTATGTTGATTTCCAACTTCTTGAAAGTCTCAAGAAATTTGTGGAAGTGCTGATCCTTTGTCTCTTTGTGAAATCTCTGTGGATAAGGTAGTGGTGGTGTTGGGCTCTTCTCCACTTGATGTTGTCTTGGGGTTGGTTCTTCCATGATTTGCTTTCCTTTCTTCAAATTCTGTGGTTTGCTATTCTCTTCTGTGAGTTCTCCTGGGACATTTTTGGTCATCATGTCCTTGTTGATGGATTCATCATTCTTTGTTGGCTCAGTGTCATTATGCTTGGTTGCCCCTTGGTTACCATCTGTTAATACTTTTCCACTTCTTAGTTGCACGACCTTGCATTCTTCCTTTGGGTTGGGAATGGTGTCACTAGGTAGTGAACTAGATGGCTTCTCAACAGAGATCTTCTTGGAGATTTGTCCAATCTGCCTCTCTAGATTCTTCATGGAGGCTTCTTGGTTCTTTGTTGTCAATTCTTGGTTCTTCATCAGTTTCTCCATGAGCAGCTCTAGATTGGTAATCCTCTGGGATTCTTGTGTAATTGGTTGGTTTTGGGGTGTTGATGGATGATGATAGGTGTTTTGATTTGTTGGGTGGTTGTTGGGTGGATAATGGTTAGAGTTGGGGTAGTTATTTTGTGGTTTTCTGTATGAGTTTTGGTTAGTGTTTGGCTGGGGGTTATGGCTTGTGTTTTTCCAATTGTTCTGGCCTGTGTTTCTTTGCCATGGTTGTTGGTTTTGGTTATGGTTATCTCCCCATCTGAGGTTGGGATGGTTCTTCCAAGATGGATTGTAAGTCTCCCCATAGACTTCATTTGTTCCAGGATTTTGGTTGTGCATGTATTGGACTTGCTCTTGCTGTTGCTCCTCTTGAGTTTCTTCATTTTGCACCCAAGTGGTTGGTGGTTGGCTTGTGGTACTCACTGATGCAACTTGCAAGCCATCAATTCTTTTGGCCATTTGTTCAAACTGTTGTTGAATCTGCTGCTGCATCATCTTGTTTTGAGCTAAAATTGAATCCACTCCTTCCAACTCCATTACTCCTCTTCTCTGTGATGGTTGGCGTTGTCTTTGATGAGCAAAGAAATATTGGTTGTTGGCCACCATATCAATAAGGTTTTGAGCTTCCTCTGT
>NC_029776.3:72743855-72744983 GCF_000817695.3 Arachis duranensis | reverse complement strand
CAATTGTTTTGAACCAGAGTGATGAGTTGTGGCTTTAGTTCAAAATTGTTTGCATTGACATTGGGAGGAAGAATGCTTCTTCCACAGTGTCTAGCATTTGCAAATGTATATGAAGCCAGGACTCTTCGTTGTTGTTGGCCCCTCCTCCTGGTTGATTGGATCTCCTTCCATTTCTTGGAATTCCTCCTCAGATTCTTCTTCTCCAATAATGTTCTTCCCTCTTTCAGCTCTTCTTATTCTCTGAAGAGTTCTTTGACCAATTTCAGAGATGATAGGGGAAGATCTTCCTGTACCTGACATACAAACACACAACAATAAACACACAGACCCCGAAATCCAATGAAACTTCAATCTATAGCTAGAATGAAGGTTTAGTTAGTTTAAGAAAAAATTCAAACAGTTAGTGTGTTAGTAGGAATTAGAATAACAGAAAAGAAAAAGTGCTTAATCTAGACCTCCACTTCACTTAATCATTGTCAATCTATTTCAATCCCCGGCAACGGCGCCAAAAACTTGATGTGTGGAAAACGATCCAACACAAAACTCACCGGCAAGTGTACCGGGTCGCATCAAGTAATAATAACTCACATGAGTGAGGTCGATCCCACAGGGATTGAAGGATTGAGCAATTTTAGTTTAGTGGTTGATTTAGTCAAGCGAATCAAGTTTTGGTTGAGTGGGTTGTATTTAACAGAAGCTAAATTGCTTGGAATGTAAAGGGAGAGGGGAAATTGCAGTAAATTAAAGAACAGGAAAGTAAAATAGACTGAATCTTAAAGAACAAGAAATTAAATGGCTGAAACTTAAAGTGCAAGAAATATAAATTGCAGTAACTTAAATGACAAGAAATGTAAATTGCTTGAATGTAAAAGGGATTTGAGGACTGGGATTGCAGAATCTAAACAGAGAGAAAGTAAATTGCAACAATTAAGAGAGCAAAAATTGAATCAGAAGCAATAAGCATTCAAATAGAAAGGAAATAAAGTGCAGCAGAGGTTCACAGAAGAACCCAAGTAAATTGTGGTCTCAGGTCTCAAGAGACTAGGTAGCAGAGCCTAGATCTCTATCTGCCTTCCCAGATCCAAGTTCACAAAGCAATTGACAGAAAATTAAAGAAGAAGCAGTAGA
>NC_029776.3:72737852-72743582 GCF_000817695.3 Arachis duranensis | reverse complement strand
CTTTTATGCCAGTTTGGGCGTTTAACTCCAATTTTTGTGCCAGTTCCGGCGTTAAACGCCGGGAATTCTAAAGCTGATTTGAAACACCGGTTTGGGCCATCAAATCTCGGGCAAAGTATAAATTATTATACATTGCTGGAAAGCCCAGGATGTCTACTTTCCAACGCAATTGAGATCACGCCAATTGGGCTTTTGTAACTCCAGAAAATCCACTTCGAGTGCAGGGAGGTCAGAATCCAACAGCATCTGCAGTCCTTTTCAGCCTCTGAATCAGATTTTTGCTCAGGTCCCTCAATTTCAGCCAGAAAATACCTGAAATCACAGAAAAACACACAAACTCATAGTAAAGCCCAGAAAAGTGAATTTTAACTAAAAACTAATAAAAATATACTAAAAACTAACTATATTATACCAAAAACATACTAAAAACAATGCCAAAAAGCGTATAAATTATCCGCTCATCACAACACCAAACTTAAATTGTTGCTTGTCCCCAAGCAACTGAAAATCAAAATAGAATAAAAAGAAGAGAATATACTATAGACTCCAAAATATCAAAGAAACTTAGCTCCAATTAGATGAGCGGGACTAGTAGCTTTTTGCTTCTGAACAATTTTGGCATCTCACTTTATCCTTTGAAGTTTAGAATGATTGGTATCTATAGGAACTCAGAACTCAGATATTGTTATTGATTCTCCTAGTTAAGTGTGATGATTCTTGAACATAGCTACTTTATGAGTCTTGGCTGTGGCACAAAGCACTCTGTCTTCCAGTATTACCACCAGATACATACATGCCACAGACGCATAATTGGGTGAACCTTTTCAGATTGTGACTCAGCTTTGCTAGAGTCCCCAATTAGAAGTATCCAGGGTTCTTAAGCACACTCTTTTTGCCTTGGATCATAACTTTATTAATTTTTTTTTCGTTTTTTTTGTATTCACTGCTTTTTCTTGCTTCAAGAATCAATTTGATGATTTTTCAGATCCTCAATAACATTTCTCCTTTTCCATCATTCTTTCAAGAGCCAACAATTTTAACATTCTTAAAACAATAAATTCAAAAGACATATGCAATGTTCAAGCATTCATTCAGAAAACAAAAAGTATTGTCAGCACATCAAACTAATTCAACTAGTTTCAAGGATGAATTTGAAGTCCTGTACTTCTTGTTCTTTTGTGATTAAAGCATTTTTCATTTAAGAGAGGTGATGGATTCATAGGACATTCATAGCTTTAAGACATGAACCTTAAATTTTATTAATCGTGAATTAAGAACAAGACTCAAAATTAGATATAAGATAAGACTAATGGTAATAGAAAACAAAAATTTAAATAGACTCCTAATGATAGAGGTTATCACAGAGTTAGGACTCAACAACCTTGATTTTGAGAAGTGGATGCTCCCTCAACTTGTGGGGTATTTGACCCTTCAAGGGAGAGCTTTTGGTGCTTCAACTCCTGTAGCTCACGCCCTTGCTTCTCTTGTTCCTTCAACAATTTGCAGAGCATGCAGTTTTGATTCTGCTATTCTTCCTTAATTTGTTCCATAGCTTCTTGCAGCTTGGCAACAGATGCTTCTAGACGAGTCCAGTAGTCAATTTCAGGAAGTTCAGGGAGGAACTCCTGCGCCCTCCTTTTGATAGAGTTATCTTGCATTTGTCCTTCCATTGACCTCTTGGTGATTGGGTGCTCAATTGGGATGAATTCATCTACTCCCATCCTCACCCCAGCATCTTTACATAGCAAAGAGATTAAGCTTGGGTAAGCCAGTTTGGCTTCAGTGGAGTTCTTGTTTGCAATTGTGTAAATCTCACAAGCAATCAGATGATGAATCTCCACTTCTTTTCCCAGCATAATACAATGAATCATCACTTCTCTCTTGATAGTAACCTCAGAACGGTTACTAGTGGGCAAGATAGAACGTCCTATGAAGTCCAACCAGCCTCTTGCAACTGGTTTGAGATCTCCCCTCTTGAGTTGGTTTGGGACACCTTTTGAATTGGTCATCCACTTTGTTCCAGGGAGGCATATGTCCTCTAGAACTTGATCCAACCCCTTATCTACTCTCACCATTCTCCTATTAAAGGATTTAGGATCATCTTGTAGTTGAGGTAATTTGAAGACCTCTCTTATTTTGTCCAGATGGAAGTAAATAATTCTCCCTCTGACCATGGTTCTGTAGGTATGAAAAGTGGTTCCAGTCATTCTCTACTTATCTGTCAGCCACAGATTTGAGTAGAATTCCTGAACCATATGTCTCCCAACCTTTGTCTCAGGGTTGGTTAGAACTTCCCATCCTCTGTTTCGAATTTGCTCTTGGATCTCCGGATATTCATCTTCTTTCAGATCAAATTTAACTTCTGGGATCACTGACCTAAGACCCATTATTTTGCGGTAATGGTCTGCATGTTCTTTGGTTAAGAACTTCTCTTGACTCCAAAGGTCTTTTGGAGCATTCTCTTTCTTGCCTCTTGAATTGGTTTGTTTTCCTTTGGAAGCCATGATCTTGATGAGCCTTAGCTTAGTGATCACGAAAAAACACACCAAACTTAGAGGTTTGCTTGTCCTCAAGCAAAAGAAAGGAAAGAGGAGAGAGAGAGGAGGAGAGCAAATTCGAATGGTGGGGAAGGGGGTGTGGCCGAACATATATTTATAAGGAAGGGGGAGAGATTTCGAAAATTTTGAAGGAGAATTGAGAAGATATGGAAAGAATTTGAGAGATATTTGAGTTTTTTTTGAAGAAGATTTGGAAAAGATTTGAAAGAGATTTGAAGAATGATTTTAATTTTGAAAATTTGAAGGTGAATGACGAAAGTTTGAAATGTGTTTATGAAGAAGATTATGGATCAAAACAGGAAAGTTTGAGAAAATTTTAAGCTGAAAGAAAAATCTCTGTCCCCCACCTTTCTGGCGTTAAACGCCCAGAATGGTATCCATTCTGGCGTTTAACGCCCAATTGTTGGCCAACTTGGGCGTTTAATGCCCAGCCAGGTACCCTGGCTGGCGTTAAACACCAGAAACCCCTTCATCACTGGGCGTTTCGCTAAGCGCCCAGGATGCTGCACACCTGGCGTTAAACGCCCAGAATGGTGCCCATTCTGGCGTTTAACGCCCAAAGTACGCCTTACTGGCGTTTTTTCGCCAGCAAGCTCCTTTTCTATGCTTTTTGCACTGAATCCTTCTGTAACTCTGTGAATTCCTTTAATTTTGATGATTGCCCTTTGAGAATATGTATCAAACTTTGATTAAACAAAACAGATAACCTGCTAATGACTGGGTTGCCTCCCAGCAAGCGCTTCTTTATTGTCTTTAGCTGGACCTTCACTGAGAATCATTCAAGCCTCAGTTTTGAGCACTCTTGCTCAAAATTGCTTTCAAGATAATGCTTGATCCTCTGTCCATTAACTATGAACTTTTTGTCAGAATCAGTATCCTGAAGCTCAACATATCCATATGGTGACACTCCTGTAATCACATACGGACCCCTCCATCGAGATTTAAGTTTTTCTGGGAACAGTTTGAGCCTAGAGTTGAAGAGCATAACTTTTTGTCCTGGCTCAAAGACTCTGGATGACAACTTCTTGTCATGCCACTTTTTTTCCTTTTCCTTATAAATTTTTGCATTTTCAAAGGCACTGAGTCTAAATTCATTCTAGGATTCTTTTTAGCTCTCTGTTAGAGACTTCAGCTTGCCCATTTGTCTGTGGATGATACGGAGTTGCTACTTTGTGGCTAATTCCATATCGGACCATAGCAGAGTATAGCTTTTTGTTGCAAAAATGAGTGCCTCCATCACTGATTAGGACTCTGGGAACACCAAATCTGCTGAAGATGTGTTTCTGGAGGAATTTCAGCACAGCCTTAGTATCATTAGTGGGTGTAGCAATTGCTTCTACCCATTTAGATACATAGTCTACTGCCACCAGAATGTAAGTGTTTGAGTATGATGGTGGGAACGGACCCATGAAGTCAGTTCCCCATACATCAAACAATTCAATCTCTAAGATCCCTTGTTGAGGCATGGCGTATCCATGAGGCAAGTTACCAGCTTTTTGGCAACTGTCACAGTTATGTACAAACTCTCGGGCATCTCTATAGAGAGTAGGCCAGTAGAAGCCACATTGGAGGACCTTAGTGGCTGTTCGCTCACTTCCGAAATGTCCCCCATACTGTGATCCATGGCAGTGCCATAGGATCCTTTGTGCTTCCTTTCTCGGTACACATCTACGGATCATTCCGTCTACATATCTCTTAAAGAGATATGGCTCATCCCATAGGTAGTACTTGGCATCTGAAATTAATTTCTTTCTTTGCACCCTGTTGTACTCCTGGGGTATGAACCTCACAGCTTTATAATTTGTAATATCTGCAAACCATGGAGCTTCCTGGATGGCAAAGAGTTGCTCATCTGGGAAAGTCTCAGAGATCTTAGTAGAGGGGAGGGACGCCCCAGCTACTCGTTCTATTCGGGACAGATGATCAGCTACTTGGTTCTCTGTCCCTTTTCTGTCTCTTATTTCTATATCAAACTCTTGCAGAAGCAGCACCCACCTTATGAGCCTGGGTTTTGAATCCTTCTTTGTGAGTAAGTATTTAAGAGTAGCATGGTTAGTGTACACAATCACTTTTGACCCCTACCAAATAGGATCTAAACTTGTCAATGGCATAGACCACTGCAAGTAACTCTTTTTCTGTGGTTGTGTAATTCTTCTGTGCGTCATTTAGAACACGGCTGGCATAATAAATAAGATGCAGAAGCTTGTTATGCCTCTGTCCCAACACTGCACCAATGGCATGGTCACTGGCATCACACATTAGTTCGAATGGCAATGTCCAGTCTGGTGCAGAGATGACTGGTGCTATGACCAGCTTGGCTTTCAAGATCTCAAATGCCTGCAGACACTGTGTGTTAAACACAAATGGTGTGTCAGCAGCTAGCAGGTTGCTTAGAGGTTTTGCAATTTTCGAAAAATCCTTTATAAACCTTCTGTAGAATCCTACATGCCCCAGAAAACTTCTGATTGCCTTAACATTGGCAGGTGGTGATAATTTTTCGATTACCTCTACCTTTGCTTTATCCACCTCTATTCCCTTGCTTGAAATTTTGTGCCTAAGGACAATTCCTTCAGTCACCATAAAGTGACATTTCTCCCAGTTCAAAACCAGGTTAGTCTCTTGGCACCTTTTCAGGACAAGTGCTAGGTGGTTAAGACAGGAGCTGAATCAGTCTCCATATACTGAGAAGTCATCCATGAAGACTTCCAGGAATTTCTCCACCATATCAGAGAAGATGGATAGCATGCATCTCTGAAAAGTTGCAGGAGCATTACACAAACCAAAAGGCATTCTCCTGTAGGCAAACACGCCAGAAGGGCAAGTGAATGCTGTTTTCTCTTGGTCCTGAGGATCTACTGTAATTTGGTTGTTACCTGAATAGCCATCCAAAAAGCAGTAATAATCATGACCAGCTAGTCTTTCTAGCATTTGGTCTATGAATGGTAAAGGAAAATGATCCTTTCTGGTGGCTCTATTGAGCCTTCTGTAGTCAATACACATACGCCACCCTGTAACTGTTCTTGTAGGAACCAGTTCATTTTTTTCATTATGAACTACTGTCATGCCTCCCTTCTTGGGGACAACTTGGACAGGGCTCACCCAGGGGCTATCAGAAATGGGATAAATAATCCTAGCCTCTAGTAATTTAGTGACCTCTTTCTGCACTACCTCT
>NC_029776.3:72734526-72737581 GCF_000817695.3 Arachis duranensis | reverse complement strand
TTTACAACATTCAACTTGAACTCATCCTCATTGACTCTCAGGGTTACTTCCCCTTTTTGTACATCAATAAGAGTTCGTCCAATTGCTACGAAAGGTCTTCCTAGAATGAGAGTTGCACTCTTATGCTCCTCCATTTCCAGCACTACAAAGTCAGTTGGAAAGGCGAATGGCCCAACCTTGACAATCATGTCCTCAATTATGCCTGATGGATATTTAATGGAGCCATCAGCAAGTTGGAGACATATCCGGGTTGATTTGACTTCATCAGTCAACCCAAGCTTTCTGATAGTAGACGCAGGTATTAGATTGATACTTGCTCCAAGGTCACACAGTGCTGTCTTGGTGCAAGCACCTTCTAATGTGCATGGTATCATAAAGCTTCTTGGATCTTGAAGCTTTTCTGGTAAGCTTTTCAGAATGACTGCACTGCATTCTTCAGTGAGAAAAACTTTTTTAGTTTCTCTCCAATCCTTCTTATGACTTAAGATCTCTTTCATGAACTTAGCATAAGAAGGTATTTGCTCAAATGCCTCTGCAAACAAAATCTTTATTTTAAGAGTCCTTAGATAGTCTGCGAAGCGGGCAAATTACTTATCCTGTTCCGCTTGGCGGAGTTTCTGAGGATAAGGCATCTTGGCTTTATATTCTTCAACCTTAGTTGCTGCAGGTTTATTCCTTACAGAGGTGGTTGGAGAAGCCTTTTTAGAGGGGTTACTATCAGCACTCTCAGGTGTCTGATTCCTCATTGGCGTTTGAACGCCAGAACTGGGCAAGGAATGGACATTTAACGCCAGCTTTTCCCCCCTTTCTAGCGTTTGAACGCCAAGAGTATTCCTCTCTGGGCTCTTACTGTCCTCAGAGGGATTTTGAGCAGTGGTTTGGTTATCCTCTGTCAACTGTTCCTTTCTTGGCTTTTTGCTACTTTGAGCAGTGTTATTCAATGTCTTCCCACTCCTCAGTTGAACTGTTTGGCATTCTTCTATTATCTGTTTAGATAACTGCAGTTTTGTTTGATTCAACTGTGATTCTATGTTCTTGTTGGCAATTTTTGTTTCTTGGAGCATCTCTTTAAATTTTGCCAACTGTTTTGTCATCAGGAGTAATTACTGATTGAGCTCAACAATCTGTTCTTGAGGATTAGGATCAGTAGCTACTGCCATAGCTTCCTCTTTTGTAGAGGGCTCATTGCTAGAGTACAAATGTTGATTTCTAGCAACAGTATCTATCAGTTCTTGAGCCTCTTCAATCGTCTTCCTCATATGAATAGATCCACCAGCTGAGTGGTCTAGAGACATCTGAGCTTTTTTTGTAAGCCCATAGTAGAAGATGTCTAACTGTACCCACTCTGAAAATATTTCAGAGGGGCATTTTCTAAGCATACCTCTATACCTCTCCCAGGCATTATAAAGGGATTCATTATCCTCTTGTTTAAAGCCTTGGATGTCCAGCCTTAGCTGTGTCATCCTTTTTGGAGGGTAAAATTGATTCAGGAATTTGTCTGATAACTGTCTCCATGTTTTTATGCTTGCTGTGGGTTGGTTATTCAACCACCTCTTAGCTTGATCTTTTACAGCAAATGGAAACAGTAATAATCTGTAGACATCCTGATCGACCTCTTTATCATGTAATGTGTCAGCAATTTGTAAGAATTGTGCCAGAAACTCAGTAGGTTCTTCCTGTGGAAGACCGGAATATTGGCAATTTTGCTGCACCATGATAATGAGTTGAGGATTTAGCTCAAAGCTGCTTGCTTTAATGGGAGGTATACAGATGCTACTCCCATATGCAGCTAGAACTGATGGCGGCATTCAAGAGAATCCGGAATGTCTAAACCTTGTCTGTGGTATTCTGAGTAGGATTCAATGATTGGATGACTGTGACGTACTTCAAACTCCTAGCAGGTTACAAGATAACCATAGCTTGCTTCAAGCCGACAATCTCCGTGGGATCGACCCTTGCTCACGCAAGGTATTACTTGGACGAACCAGTGCACTTGCTGGTTAGTTGTGCGGAGTTGCAAAAGTGTGATTGCAATTTCGTGCACCAACTGCTCAATTCCACTTAGGTCCATGATGGAGAAAGGGAATAAGATAATGATTCACAAGTAAAATAAAATATATATATTTTTTTGAATGTAACCGAAAATAATAAAATAAAACAAATGGAAAATAAAATCAAATTTTGAAAACAAAAAGAAAATAAGATCAAAGCAAATTGAAAAGATATGATTGAAAATTATTTTGAAAAATATTTGATTGATTTTTTTTTTGAAATGAGGAAAGAGAAAAACAACAAAATGACACCAAACTTAAAATTTTTAGAAAATCAAACACAAATTTTCGAAAATTTTAAAGGAAAACACAAAGAAGACACCAAACTTAGAATTTTTAAGGATTAAGAAAGGACTAAGAACATGCAAATTCGAAAAATTAAAAGAAAGCAAAGACATGCGATTGACACCAAACTTAAAATATGAAACTAAACTCAAATAAAAGACTCTAAACTAACAAAAATAAAATAGTCCTAATCTAAGCAACAAGATAAACCGTCAGTTGTCCAAACCCGAACAATCCCCGGCAACGGCACCAAAAACTTGGTGCACGAAATTGCAATCACACTTTTGCAATTCCGCACAACTAACCAACAAGTGCACTGGGTCGTCCAAGTAATACCTTACGTGAGTAAGGGTTGATCCCATGGAGATTGTCGGCTTGAAGCAAGCTATGGTGATCTTGTAACTCGTAGTCAGGATATCAATGTTTATCAGGTTTAATTGTGAAAAGTGAAAGAACATGAACTGAGTACTTGTTTTGCAGTGATGGAGAACAGGTTGAGGTTTTGGAGATGCTCTATCTTCTGAATCTCTGCTTTCCTACTGTCTTCTTCTTCAAGCACACAAGACTCCTTCCATGGCAAGCTGTATGTAGGGTTTCACCGTTGTCAATGGCTACCTCCCATCCTCTCAGTGAAAATGTTCAACGCACCCTGTCACGGCACGGCTAATCATCTGTCGGTTCTCAATCAGGTTGGAATAGAATCCAGTGATTCTTTTGCG
>NC_029776.3:72730671-72734445 GCF_000817695.3 Arachis duranensis | reverse complement strand
TCTAAAGTAGAACGGAGGTGGTTGTCAGGCACACGTTCATAAGTGAGAATGATGATGAGTGTCACGGATCATCACATTCATAAAGTTGAAGAACAGGTGATATCTTAGAATAGAAGCAAGCGTGATTAAATGAAAAACAGTAGTAATTGCATTAATCCATCAAGACACAGCAGAGCTCCTCACCCCCAACCATGGGGTTTAGAGACTCATGCCGTAGAAGATACAATAAGAAACATGTAATGTGTCATGAGGTAGGTATATAATATCAAAAGGTCCTATTAATAGTGAACTAGTAACCTAAGGTATACAGAAATGAGTAAATGACGTAAAAATCTACTTCTGGGGTCCACTTGGTGTGTGCTTGGGCTGAGCATTGAAGCTTTCATGTGTAGAGACTTTTTTTGGAGTTAAACGCCAGCTTTTATGCCAGTTTGGGCGTTTAACTCCAATTTTTGTGCCAGTTCCGGCGTAAAACGCCGGGAATTCTGAAGCTGATTTGCAACGCCGGTTTGGGCCATCAAATCTCGGGCGAAGTATGGACTATTATTTTTGGAGATTTGATGGCCCAAACCGGTGTTCCAAATCAGCTCAAGACTACCCGGCATTAAACGCCAGAACTGGCAAAAGAATGGGAGTTAAACGCCCAAACTGGCACAAAAGCTGGCTTTTAACTCCAAGAAAAGTCTCTACACATGAAAGCTTTAATGCTCAACCCAAGCACACACCAAGTGGACCCCGGAAGTGGATTTTTACGTCATTTACTCATTCTTGTAAACCCTAGGTTCATCTTGGTTCTTCTGGTTCCCTCTCTGGGGCCGAAGCCAATGATCACCATTATCACTTATGTATTTTCAACGGTGGAGTTTCTACACACCATAGATTAAGGTGTGGAGCTCTGCTGTACCTCGAGTATTAATGCAATTACTATTGTTCTTCTATTCAATTCATCTTATTCTTGTTCTAAGATATTCATTCGCACCCAAGAACATGATGAATGTGATAATTATGTGTCACTCATCATCATTCTCACTTATGAACACGTGCCTGACAACCACTTCTGTTCTACAAGCAAACAAGGCTTGAATGTTTATCTCTTGGATTCCTTAATCAGAATCTTCGTGGTATAAGCTAGAATTGATGGTTGCATTCAAGAGAATCCGGAAGGTCTAAACCTTATCTGTGGTATTCTGAGTAGGATTCGAGTATTGAATGACTGTGACAAGCTTTAAACTCCTGAAGGCTGGGCGTTAGTGACAGACACAAAAGAATCACTGGATTCTATTCCAATCTGATTGAGAACCGACAGATGATTAGCCGTGCTGTGACAGAGCGCGTTGAACATTTTCACTGAGAGGACGGGATTGTAGCCACTTACAACAGTGATGCCCAACATACAGCTTGCCATGGAAAGGAGTAAGAAGGATTGGATGAAGACAGTAGGAAAGCAGAGAGACGGAAGGGACAAAGCATCTCCATACGCTTATCTGGAATTCTCACCAATGAATTACATAAGTATCTCTATCTTTATTTTATGCTTTATTCATAAATCATCCATAACCATTTGAATCTGCCTGACTGAGATTTACAAGATTACCATAGCTTGCTTCATACCAACAATCTCCGTGGGATCGACCCTTACTCGCGTAAGGTTTATTGCTTGGACGACCCAGTGCACTTGCTGGTTAGTTGTGCAAAGCTGTGATAAAGAGTTGAAATTGAAATTGAGCGTACCATGTTGATGGCGCCATTGATGATCACAATTTCGTGCACCAAGTTTTTGGCGCCGTTGCCGGGGATTGTTTGAGTTTGGACAACTGACGGTTCATCTTGTTGCTTAGATTAGGTATTTTATCATCACCAAAGCTGATTGATTTTCATCAATTTAGCTCTTGAATGTAATATCTTGCTGAAGCTTGGCTAGCCATGTCTAATCTTTTTAGACTGAAGCTTTAGACTAACATTGCATGATTCTTGGAATTCTTATTAAAATTTTTGAATCTCGTTATTTTCTTTTCCATATAATTTTTGAAAAATCCAAAAAAATTACAAAGTCATAAAAATCAAAAATATTTTATGTTTCTTGTTGAGTCTAGTGTCTCATTTTAAGTTTAGTGTCAATTGCATGCATTCTTTGAATTCAATCATGTGTCTTCATTGATCTTCAAGTTGTTCTTGATGATTTCATTGCTCTGATCTTTAAATGTTCTTGTCTTGAGTGTTTTGTTGTTTCTCATATGCATTCTCAACTTGTTAGTGTCAGTAGTATACAAAATTCTAAGTTTGGTGTCTTGCATGCATTGTTTATTTGATCTTAGTTTCATTTTGATTATTCCTCATTATTAAAAATCCAAAAAATTTTTAATTTGTGTCTTTTCAAGTCAATAATACAGAGAATTGAAGATTCAGAACATACAACAGAGGAATTTCACAGAAAAAGCTGGGCATTCAAAATGCCCAGTGAGGAAGGAAAACTGGCATTTAAACGCCAGCCAGGGTGCATGGCTGGGCGTTTAACGCACAAAAGGGTAGCATTTTGGGCGTTAAATGCCAGAATGGATACCATTCTGGGCGTTTAACGCCAGGATGGCACAAGAGGGAAGATTTTGTTTTTAATTCAAATTTTTTTCAAGTTTCCATAATTTTTCAAAATCAAATCTTTTTCAAATCATATCTTTTCAATCAGATATTTTCAAAATCAATTTCTTTCCATTTTCAAAAATACTTGCTAACAATTAATGATTTGATTCAACATTTCAAGTATGTTGCTTTTTCTGTTGAGAAAGGTTTAATGTCTGAATCATATCTTTCAAATTTCTTGTTAGCCAAGTCATTAATTTTCAAAATCAAATATTTTTTAAATTGTTTTTCAATCATATCTTTTCAATCATATCTTTTTAAAACCATAACTTTTCAATCATATTTTTTTAATCACATCTTTTTCAAAATAGTTTTCAATCATATCTTTTTGATTTCTAATTTCAAAGTCCTTTTCAAAAATCACTTTATTTCCCTCCCAATCATATTTTTCGAAAATCATTCTTCAATTTTTCAAAATGTTTTTAAAATCTTTTTAATTTATTTTCGAAAATTTCTTCCCCTCTTCTCACATCCTTCCATTTATGGACTAACACTCCTCCACTAGCAACAATTCGAACTCTATCTCTCTTGATAAGTTCGAATTCTTCTTCTTCTACCCCCTCCTTCTATTTTTCTTTTCCTCTGACACCTCAAGAAATCTCTATACTGTGACATAGAGGATTCCATACTTTCTTGTTCTCTTCTCTTTCATATGAGCAGGAGTAAAGACAAAAGCATTCTTGTTGAGGCTGACCCTGAACCTGAGAGGACCTTGAAGCAAAAACTAAGAGAAGCTAAAGCACAACTCTCTGTAGAGGACCTAACAGAAATCTTCAAAGAAGAAGACATGGCAGCCGAAAACAACAACAATGCCAACAATGCAAGGAAGGTGCTGGGTGAATTTACTGCACCTACTCCCGACTTCTATGGGAGAAGCATCTCTATCCCTGCCATTGGAGCAAACAACTTTAGGCTTAAGCCTCAATTAGTTTCTCTAATGCAACAGAATTGCAAGTTCCATGGACTTCCATTGGAAGATCCTCATCAGTTTTTAGCTGAGTTCTTGCAAATCTGTGACACTATCAAGACTAATAGGGTTGACCCTGAGGTCTACAGACTTATGCTATTACCTTTTGCTGTAAGAGACAGAGCTAGAATATGGTTGGACTCACAACCTAAAGAAAGCCTGAACTCTTA
>NC_029776.3:72729535-72730467 GCF_000817695.3 Arachis duranensis | reverse complement strand
TCTTCTATGATGGTCTGTCTGAACTGTCCAAGATGTCATTGGACAGCTCTGCTGGAGGATCTCTTCATCTGAAGAAGATGCATGCAGAAGCTCAAGAACTCATTAAAATGGTTACAAATAACCAATTTATGTACACTTCTGAAAGGAATCCTATGAACAATGGGACGAATCAGAAGAAAGGAGTTCTTGAGATTGATACTCGGAATGCCATACTGGCTCAGAACAAAATATTGACTTAGCAAGTCAATATGATTTCTCAAAGTCTGTCTAGAATGCAAGCTACACAAGGCAGTACTAAGGACACTTTATCTGAAGAAGAAGCTTATGATCCTGAGAACCCTTCAATGGAAGAGGTGAATTACATGGGAGAACCTTATGGAAACACCTATAATCCTTCATGGAGAAATCATCCAAATCCCTCATGGAAGGATCAACAGAGACCTCAACAAGGTTTCAACAACAATAATGGTGGAAGAAACAGGTTTAGCAATGGCAAGACTTTTCCATCATCTTCTCTGCAACAGACAGAGAATTTTAAGCAGAGCCACTCTGACTTAGCAACTATGGTCTCTAATCTAATCAAAACCACCCAAAGTTTCATGACTGAAATAAGGTCCTCCATTAGAAACTTGGAGGCACAAGTGGGTCAGCTGAGTAAGAAAGTTACTGAACTCTCTCCTAGTACTCTTCCAAGCAATACAGAAGAGAATCCAAAAGGAGAGTGTAAGGCCATCAACATGGCCAAACTTGGAGAGAAGGAAGAGGCGGTGATCGCCAATGAGAAAGACCTCAATGGACGTCCACTGGCCTTCAATGAGTCCCCTAATGAGGAACCATGGGAATCTGAGGCTCACACTAAGACCATAGAGATTCCGTTGGATTTACTTCTGCCATTCATGAGCTCTGATGAGTATTCTTCCTCTGAAGAGGAC
>NC_029776.3:72727199-72729425 GCF_000817695.3 Arachis duranensis | reverse complement strand
AGGACCCTGGGAAGTTCTCAATACCTTGTACAGTATGCACCATGACCTTCAAGAAGGCTCTGTGTGACCTAGGGTCAAGCATAAACCTCATGCCTCTCTCTATAATGGAGAAGCTAGGGATCTTTGAGGTACAAGCTGGAAGGATCTCACTAGAGATGTCAGACAATTCAAGAAAACAAGCTTATGGACTTGTAGAGGATGTTCTGGTAAAGATTGAAGACCATTACATCCCTGCTGATTTCATAGTCCTAGAGACTGGGAAGTGCATGGATGAATCTATCATCCTTGGCAGACCCTTCCTAGCCACAACAAAGGTTGTGATTGATGTTGACAGAGGAGAATTGATCATTCAAGTGAATGAAGAATCCCTTGCGTTTAAGGCTCAAGGATATCCCTCTATAACCATGGAGAGGAAGCATGAAGAGCTTCTCTCAAAACAGAGTCAAACAGAGCCCCCACAGTCAAACTCTAAGTTTGGTGTTAGGAGGCCACAACCAACTTCTAAGTTTGGTGTTGAACCCCTACATTCAAACTCTAAGTTTGGTGTTAGGAGGTTCTAACATTGCTCTGAGTATCTATGAGGCTCCATGAGAGCCCACTGTCAAGCTACTGAAATTAAAGAAGCGCTTGTTGGGAGGTAACCCAATGTTATATTTATCTATTTTCCTTTGTTATTTTATGTTTTCTATAGGTTGATGATCATGGGAAGTCACAAAATCAATTGAAAAAGCAAAAACAGCATGAATAATAGAAAGAAAAATAGCACACCCTGGAGGAAAACTTGTTGGCGTTTAAACGGCAGTAAGGGCAGCAAATGGGCATTTAACGCCCAGTCTGGCACCATTCTGGGCTTTTAACGCCAGAAAGGGGCACCAGACTGGCATTAAACGCCAGGAAGGGGCAAGAAGCTGGCGTTAAATACCAGAAATGGGCACCAGCCCGGTGTTTAACGCCAGAATTGACAAAAGGAGCATTTTTGCTCGCCACTTGGTGCAGGGATGAATTTTTCTTGACACCTCAGGATCTGTGGACCCCACAGGATCCCCACCTATCCCACCATTCTCTCTCTTCTTCACCCATTCACCAATCACCTCAACACCTCTTCCCCAAAAACCCCTCACCTATCAAATCCCACTATTCTCTTCACCACTCACATCCATCCTTCATAAAACTCCACCTACCTCACCATTCAAATTCAAACCACTTTTCCTCCCAACCCACCCATAAAGGCCGAACCATACAACCCCTCTCCACTCCTATATAAACCCATCTTCACTCCATCATTTTTACACAACCTAAACACTACTTCTCCCCCTTGGCCGAACCACAAAGCCACCTCCATCTCCTCTATTTCTTCTTCTTCTACTCTCTTCTTTCTTTTTTTGCTCGAGGATGAGCAAACCTTCTAAGTTTGGTGTGGTAAAAGCATTGCTTTTTGTTTTTCCATAACCATTTATGGCATCTAAGGCCGAAGAAACCTATAGAATGAGGAAAGGAAAGGCAAAAGTTTCCACCTCCGAGTCATGGGAGATGGAGAGATTCATCTCAAGGGTGCATCAAGACCACTTCTATGAAGTTGTGGCCATGAAGAAGGTGATCCCCGAGGTCCCTTTCAAACTCAAAAAGAGTGAATATCCAGAGATCCGACATGAGATCCGAAGAAGAGGTTGGAAATTTCTTACTAACCCCATTCAACAAGTCGGAATCTTAATGGTTCAAGAGTTCTATGCCAATGCATGGATCACAAAGAACCATGATCAAAGTGTGAACCCGGACCCAAAGAATTGGCTTATAATGGTTCGGGGGAAATGCTTAAATTTTAGTCTGGAAAATGTAAGGTTGGCATTCAACTTGCCCATGATGCAAGAAGATGAACACCCTTATACTAGAAGGGTCAACCTTGATCAAAGGTTGGACCAAGTCCTCATAGACATTTGTGAAGAGGGCGCTCAATGGAAGAGAGATTCAAGAGGGAAGCCGGTTCAACTGAGAAGGCATGACCTCAAGCCCGTGGCCAGGGGATGGTTGGAGTTTATCCAACACTCAATCATTCCCACTAGCAACCGGTCCGAAGTTACTATAGACCGGGCTATCATGATTCATAGCATCATGATTTGAGAGGAAGTAGAAGTTCATGAGGTTATATCCCAAGAAATTTATAAGGTGGCAGACAAGTCCTCTACCTTGGCAAGGTTAGCCTTCCCTCATCTCATTTGTCACCTCTGT
>NC_029776.3:72725418-72727125 GCF_000817695.3 Arachis duranensis | reverse complement strand
GACAAGCCCATCACTAAGAAGAGGATGGAGCAAACAAGAGATCCCACTCATGGACATGAGGAGATTCCTCATCATGAAATCCCTGAGATGCCTCAAGGGATGCACTTTCCTCCAGTAAACTATTGGGAGCAAATCAACACCTCCCTAGGAGAATTGAGTTCCAACATGGGACAACTAAGGGTAGAGTACCAAGAACATTCCATTCTCCTCCATGAAATTAGAGAAGATCAAAGAATCATGAGATATGAGCAACAAAGGCCAGGAAGAGACATTGAGGAGCTCAAGCACTCCATAAGATCTTCAAGAGGAAGAATAAGCCGCCATCACTAAGGTGGACCCGTTCTTTAATCTCCTTGTTCCTTATTTTTCTATTTTTCGAAAATTATGCTTTATGTTTTATTTATGTTTGTGTCTTATGATCATTAGTGTCTTAGTGTCTATGCCTTAAAGTTATGAATGTCCTATGAATCCATCACCTTTCTTAAATGAAAAATGTTCTTAATTGGAAAAGAGAAGAATTGCATGAATTTCAAATTTTATAACAGATTAATTATTTTGATGTGGTGGCAATACTTTTGATTTCTGAATGTAAGCTTGAACAGTGCATATGTCTTTTGAACTTTTTGTTCATGAATGTTGGCTCTTGAAAGAATGATGAAAAAAAGGAGACATGTTACTGAGGATCTGAAAAATCATAAAAATGATTCTTAAAGCAAGAAAAAGCAGTGAATACAAAAAAAATATAATAAAGTCGTGATCCAAGGCAAAAAGAGTGTGCTTAAGAACCCTGGACACCTCTAATTAGGAACTCTAGCAAAGCTGAGTCACAATTTGAAAAGCTTCACCCAGTTATGTGTCTGTGGCATGTATGTATCCGGTGGTAATACTGGAAGACAGAGTGCTTTGGGTCACGGCCAAGACTCATAAAGTAGCTGTGTTCAAGAATCATCATACTTAACTATGAGAATCAATAACACTATCCAGATTCTGAGTTCCTATAGAAGCCAATCATTCTGAACTTCAAAGGATAAAGTGAGATGCCAAAACTGTTCAGAGGCAAAAAGCTAAAAGCCCTGCTCATCTAATTAATACTGATCTTCATAGATGTTTTTAGAATTCATTGTATATTCTCTTCTTTTTATCCTATTTGATTTTCAGTTGCTTGGGGACAAGCAACAATTTAAGTTTGGTGTTGTGATGAGCGGATAATTTATACGCTTTTTGGCATTGTTTTTAGTATGTTTTTAGTATGTTTTAGTTAGTTTTTATTATATTTTTATTAGTTTTTAGTTAAAATTCACTTTTTTGGACATTACTATGAGTTTGTGTGTTTTTCTATGATTTCAGGTATTTTCTGGCTGAAATTGAGGGACCTAAGCAAAAATCCGATTCAGAGGCTGAAAAGGACTGCAGATGCTGTTGGATTCTGACCTCCCTGCACTCGAAGTGGATTTTCTGGAGCTACAGAAGCCCAATTGGCGCACTCTCAACTGCGTTGGAAAGTAGACATCCTGGAATTTCCAGCAATGTATAATAGTCTATACTTTGCCCGAGATTTGATGGCCCAAACCGACATTCCAAATCAGCTCAAGACTACCCGGCGTTAAACACCGGACTGGCATAATAATGGGAGTTAAACGCCCAAACTGGCACAAAATCTGGTGTTTAACTCCAAGAAAAGTCTCTACACATGAAAGCTTCAATGCT
>NC_029776.3:72698757-72725408 GCF_000817695.3 Arachis duranensis | reverse complement strand
AGTCTCTACACGAAAATGCTTCAATGCTCAGCCCACGCACACACCAAGTGGGCCCGGAAGTGGATTTTTATGTCATTTACTCATTTCTGTAAACCCTAAGCTACTAGTTCTCTATAAATAAGACCTTTTGCTATTGTATTTTCATCTTGGTTCTTCTGGTTCCCTCTCTGGGGCCGAAGCCAATGACCACCATTATAACTTATGTATTTTCAGCGGTGGAGTTTCTACACACCATAGATTAAGGTGTGGAGCTCTGCTGTACCTCGAGTATTAATGCAATTACTATTGTTCTTCTATTCAATTCAGCTTATTCTTGTTCTAAGATATTCATTCGCACCCAAGAACATGATGAATGTGATGATTATGTGTTACTCATCATCATTCTCACTTATGAACGCGTTCCTGACAACCACTTCCGTTCTACAAGCAAACAAGGCTTGAATGTTTATCTCTTGGATTCTTGAATCAGAATCTTCGTGGTATAAGCTAGTATTGATGGCGGCATTCAAGAGAATTCGAAAGGTCTAAACCTTGTCTGTGGTATTCTGAGTAGGATTCGAGTATTGAATGACTGTGATGAGCTTCAAACTCCTGAAGGCTGGGCATTAGTGACAGACGCAAAAGAATCACTGTATTCTATTCCAACCTGATTGAGAACCGACAGATGATTAGTCGTGCTGTGACAGAGCGCGTTGAACATTTTCACTGAGAGAATGGGATTGTAGCCATTTACAACGGTGATGCCCAACATACAGCTTGCCATGGAAAGGAGTAAGAAGGATTGGATGAAGATAATAGGAAAGCAGAGAGACGGAAGGGACAAAGCATCTCCATACGCTTATCTGAAATTCTCACAAATGAATTACATAAGTATCTCTATCTTTATTTTATGCTTTATTCATAAATCATCCATAACCATTTGAATCTGCCTGACTGAGATTTACAAGATGATCATAGCTTGCTTCATACCAACAATCTCCGTGGGTTCGACCCTTACTCGCGTAAGGCTTATTGCTTGGATGACCCAGTGCACTTGCTGGTTAGTCATGCGAAGTTGTGATAAAGAGTTGAGATTGCAATTGAGCGTACCATGTTGATAGCGCCATTGATGATCACAATTTCGTGCACCACCTGTTGCCTCCGATCAATGGATTGGAGTAATTCATCACTAGGAAATGAGGCGGGATAAGATGCTTGAGGTTGTCTTAAATGAGGTGCTCTGTAGGACTGATTCTGATTCTGCTACCTAAAATTGTTATTGTTATTCTACCTCTGATTTTCATTGTTATCTCTGCTTCCTCTGTTATGATTATCTCTCCAACTCTGATTAGAATTATCTCTCCAGCCTTGGTTAGAAGTATCCTGCCATCCTTGGTTGTAGTTGCCACCTTGATTGTACCCTTGATTGGGGCGGTCATAAAAGTTATGAGTGGCTGCTACAGTATTGTCTTCTTGTTGGAGTTGCAGACATTCATCGGTATAGTGACTATAATCTGCACAGACTCCGCACACTCTTTGTGGAACCAACTGCTGGCTGTGCTGTGGTGGAGAGGGATGAACTTGCTGAGGTTGTTGTTGATTTAGTTGCATCTGCTTCAGCAAGTTAGTCATTTCACATAAGCTCTGGGCAATAGCAGTAGTCTCTTTATTAGTGGATACCTCTGCAACAGCTCTTAACCGACTTTGTCTCTGCCTATGATTCCTGGTAGAGTCAGCTAAGTCTCTGATCAATTGCCATGCTTCTTCCGTAGTCTTGTACTTTTTCATAGAACCATTGCAAGTACCTTCCAGTGTGGTCCTATCTTGAGATCTCAAACCCTGTGTAAAGTAACCAGCAAAACTATCTTGTAAATCATATGATGGGGACATGCATCTCGAAGTGTATTGAAGCGTTCTAAGTATTCATAGAGGGTCTCAGATTCATCCTGAACATGTCCTTCCTCAGCTTATCAGTAACTTCAGTTGGAAAGAATTTATCCAGAAATTCTCTCCTAAGTGTATCCCAGTTGGAAACAGTTTCTCCGGGTTGAGTGTAGTACCACTCTCTTGCCTTTCCCTCCAGAGAAAACGGGAAGGCTTTCAGTAGAATAGAGATTTCATCAGCGCCATCACGCTTAACAGTAGAACAAGCGGTCTGGAAATCCCTAAGATGCTTGATAGGCTCTTGAGCAGGTAAGCCATGAAATTTGGGCATCAAGTTGAGTAGTGAAGACTTTATTTCAAAATCTACAGCTACTGCCGGGTGGTGCGCCTGAAATGGTTTGAGCGTAAAATCAGGGGCTCCTTCTTCCTAAATAGTGACTCTTCTGGGCGCTGCCATGTCATCTGCACGTAAATGAACTGGATCAGTAGAAAGGGGGTTTATTTCTTCCTTAGATGACGGTTCTGGTTCGTCCTCAAAGAGGAGTCACCTACGCCTAGCTCGCCTTATATGTGAAAGAGTTCTTTCAATTTCAGGGTCAAATGCTGGCAAGTTTGGATCAGGAAGCGAACGCGTCATTTAACGAAAGAAACGTATAGTTCATAGTGATATAATGAAAAGAAAAAAAATTGCAATAAAAATAAATACCAATCAATAAATTAACACACTGTTGCAACTCTCCGGCAATGGCGCCAAAAATTGATGCGGTGGAAATTGGTGAATTAAAAATTATTAAAATGTGTACGTTGCAAGTATAGTTCTTAACTCACCAAAAATCCACTTATCAATTTAGAAAGATGTCACAGAAAATTAAAATTGAAATACTGGGATTATGAATCCTAGGTCATCTCCCAACGAGTTGCAGAAAAGTCTGTTATTTTTATTAATCAGATGTTTTCAAAAAAAGTTTGAGTGGAGTAAACAGGAAATTAAATTGGAGAATTTGAATAATAATAATAAAGGCCTTGACTGGGAGTTAATTAGTTGGAAGTCCCGCTATTGTTGGATTACTCTCTAGATTAATTGATAATTAGAGGTTATCCTGTTTAGTTATCTCTTACTAGGTAAGGGAAAGTCAAACAAGTTGGGATGCTATGCCCGTTCACAAGTTGCAACCCACTTAATTAAAAGGGATTGGTATTAGTGACTGGAGGGCAAGCCAACAATAACCCAATTACAATCTTTCTTTTAAGCCTTCCAACTCAATTGGTTCCTTTCAATCAACTCCCCATCAAGTTAGGGAACTACTCGCTTATTGTGAATGTAAAATTCATAACATATGTAAAGGAATTAAAGAAAGACATTGTAAATAAAAATCAAAATAATCAAATAAAAATAAAAGTAATCCTTGTATTAAATAAATCCTAATAATATTCCAATGGTAAAATTAACAAAGCAAAGGACATGGAAGAGTAAAGCCAAGTAAAGAAAACGAACTAGAATGAAGAAGTCTTGATGAGGTAATAACTCTTCTCAATATCCTAATGCAAAAAGTGATAGAAAAATAAAATCCAAAAAACTATGAATGCCTAGAGAGAAAAACCTAGAGGAGGAGTAAAAACTAGATCTAAAACAAAAACTGTGTAGAATGAATGTTGTCTCTGGTTTCTGCATGTTCTTGGGCTCCGGTCTGCTATTCTGGGCTGAGAACTGGGTTAAAATAGGGCCCAAAATCGCCCCCAGTGGAATCTGCAGATTATGCAGATCGCGCACGTCACGCGATCGCGTCGTCCATGCGGATGCATCATTCGCGTTTTTCCCTGCCACGCGTTCGCGTTGTCCACGCCTCCGCGTCACTTGTGCTTTTCCATTCCGCGTGGTCGCGTGAGGCATGCGTCCGCGCCACTGTGATTTCTCCTCTTTCGCGTGAACGCGTGAGCCATGCGGCCGCGTCAGTTCTCGCTGGTTATCTCCTCGATTTCTTGTGTTCCTTCCATTTTTGCTAGCTTCCTTTCCAATCTCCAACTCATCCATGCCCTATAGAGCCTGAAACACTTAACACACAGATCACGGCATCGAATGGGATAAAGGAGAACTAAAATGCATAATTAAAAAGTCTCTAGGAAGCAATTTTCAACCATGTAATAATTTCAGGAAGGAAATATAAATGCATGCTAAATTAATGAATAAGTGGGTAAGGATCATGATAAAACCACACAATTAAATACAATATAAACCATAAAATAGTGGTTTATCAGGAATCGTGTCTTGCTTTGAACTTTGAATGATTCTGGGCTTTGAATGAATCTTGAATGCTTGAAGATTATGGATGCAGTGATGAACACATATTTGATTGCGAGAAAACAGTGATTGAGAATGTTCATGGATTTGGAGATGTTTATTTTTCGAAAAGATTAATCTGTATGATTATCTATTTTAATGCATGCAAATATATTTTCACGAAAAATCATATATAATTGAATTCCAATTCCTTAGTAATTCAATTTCTCTTTAATTAACTAATTGCCAATTCCATGGTGTCGAGTGAAAATTCAAACTCACGGATACCGCCAAGTGCACCGGATCGTTCGAATAATACCACGATGAGTAGATATCGTTCCACGAGGATTAAAGGATTGAACAAGCAAATATCATATTAAAAGCCTAATTAGATTAATAAAACCTTATTGATGAGGAGGGCAAGAGTGAGAGTTGTGAGGATCTTGAATGCTTGAATGCCATGGACAGTGAGTTTGAATGATAATTTGAGAGAAGACAGTGATGGTGAGAGTCAAGGGCTTCAGAGATGTTTATGCTCTTAGGAAAATCAAACCTTGTTTACTTATCTTAAAATTTGCAAAGATCTTTCACGATAACACCTTTAGTAACTGATTTTCAATTCCTTGGCTCCTTAGTATCTTAAGCATTAATTAGTTGTCAATTAATTAATCAAGAGATTAAGTGCAAAAATTGATTTTAGATTCAAATAAGATTGAAATTAGTCCTTTGGTCGAATTATATATTACGTATTCAAGCTAGTCCTATCTATTTAAATCTAAAAAGAAAATATAATTTTCAAAAGTTATTCTAATCCGATGTATTCAAAATTAGTGATTGAGAACCATGTATATGTCGCACACTAATTGAACTACTATTCCTAGCCAAATTCAAAGAGTCATATGGAGGAGTTTTCAAACTTTAATTCAAATATCAAATTTTTCAATTATAATAAAAGAATTCAAAAGAGATTAGCATACCTTTCGATAATACTAAACCGAATGAAGAACATATAACTCAATCAGGAAATAGATCAATGCAAAACTTTAAAATAAAATAAACATAGATTAATAACCCATAGAAAACATAAAAGAGCTCCTAACCCTTTGATAGAGAATTAGTTATCTATGGAAAAATTAAAGAAAAATAAGAAGAAGTGATTACGGAGGAGCTGGATGTCCCTCCTTGTGAACAAGGTTCATGTATTTATATCCTAATTCTAGAATTCAAATTTCGAACTAAACTAATCTTATCCTTCGGAGTGGAAGATAAGATAGCTATCCTAATCTTATCAAAAGATAAGCTAACTAATTACTGACTTATGAATTCAAATTCAAAATAATAATTCAAATTCTAAAGGAACCAAATCCCTTATGTTTCTAGAAAGAATTAATAACTAATTGATGAGCGGATATTTTATACGCTTTTTGGTATCATTTTCATATAGTTTTTAGTATGTTTGTTTAAGTTTTATTAAGTTTTCATAGGTTCTAGTGCAAAACTCACATTTTTGGATTCTACTTTGAGTTTGTGTGTTTTTATGCAATTTCAGGTATTTTCTAGCTTAAATTGAGGAGCTGGAGCTAAAGTCTGATTCAGAGGCAGACAAAGCACTGCAGATGTTGTTAGGATCTGACTTCCTTCCACTCAAAAAGAGCGTTTCTGGAGCTTCAGAAGTCCAAATAGAGCGTTCTCAATGACTATGGAAAGCTAACATCTAGTGCTTACCATAAATGTATAATAGTCCATACTTTGCTTCAGAATTGAA
This sequence comes from Arachis duranensis, assembly GCF_000817695.3. NCBI lineage: Eukaryota > Viridiplantae > Streptophyta > Magnoliopsida > Fabales > Fabaceae > Arachis > Arachis duranensis. The sequence continues at coordinate 72,719,502 of NC_029776.3, read as the reverse complement.
AGGCCCAAAACTGGTGTTCAATGCTAGCCACCAGCCTTATTCTGGCGTCCAACGCCCAAGGGAGAAGAGGCCAGCGTCCAAACGCCCAAAAAGGACACCCTAGCCAGTGATCAACACCCTAAAGGGCTCCTAGCACATAGATCTCAATCAAGCTAAGCCCAAACACTCACCAAGTGGGCCCCAAAAGTGAATTTTAGCACTAAAAGACTGTTTTACCCTTCTTATGTAATTCTTAGTCATTAGTCTAGTATTTATTTGAGAACTTTTATTCTTTTAGGGGATTCGAACATAGACCTTGGACACTTTACACGTTTACATTGTATTTCTATCAGTATGAGTTTCTAAACCTCCTAGGTTGAGGGGAGGAGCTCTCCTGAGTTTTATGGATTAATAAAGTATTACTGTTTTATCTTCAATTCATGTTTGATTCTCTATTCTAAGATGTATCTTCACTCTTCATCCTTATGAATGCATTGAACTGGCATAAGGTTATCTCATTCTACATGGGTTCAGAGTGAGTCTTTTATCGGACAGTGGTGAACCACTAGTTTGATTATATATCTCTTAGACGGCTAATCCACGACTTCATTAGGGATTTCTCGAGACATCAATTCAGACGAGGTATGGGGAGATTAGGGTATTTGTGGTCAAGCCTAGAACCAAAGGTGCAACATTCTCTGATCCAGAAGATTCGACCTTGTCTGTGGCATTTTGAGTAGGATCACTAAGGGTAATGGACTGCAGAAGCTTCACCCTCAATCAGACTGGATCTGCACTAACCTTGGAGTTTAGATCTGGAGGAGCATTGGCGACTGATGCCTAGGCATCTTTGGCTAGTTTCACAAGCCATTTTCATTAGTTTTTACTTGGTTTCATGCATTTTCTTAGGCAATAAGCAAGCATTTGGATGAGTAATGTTTGCTTATCTTGATTCAATCAAACATTGTTAATTACAAACATTTTCATGAGATTGATGCAAGAATTACTTGATGCAATGAATGGTGCATTATCTTGTGATTATTGCAAAGCCTTGATGCATTTGTTTGGTTGACGATTGGTAAGGAGAAGCAAAGGAGAGGCAGAGAAGAAGCAGAGGCTGTGGCGTTAGTGGCCAAAGTTAGCCCACTAATGCCATGGTTAATGTTGGCTCTACAAGGGGAAGCTGGCATTAGTGGCCAAGTTAGCCCACTAATGCCAGTACTAACGTTGCCAAGGAAAAGAACCTGACGTTAGTGGCCAAGTTAGTCCACAAACACTAGTATTAATGCCATTCAAGAAGAGAGGGGACGTTAGTGGCCAAAGTTCGCTCACCAACATGGGTCAAGGAAGAAGGAGGCAATGTTACTAGCCTAAGTTAGCTCACTACACTACCTCTAATGTTGCCAAGGATGAAAGGTAGCATTGGTGGCCCAAGTTAGCTTACCAATTTTACTACACAAGGAGAGGTGCCAACGTTAGTGTGCTAACGTTACCTCAAGTTAGCACACTAATGTCTTCGACAAATTCACAAGTTGGAGCTGGAGAATTTGCTAGTGTGCGTACGCACAAGAGAAAAATTTGCTAGTGTGCGTATGCACGATGCAGTATGCGTACGCACAACAAGCAAAACGTTAATGGCCCCATTAGTGTGCTAACGACAGTGGCAACGCTCTGGTAGACTTTGGAAGCAATGTTAGTGCTACCATTAGCGCACTAAAGGTGGTGTTAACGCCAGTTTGGAAGGAGAGTTATAGCGTTAGAAAGGCTGTTAACACCAATGACAACGTCATTTCCAAGGTGCCTCATGCAAGTATGAGAATGTTAGTGAGCTAACGCCAGGGCTAACTTCACAAAGAGCCACTTCTAACTTGCTTCAACTAAGGCCAAAGCCCACATCCAAGTACTTGAAGACTACTTCGAGGAGTGTATATATGGGAGAGTTGTTGAACCCAACAAAGGAAGGCTGGGAAGCAGGGGACCTAATTGGGAAACCCTGAATCATTTTCTTCTTTTCATACTTAGTTTTACTTTCATGTACTTTTCTATTCCCTTTGAATTTTCTGAGGAATGATGAACTAAACCCCACATCATTAGGGGGAGGAGCTTTATTGTAATTCAAATAAATGAATAAAATTCTTCTTATTCTCAATCTGCTTATTGTAGCTAAGAGATAACTTCCGTGTTTAATTGATCTATTCACTTCGGAAGGGGGTTTAGATCTATTGAATTTCTATGTGAGCCTTTGAAGAGGAATCATAGAAATTAGTTTGAATCTCTTTATCTCACAATTCTCTTGATTAATAAATTTTGGGTTTGAATGGAGATCTTAAGAACTTGTGTGGCTCGTGGATAAGAGAATCGCACTTAACCTCTTCTCATGACAATTATATAAAGAAATTGGCAAATTGATTGTATTAAGAGAAAGGGATAAGTATTGTTTTGGTCCCTCACGTTGAGGGTCGGAATCGAACTCGTCCCTGATCTAATTTTTTATTTAGAATCGTCCTTAACGTTTTTTCGTATTAAAATCGTCCCCGACCCCTACCCACTTGAGAACTTTTCAAACTTCTGGTTCGATAACCCCTCTGCTAAGGAGGGAGAGGGAGGTGCGGGAGGTTGGATGGTTGGGATGGCAAGCAGGGAGAGGGAGGTGCGACCGGCAAGATCAGACGAGACTGGGGAGAGGAGGGCGATGAATTGGAAGAAGTCAAGGAAGAAGGAGAGGAGGGCAGTGAATTTGGAAACTGATGATAGTGAGTGCAAAGAAGGAGGAGGGTATTTTTGTCCAAAAAAAAAAGGATGATTTTAATACGAAAAAAATGTTAAGGACGATTCTAAATAAAAAATTAGATCAGGGACAGGTTCGATTCCGATCCTCAACGTGGGAGACCAAAACAATACTTATCCCAAAGAGAAATTGAGTTGCCAAGGAATTGGGACTCAATTAATAAAAATCCGCCATAGATTTACTTCATATGATTAAGAACAAAGTTGAGACCCATTGATTCATGATGGATTATGATATCTCCAACCCCTAATGAATCTCTCCCATTGTTATTCTTCACATTAATTGCTTTGAGTTTCTTGCTTTCTTTGAATCCTAGCTCCCAAAACCAATTTACATTTCATGCAATTTACCTTTCATTGTCATTTACATTCTTGCCTTTACTTTCTTGTCATTTAAGTTCAGATCTTTTACTTTTTTGCCATTTAAGTTTCAGTTCCTTTACTTTCTTGCCATTTAAGTTTCTGCCATTTACATTCAACAATTTAATTTCCAACAATTTACACTCTATTAATTCAATTTCACTCAAATCAACTATTAGCTTGACTAGATAAATCACCTAACTAAAGTTTCTTAATCCATCAATCTTTGTAGGATCGACCTCACTCAAAAGTGAGTTATTAGTTGATGATTCGGTATACTTGCCGAAGGGATTTGTGTTGTGCAAATTCTCACACATCAAGTTTTTGCCGCTGTTGCCAGGGATTGATTCATATTAACAATGGTTAATTCGGTGATAGTCTAGATTAGGCATTTTTCTTTGTTTTTAATTAAAGCATACTAACTGTTTGACACATTATGTCTACTAACTCTAACATCACTCTAGGGTGTTCTACTTTGCTTTTGGTTTGTCTTTGTGTTGTGTATGCTAGGGGGAAGAAGAGGTGCATCTACTTCCTATGATTCGAGACCCAAAAGAACCTTCCTGAGACTTAGAAGAGAGGCAAGAGGGAAGGGAGTGATTGGAGAAGAAGAGTTAGGCGAGGATTTGGACCAAGATATGGAGAATGAGATACATGAGGAAGGGGTGGATAACAACCATGCCCAACCTGCCAGGAGGGTGCTAGCCTACTATACCATCCCTGATCCTAGGAACTACAGGAGTAGCATTCTTACTCCCAATGTAAATGCCAACAACTTTGAGCTTACACTTCAGCTCATTAATCTGGTTCAAAACAACTATCAGTATGGAAGAAGTGCTTTGGAGGACCCAAATCAACACTTATCCATCTTTCTAAGGATGTGACATTGTCAAAACTAATGGACTACACCCTGACATCTACAAGCTATTGCTGTTTCCCTTCTCTCTAAGGGACAAAGCTACTCAATGGTTGGAGACCTTCCCAAAGAAGAGCATTGAAAACTGGGATGACTTGGTTAGCAAATTCTTGGCCAAGTTATATGCCCCTCAAAGAATAATCAAACACAAGACTGATGTGCAAACTTTCAGATAATTAAAGAGAGAGTCACTATATGAAGCTTGTGAGAGGTATAAGGCACTAATCAGAAGATGTCCTCCAGATATGTTTAGTGAATGGGTGAAGGTCCAGATCTTCTATGAGGGCCTCTCTATGAAAGCAAGAAAAGCATTGGATTACTCTTCAGGAGGGTCACTTCAAATGATAAAAACTTCACAGGAGGTACATGATCTCATAGATATGGTGGCTAATAATCAGTATTTTTACTCATCGGAGAGACAAGCAAATCCAAAGAGAGTTGTCTATGAGCATGATGGTGTGGATGCTATCCTAGCCTAGAACAAGCTAATGCATCAACAACTTTAGTAGCAGATGGAAATAATGTCAAAAAGGATGGATGGATTGCAATTGGCTGCAGTCAGCACAACAAGCCAACCTCCAAATGTGTGGGGCCAAAATGAAGAAAGCTATGAGGCATACAACAATGAGCAGCAGCTTGAACAAGTCCAGTATATGCACAATCCAAGTTCTTCTAAAATAACTTTCATGGGGATACATAGAACTCCTCATGGAGGAACCATCCCAACTTGAAATGGGGAGAAAACCAAAACCAATGGTAGAGGAACTCTAACCCCAATAACTTTCGCAACACAAGCAATCAAAACCACCATCCCACTAATAACAATCCATACAGAAAACTACAAAATAATGTCTCCACATCCGCATTTCACCCACAAAGTAACCCTTTAAACACTCCAACTAACTTCCATCAACCACTAACCTCTCATCCACAACCACAACCACATCAAGTGTCTCAAAGAATCTGTAATTTAGAGATGATGGAAAAACTCATGAAGAACCAAGAGATGGCAAGCAAGAACTATGAAGCATCAATGAAGAACCTTGAAAGACAGATAGGGCAACTGTCTAAGCAGCTTGATGAGAGACCATTCAATGTTTTTCCAAGTGACACCATTCTAAATCCAAAGGAGGAGTGCAAAGCCATACAGCTTAGGAGCCGCAAAACATTGGGAAAAGATAGCAAGGAAGAGACAGACGCTGAGAAAAATGACAAGCAGGATCCTAGGAATGATGATGAACCACAAGCTCCAAGGAAAGGCAAGCAAATCTCAGAGACACAAACACAATAGAATAAGGAGGAAGTAAAACCATATGTTCTTCCATTACCTTACCCTCAGAGATTGCACAAGGAGATGAAGGATCAACAATTCCCTAAGTTCTTAGAGATTTTCAAGAAATTGGAGATCAACATTCCACTAGCTGAAGGCTTAGAACAAATGACACTCTATGCAAAGTTTTTCAAGGATCTCATCAACAAGAAAAGGAGCTGGAAAGAGAAGGAAAATGTGATCCTCACCTAGGAATGTAGTGTTGTGATCCAGAAGGGTTTGCCATCCAAACTCAAAGATCTAGGAAGCTTTTTTATACTATGCACCATCGGAACATACCAATTGACAAAGCATTATGTGACTCGGGAACAAGCATCAATTTGATGCCACTTTCTATAATGAAGAAGCTGTCAATAGAGGAGGTTAATCCCACCAGAATGTCACTACAACTAGCTGACAGATCCCTCATAATACCCGATGGAGTGCTGGAGAACCTTCTAGTTAAGGTTGGAAAATTCATCTTCCCTGTGAATTTTGTGATTCTGGACATAGATGAGGAAGGAAGTGATTCAATTATTCTTGGAAGACCGTTTCTGGCCACAGCAAGGGCAATTATTAATGTTGAAAAGGGTGAAATAATTCTGAGAGCACATGATGAACAGATAACCCTCAATGTTTTTAAAGTAATACAATACCCTGCTGAAAAGAAAAACTACATGAGGATTGAGGATGAGGACTTAAATCGGAAGGAGAAGCCCAAGGAATATGGTGCACGAAATTGTGATCATCAATAATGGCGCCAATAGACTTGGAGCTTTCAAACGTGAATCACACTTTGTCACAACTTCACACAACTAACCAGCAAGTGCACTGGGTTGTCCAAGTAATACCTTACGTGAGTAAGGGTCGATCCCACGGAGATTCTTGGTATGAAGCAAGTTGTGGTCATCTTGTAAATCTCAGTTAGGCAGATTCAAATGGTTATAATGGTTTTCGAATATAAAGATAAATAAAGCATAAAATAGAGATAGAGATACTTATGTAAATCATTGGTGGGAATTTCAGATAAGTGCATAGAGATGCTTTGTCCCTTTTGAATCTTTGCTTTCCTACTGTCTTCCTCCAATAATTCTTACTCTTTTCTATGGCAAGCTGTATGTTTGGTTTCACCATTATCAATGGCTACCTTCCGTCCTCTCAGTGAAAATGGTCCAAATGCTCTGTCACAGCATGGCTAATCATCTGTCGGTTCTCGATCATGTCGGAATAGAATCCAATGATTCTTTTGCGTCTGTCACTACGCCCAACACTCGCGAGTTTGAAGCTCGTCACAGTTATTCAATCCTTGAATCTTACTCGGAATACCACAAACAAGGTTTAGACTTTTCAGATTCTCAAGAATGCTGCCAATGGATTCTAGCTTCTACCACGAAGATTCTGATTAAGGAATCCAAGAGATAGACACTCTAGCTCTCGCTTGTAGAATAGAAGTGGTTGTCAGGCACGCATTCATAAGGACGGATGATGATGAGTGTCACAGATAATCACATCCATCAGGTTGAAGTACGAGTGATATCTTAGAACAAGAATAAGCATGAATTGAATAGAAAACAGTAGTACTTTGCATTAAAACTCGAGGTACAGCAGAGCTCCACACCTTAATCTATGGTGTGTAGAAACTCTACCGTTTAAAATACATAAATGATGGTACAGGCATGGCCGAAAGCCCAGCCTCCCTAAAATGGCATATGTAATCGAAAATAAGGGAAAAGGACCCCTAGTACAATAGTAAAAAGTTCTATTTATACTAAACTAGCTACTAGGTTACAGAGATAAGTAATTGATGCAGAAATCCACTTCCGGGGCCCACTTTGGTGTGTGCTTGGGCTGAGCTTGAGCTTTACACGTTCAGAGGCTTCTCTTGGGGTTAAACGCCAAGTTGTAACATGTTTTGGCGTTTAACTCTGGTTTGTGACATGTTTCTGCCATTTTACTCGAGAATGCAGCATGGAACTGGCGTCGAACGCCAGTTTGCATCATCTAAACGCAAACAAAGTATGAACTATTATATATTACTAGAAAGCCCTGGATGTCTACCTTCCAACGCAGTTGAGAGCGCGCCATTTGGAGTTTTGTAGCTCCAGAAAAGCCATCTCGAGTGCAGGGAGGTCAGAATCCAACAGCATCAGCAGTCCTTTGTCAACCTCCTATCAGATTTTTGCTCAGGTTCCTCAATTTCAGCCAGAAAATACCTGAAATCACAGAAAAACACACAAATTCATAGTAAAGTCCAGAAATGTGGATTTTCATAAAAAATAATAAAAACATCCCTAAAAGTAGCTAGATCCTACTAAAAACTACCTAAAAATAATGCCAAAAAGCGTATAAATTATCCGCTCATCACAACACCAAACTTAAATTGTTGCTTGTCCCCAAGCAACTGAAAATCAAATAGGATAAAAAGAAGAGAATATACTATAAATCCCAAAATATCAATGAATATTAGCTCTAATTAGATGAGCAGGACTTGTAGCTTTTTGCTTCTGATCAGTTTTGGCATCTCACTTTATCCTTAGAAGTTTAGAATGATTGGCATCCATAGGAACTCAGAGTTCAGATAATGTTATTGATTCTCCTAGTTAAGTATGTTGATTCTTGAACATAGCTACTTTTATGAGTCTTGGCCATGGCTCTAAGCACTTTGTTTTCCAGTATTACCACCGGATACATAAATGCCACAGACACGTGACTGGTGAACCTTTTCAGATTGTGACTCAGCTTTGCTAAAGTTCCCAGTTAGAGGTGTCCAGAGCTCTTAAGCACACTCTTTTTGCTTTGGATCACAACTATAACCACTCAGTCTCAAGCTTTTCACTTGGACCTACATGCTACAAGCACATGGTTAAGGACAACTTGATTTAGCTACTTAGGCTTGGATTTTATTTCCTTGGGACCTCCTATCCATTGATGCTCAAAGCCTTGGATCCTTTTTACCCTTGCCTTTTGGTTTTAAGGGCTATTGGCTTTTTCTGCTTGCTTTTTCTTTTTCTTTTATATTATTTTTTTCGCCACTTTTTTTTTCCGCTAGCCTTTTGGTTTCAAGACTCAATTTTTTTATTTTTCAGACCATCAACTCTTTTTCATCATTCTTTCAAGAGCCAACAATTTTAAAATTCATTAACAACAAGATAAAAAAAATGCACTGTTCAAGCATTCATTCAGAAAACAAAAAGTATTGACACCACATCAATATAATTAAACTAATTTCAAGGATGAATTCGAAAGTCATGTACTTCTTGTTCTTTTGTATTAGAAACATTTTTCATTTAAGAAAGGTGAAGGATTCATGGAATTATTCATAGCTTTAAGACATACGTACTAAATACTAATGATCATTTAGTAAAGACTCAAAACATAGACAAACATGAAGCTCAAAAACCGAAAACAGAAAGTAAATAGACAAGGAGATTAAGGAATGAGTCCACCTTAGTGAGGGTGGCGCCTTTTTCTTGAAGGACCAATGGTATTCTTGAGCTCCTCTATGTCTCTTTCTTGCATTTGTTGCTTCATCCCTAGTGATTTTGGTGCTCCTATCCTTAGTAGCTCCCAATAGTTGTGTGAAGGAAAATGTATCCCTTGAGGCATCTCAGGGATTTCTTGATGAGGGAATTCCTCCTGCTCTTGTTGAGGTCCATGAGTGGGCTCTCTTGATGTGCAGTCAAATGCTCTACTACTGAGCTATGGACCTTTGAGATGAATCTCTCCATCTCCCATGACTCGGAGTTGGAAGCTTTTGTCTTCCCTTTCCTCTTTCTAGAGGTTTTTCTAGCCTTAGGTGCCATCAATGGTTATGGAAAAACAAAAAAGCTATGCTTTTACCACACCAAACTTAGAATGTTGCTCGCCCTCGAGCAAAAGAAGAAAGAATAGATGAAGAAGAAGAAGATATGGAGGAAGGGGTTTATATAGTGTAGGGAGAGGGGTTAGGTGTTCGGTCATTTAGGGTGGGTTTGGATGGGAGAGATTTTGAATTTGAAGGTAGGTGGGGTGTATGGGGAAGAGTGGATAGATGTGAGTGGTGAAGGGGTAATTAGGAAGAGAGAATGAGGTAATTGGTGAAGGATATAGTGTTATTGGATTGTGTGAAGAAGAGAGAAGTGGGGTAGGTGGGGATCCTGTGGGGTCTACAGATCCTGAGGTGATCCTGTGGGGTCCACAGATCCTGAGGTGTCAAGGATTTATCATCCCTGCACCAATTAGGCGTGTAACACACCCTATGTATGCGATCCTGGCGTTTAACACCAGGCTGAAGCTTGTTTCTGGCGTTAAACGCCCAAATGTAGCATGTTTCTAGCGTTTAATGCCAGCCTGATGCTTGTTGCTGGCGTTAAATGCCAGCTTTCCTCAGGGTGCAATCCTGGCATTTAAACACCAGATTGCTGCTTGTTTCTGGCGTTTAATGCCAGATTCATGCTCTGTTCTGGTGTTAAACGCCAGCCAGATGCTCCTTACTGGCGTTTAAATGCCAGTAGGCTCTTCCTCCAGGGTGTGCTACTTCTTCTGCTGTTTTTAATTTTGTTTTTAATTTTAGAAATTGTTTTGTGACTCCACATAATCATGAACCTAATAAAACATGAAAGAACAATAGAAATATAGATAAATAAAAATTGGGTTGCCTCCCAATAAGCGCTTCTTTAATGTCAATAGCTTGACAGTGAGCTCTCATGGAGCTTCACAGATGTTCAGAGCATTGTTGGGACCTCCCAATACCAAACTTAGAATTTGAATGTGGGGGTTCAACACCAAACTTAGAGTTTGGTTGTGACCTCCCAACACCAAACTTAGAGTTTGACTGTGGGGGCTTTGTTTGACTCTATATTGAGAGAAGCTTATCATGCTTCCTCTCCATGTTTACAGAAGGATAACCTTGAGCTTTAAACACAAGGTAGTCCCTATTCAATTGAAGGACTAGTTCACCTCTGTCAACATCAATCACAGCTTTTGCTGTGACTAGGAAGGGTCTTCCAAGAATGATGGATTCATTCTCATCCTTTCCAGTGTCTAAGATTATGAAATCAGCAGGGATGTAAAGGCCTTTAACCTTTACCAACACGTCCTCTACCAATCCATAAGCTTGTTTTATTGATTTGTTTGCCATCTCTAATGAGATTCTTGCAGCTTGTACCTCAAAGATCCCCAGTTTTTCCATTACAGAGAGTGGCATAAGATTTATACATGACCCCAGGTCACATAGAGCCTTCTCAAAGGTCATGGTGCCTATGGTACAGGATATTAAGAATTTACCAGGGTCTTGTTTCTTTTGAGGTAGAGTTTGCTGAACCCATGTATCTAGTTCACTAATGAGCAATAGAGGTTCACCTTCCCAAATCTCATTACCAAACAACTTGGCATTCAGCTTCATGATGGCTCCTAGATATTGAGCAACTTGCTCTTCAGTTACATCTTCATCCTCTTCAGAGAAAGAATAGTTCTTAGAGCTCATGAATGGTAAAAGGAGGTTCAATGGAATCTTTATGGTCTCTAGGTGAGCCTCAGATTCCTTAGGTTCCTCCGTTTGGAATTCTTTTTTGTTCAGAGGATGTCCAAGGAGGTCTTCCTCACTGGGGTTCACGTCCTCCCCTTCCTCTTTGGATTCGGCCATATTGATAATATCAGTGGCCTTGCACTCTCTTTTTGGATTCTCTTCTGTATTGCTTGGGAGAGTACTAGGAGGAATTTCAGTGGTTTTCTTACTCAGCTGGCCCACTTGTGCCTCCAAATTTCTAATGGAGGACCTTGTTTCACTCATGAAACTTATAGTGGCCTTAGACAGATCAGAAACTATGTTTGCTAAGCTAGAGGGGCTCTGCTCAGAATTCTCTGTCTGTTGCTGAGAAGATGATGGAAAAGGCTTACTATTGCTAAGCCTATTTCTTCCACCATTATTAAAGCCTTGTTGAGGCTTTTGTTGATCCTTCCATGAGAAATTTGGATGATTTCTCCATGAGGAATTATAGGTGTTCCCATAGGGTTCACCCAGGTAATTCACATCTGCATTGCAGGGTTCTCAGGATCATAAGCTTCTTCTTCAGAAGATGCCTCTTTAGTACTGTTGGATGCATTTTACCATCCATTCAGATTCTGAGAAATCATGTTGACTTGCTGAGTCAACCTTTTGTTCTAAGACAATATGGCATTCAGAGCATCAATTTCAAGAACTCCCTTCCTCTGAGGCATCCCATTATTTACTGGATTCCTTTCAAAAGTGTACATGAACTAGTTATTTGCAACAATGTCAATGAGTTCTTGAGCTTCTACAGGCATTTTCTTTAGGTGAATAGATCCACCTACAGAATGGTCCAGTGACGTCTTAGAGAACTCAGATAGACCATAATATAATATATCCAAAATGGTCCACTCTGAAAACATGTCAGAAGTGCACTTTTTGGTCATCTGCTTGTATCTTTCCCAAGCTTCATAGAGGGATTCACCATCTTTTTGCTTGAAGGTCTGAACATCCACTCTAAGATTGCTCAGCTTTTGAGGAGGAAAGAACTTGGCCAAGAAGGCCGTGACCAGCTTATCCCAAGAATCCAAGCTATCTTTAGGTTGTGAGTCCAACCATGTTCTTGCTCTGTCTCTTACAGCAAAAGTGAAAGGCATGAGCCTATAGACTTCGGGATCTACTCCATTAGTCTTAACAGTATCACAGATCTGCAAGAATTCAGTTAAAAACTGATAGGGATCTTCTGATGGAAGTCCATGAAACTTGCAGTTCTATTGCATTAGAGTAACTAGTTGAGGCTTAAGCTCAAAATTGTTTGCTCCAATGGCAGGGATTGAGATACTTCTTCCATAAAAGTTGGAAGTAGGTGTAGTATAATCACCAAGCATCCTCCTTGCGTCTCTACCATTGTTATTGGGTTCGGCCATGTCTTCTTCTTTTTCGAGATTCTCTGTAAGGTTTTCTCTGAATTGTTGTGCTTTAGCTTCTTCTTCAGAGTCCGTTCAGGTTCAGGATCTGCTTCAACAAGAATGTGCTTGTCCTTGCTCCTACTCATATGAAAAATAAGAGAACAAAAAAGAATGAGGAATCATCTATATCACAGTATAGAGATTCCTTTATGTGAGTAGAAGAAAAGAATAATTAGAATGAAGAAGAGAGAAATTTGAATACAGAAGAGAAGAGAGGGTTCGAATTTTAAGATGAAGAGAAGTGTTGGTAAATAAATAAATAAATAGAAGAATAAAATGGTTAGTGATTTTCAAAAATTAAGTGGAGAAATAAAATTAAAAATAAAATTTGAAACAATTAGTTAATTAAAAGAATTTTGAAAAAGACTAAGGTGATTTTCGAAAATTAGAAAGAGAAAAGTAGTTAGGTGGTTTTGAAAAAGATAAGAAACAAGCAAAAAGTCAATTAGTTAGTTGAAAAAGATTTGAAAATTGATTTTTAAAAAAGATATGATTTGAGAAAGATATTTTGAAAAGATATGATTGAAAAAGATATTTTGGAAAAGATTTGATTTTTAAAATTAAAATTGATTACTTGACTAACAAGAAACTAAAAGATATGATTCTAGGATTTAAAGATTGAACCTTTCTTAATAAGAAAGTAACAAACTTCAAATTTTTGAATTAATCACATTAATTGTTAGTAAGTTTTCGAAAATCATGAAGTAAAGATAAGAAAAAGATTTTGAAAATTAATTTTAAAATATTTTCGAAAATATAAAAAAATGAAAAAGATTTGATTTTTGAAAAAGTTTTGAAGAGATAAAATTTTTAAAATTGAAATCTTGACTTGACTAACAAGAAACAATTTATTTTAAATTTTTTTTGACTAAGTCAACCCAAAGATTTCGAAATTTATGAGTAAAATAAGGGAAAGATATTTTTTTTATTTTTAAATTTTTAATGATGAGAGAGAAAAACACAAAAATGACTCACAACATGAAAATTATGAATCAAAACACATGATGCATGCAAGAACACTATGAATGTCAAGATGAATACCAAGAACACTTTGAAGATCAAGATGAACATCAAGACTTATTTTTGCAAATTTTCAGGAAAAGAAAAACATGCAAGACACCAAACTTAGAAATTTTTAATGCTTAGACACTATGAATTGAAAAATGCATATGAAAAACAACAAAAAACACAAAACAAGAAAAATTAAAGATCAAACAAGAAGACTTGTCAAGAACAACTTGAAGATCATGAAGAACACATGCATGAATTTTCGAAAAATGCAAAAGTTTTTAAAACATGCAATTGACACCAAACTTAAAAATTGACACTAGACTCAAACAAGAAACACAAAATATTTTTGGTTTTTTTATGGTTTTATTATTTTTTTGGTTTTTTTGAAATTTTTTTTTTGAAAAACAAAAACAAATAAAAAAAATTTTTTGAAATATTTTTGAAAACTTTTTGAAAAGAAAATTACCTAATCTGTGCAACAAGATGAACCATCAGTTGTCCAAACTCAAACAATCCCCAGCAACGGCGCCAAAAACTTGGTGCACGAAATTGTGATCATCAACAATGGCGCCAATAGACTTGGAGCTCTCGAACGTGAATCACACTTTGTCACAACTTCGCACAACTAACCAGCAAGTGCAATGGGTCGTCCAAGTAATACCTTACGTGAGTAAGGGTCGATCCTACGGAGATTGTTGGTATGAAGCAAGCTATGGTCATCTTGTAAATCTCAGTTAGGCGGATTCAAATGGTTATAATGGTTTTCGAATATAAAGATAAATAAAGCATAAAATAGAGATGGAGATACTTATGTAAATCATTGGTGGGAATTTCAGATAAGTGTATGGAGATGCTTTGTCCCATCTGAATCTCTGCTTTCCTACTGTCTTCCTCCAATCATTCTTACTCCTTTCTATGGCAAGCTGTATGCTGGGTTTCACTGTTGTCAATGGCTACCTCCCGTCCTCTCAGTGAAAATGGTCCAAATTCTCTATCACAGCACGGCTAATCATCTGTCGGTTCTCGATCATGTCAGAATAGAATCCAATGATTCTTTTGCGTCTGTCACTACGCCCAACAATCGCGAGTTTGAAGCTCGTTACAGTCATTCAATCCTTGAATCCTACTCGGAATACCACAGACAAGGTTTAGACTTTCTAGATTCTCAAGAATGCCGCCAATGGATTCTAGCTTATACCACGAAGATTCTGATTAAGGAATCCAAGAGATACACACTCTAGCTCTCGATTGTAGAACGGAAGTGGTTGTCAGGCACGCGTTCATAAGGACGGATGATGATGAGTGTCACAGATCATCACGTCCATCAGATTGAAGTACGAGTGATATCTTAGAACAAGAATAAGCATGAATTGAATAGAAAACAGTAGTACTTTGCATTAAAACTCGAGGTACAGCAGAGCTCCACACCTTAATCTATAGTGTGTAGAAACTCCACCATTGAAAATACATAAATGATGGCATATGAAAAAGTTCTATTTATACTTATCTATTTATACTAAACTCCCTAAAATGGCATATGAAATCGAAAATAAGGGAAAAGGACCCCTAGTATAAGAGTAAAAAGTTCTATTTATACTAAACTAGCTACTAGGGTTACAGAGATAAGTAATTGTTGTAGAAATCCACTTCTGGGGCCCACTTTGGTGTGTGCTTGGGCTGAGCTTGAGATTTACACGTGCAGAGGCTTCTCTTGGGGTTAAACGCAAAGTTGTAAGGTGTTTTTGGCGTTTAACTCTGGTTTGTGACGTGTTTCTGGCGTTTTACTCCAGAATGCAGCATGGAACAGCCAGTTTGCATCATCTAAACTCAAACAAAGTATGGACTATTATATATTGTTGGATAGCCCTGGATGTCTACTTTCTAACGCAGTTGAGAGCGCACCATTTGGAGTTTTGTAGCTCCATAAAATTCATCTCGAGTGCAGGGAGGTCAGAATCCAACAACATCAGCAGTCTTTTGTCAACCTCCTATCAGATTTTTGCTCAGGTCCCTCAATTTCAGCCAGAAAATACCTAAAATAAAAAAAACAAAAACACTCATAGTAAAGTCCAGAAATGTGAATTTTGCATAAAAGCTAATAAAAACATCCCTAAAAGTAGCTAGATCCTACTAAAAACTACCTAAAAACAATGCCAAAAAGCGTAAATTATCCGCTCATCAGAATCATCTCTAGGATTTATAAACTCACCCTTGGGGGAGAAGGATGAAACTGAAAAGAAGTAGAAGGTTCAAGAGGACAGAAAAGCTGAAGTAGAGCTAAAAGAAAAGACACCAGAGGTGACAACTAAGAAGAAAGCTCCGGACATTGAACTCACGAAGAAGGAGGAGTCATCAAAAAATGGGAAGAAAAGCAAGAAAAGAGTGCCTAAGGGATGGAGGTACAAGAAGATTCCAACTGAAGGATTCTCACCAGGAGACAAAGTGAAGCTAATTTATCAAAAGTTGGAATCACCTCCACACCCTTCTGGATACTACACTGTTAGCAAGATCCTTTCACTAGAGCAGATGGAAATTATCAAACAAGACAATGGAAGGAAGCTCACAGTGAGAGGAGACAAATTAAGGCACTATGATCATCAACCTCCCTAACAGAGAACAACCATCAAGCTAATGGTGATAAAAGAGCGCTTCATGGGAGGCAATCCATGTTTAATATTCCTTAATTTCTGCTCTAGTGACAATAAATAATGGTTTTCCATCATGAATTCAAACTTTCATAAACAATTTGATAGCTGTATTAAGCATTTTCATGAAGCATATGATCAACTTCTAAGTTTGGTGTGCCTAGAGGCACCCTAAGATGATTTCATGCATGATGAACATATAGACATCTTAGGATATTTACTTAAGCATTTTCTTGAAGTATATATCCAAACACTAAGTTTGGTGTTCCACATATGCTACAAGTATGCTTGATGAGAATCAAATTGTTTTAATGTTTTGATTTTCATGGGAGGTAACCATCCTCTGCATCTTTTTGAGTGTATACTTTGATAGTGGATAATAAAGTAACCCTCATGATGATCAAATCAAAAGTGATAAGGATTTAATTGAACTCCAGCATGAAACATATAGTGGACAACAAGTTCAGTGTACAAGGCACCTAGGATGATGCATAAGGCTCATAATATGTATATCCTAGGAATTTAATCAATTTCTTTGTACCAAATGACCAAACACTAAGTTTGGTGTTCACAAATGTCACGTGTACACTTACAAGGATTCACATTGGTTTTTGATTCATGAGGAACACTTAGTTTTGGTCAATTTATGAAAATTCAAAAGTTTGTTGTTACATGTCATTTTTGCCACCATCAATTTGATTCAATTTTTTGTTTTGTTGTTTTGAATAGGAATATGGAGGAGGAGATTCATGGACATGACAATTCAAAGAGGGGTTCGGCTACTCTATAGAGTCACATGTCCTTTAAAATTGCTCATTGGAAAGCACAACCTTGCACACATTGTTTAGTTAGGTGTGTCATAAGAACACCTTAATGGCCGAACCTACCAACCTCATAAAGAAGCAATCCATGTCTCCATTCAATCTTGCATGCGCACGCTTCATTTCCACCATATTAAATGAATCCTCACCATCCATTTCTTCACCACCTTTCATTATAAATAACCTCCATTTGGTTCGAGCCTCACACTCAAAGACATACTTCCTTGCATCCACATTTCACCTATTGTGTTCCTTTGACTCCAAGTCTCACCTTTACACTTCTTCATTCAACCATTTCTTGTTTTACTTAATCAATCACTTATCTTCACTCTCAAGCTACACTCAAAACCGATAGATTGAAAAGTGCAACACTCCTAACGTAAACGAACAGTTAGAGAGTAAGATAAAGCGAAGAGATATACAAAAGAGTGCCAAAAATACATATATCAAGACCCAGGACTCGGTTTGCAAAGATAACTGGTCCAAGCATACAGTATACATAGATATATAGTAAGGAAATCCCAAAATAATCCAACAGACGAAATACAAAACCTGTTTCTCCAAAATAACCTCTAAGAGGAGTAAATACAAAATATACATATACAGTAAAGAATATAAGTATCTAAACAAGTATATAATAATCAAAATAATATCCCCAAAGCTAAGGATCTTCGCCAAAAAGGAAATCTCCAGCATGCCTAAGCTATCTCTGATTTTCTTAACTTGCTCGGTAGTCTCAGCTATCAATTCCGGCCCTAACAAAATTTTCTCCCCAACCTCATACCAGCATAGTAGAGACTGGCATTTCCTCCCATACAGAGCCTCATACGGAGCCATTCCGATGCTCGCATGGTAGCTATTATTGTACGCAAACTCCACTAGCGGCATATACTGATCCCAGCTTGCTGGTTGATCCAGAACACAAGCCCTCAACATATCTTCTAGGGTTTGGATTGTCCTCTCAGATTGACCATTTGTTTGAGGATGGTAAGCTGTACTTAAGCTTAAACGTGTTCCAAAAGCTCTCTGAAATGCACCCCAGAAACTTGAAGTGAAACGGGAATCTCTGTCAGAAATTATAGTCGTAGGCACACCATGAAGTCTCACAATCTCCTTGATATACAGGCATGATAACTCCTCAAGAGTATAGTTCATCCGAATGGGTAGAAAGTGAGCTGGTTTCATCAGCCGGTCCACAATCACCCAGATAGCGTCAAAACCGGTTCTAGTCTTCGGCAATCCTGACACAAAATCCATTGCAATGCTCTCTCACTTCCATTGCGGAATCTCTAAGGGTTGCAACATCCCAGACGATTTCTGATGTTCAATCTTCACCTTTTGACAAGTTAAGCACTTTGAGACATATTCCGCCACATCATTCTTTATACCAGGCCACCAAAACATAGCCTTTATATCGTGGTACATCTTAGTACTCCCAAGGTGAATAGAAAATCCACTCTTGTGTGCCTCCTTTAGGATATCTTGTTGCAAAGTCCCAACATCGGGCACAATGATTCTACCCTTGAACCTCCATAGCCCATCTTGATCCTCTGACACTCTCCACTGCTTCCCTTGTTCAATAGCTGGCAACACCTTCGGTAACAAGTTATCGTTCTGATAAGCTTTAGGAGTTCGGATTTAAAATCACTTGGGATCTGTAATTGGCTCAAACACAGAGTTCTAGACACTCCCTGAACACCGATCTTCAAACTCTCAAATGCCTTGAATAACTCTTCTTCTCGATGCATCATCCAAGAAGCATACAACGATTTCTGACTTAGCGCATCTGCCACAACGTTCGCTTTTCTCGGAAGGTAGTACAACTCAAAGTCGTAGTCCTTCAGTAACTCCATCCACCTCCTCTGCAACATATTAAGCTCTTTCAGATCAAGGAGGTATTTCAAGCTCTTGTGATCAGAGAAAACTCGGAACTTAACTCCATAGAGATAATGCCTCAACTCCTTTAGCACAAACACAACCGCAGTGAATTCCAGGTGGTGTGTTGGGTAATTTACTTTGTGAGGTCTTAACTGCCACGAGGAATATGCAACTACATTCCGGTGTTGCATCAGCACGCACCCCAGATCCTTTAGTGAGGCATCACAATACACCTCATATGGTTCATTTGGTTTGGGTAATACCAACACAGGAGCGGTAGTCAACTTTTGCTTCAATGCTTGGAAGCTCTCTTCACACTCAGGAGTCCAAACAAACGGAGTGTCCTTGTGGGTTAACTTGGTCAATGGAAAAGCTATCTACGAGAAGCCCTTGATGAGCCTCCTATAGTAGCCAGCTAAGCCCAAAAAACTCCTTATCTCAGTAACTGAGGTTGGTCGCTTCCACTCCATCACTGCATCCACCTTGGCAGGATCTACTGCTATCCCCAGTTTACTCACTACGTGACCCAACAACTTCACCTCACATTTCCAAAACTCGCATTTAGATAAATTGTCATACAATTTCCTCTCCTTTAGGATTTGTAACACGGTTCGCAAGTGCTCGGCATGTTCTTCTTCGGTCTTAGAATAAATTAGTATGTCATCAATGAAGACGACAACAAACTTATCCAAGAATGGGCAGAAGATTCTGTTCATATAATCCATAAACACTGCAGGAGTGTTTGTCAACCCAAAAGACATTACAGTGTACTCGTAATTACCATAACGAGTCCTGAAAGCGGTCTTAGGAATGTTCTCCTATGTCCTCCTTATCTGGTGATAACCAGATCGCAAATTGATTAGCGGATAATTTATACGCTTTTTGGCATTGTTTTTAGGTAGTTTTTAGTAAGTTCAAGCTACTTTTAGGAATGTTTTCATTAGTTTTTATGTTAAATTCACATTTCTAGACTTTACTCTGAGTTTGTGTGTTTTCTGTGATTTCAGGTAATTTCTGGCTGAAATTGAGGGACTTGAGTAAAACTCTGATAGGAGGCTGACAATGGACTGCTGATGCTATTAGAATCTGACCTCCCTGAACTCAAAATGGATTTTCTGGAGTTACAGAACTCCAAATGGCGAGATTTGTTGGAAAGTAGACATCTAGAGCTTTCCAGCAATATATAATAGTCCATACTTTATTCGGGAATTCACGACGTAAACTGGCGCTCAACGCCAGTTCCATGTTGTTGTCTGGACTAAAACGCCAAAAACACGTCATGACCCGGAGTTGAATGCCCAAAACATGTTACAACTTGGCGTTCAACTCCAAAAGAAGCCTCAGCTCGTGGATAGATCAAGCTCAGCACAAACACACACCAAGTGGGCCCCGGAATTGGATTTATGCATCAATTACTTACTTATGTAAACCCTAGTAGCTAGTCTAGTATAAATAGGATAATTTACTATTGTATTAGACATCTTTGGTCTCAGTTTTATTTTATTATTCATCTGAGGAGACTATTGATCACGTTTTGGGGGGCTGGCCATTCGGCCATGCCTGAACCTTTCACTTATGTATTTTCAACGTTGAAGTTCCTACACACCATAGATTAAGGGTGTGGAGCTCTGCTGTACCTCAAGCTTCAATGCAATTACTATTATTTTCTATCCAATTCGAATTAGTCCTATTCTAAGATATTCGTTGACTTGATGAATGTGATGATCTGTGACACTCATCATCATTCTCACCTATGAACGCGCGTGATTGACAACCACTTCCGTTCTACCCTAGACCGGGCGCATATCTCTTGGATTCCTTAATCAGAATCTTCGTGGTATAAGCTAGAATTGATGGTGGCATTCATGGGAATCCGGAAAGTCTAACCTTGTCTGTGGTATTCCGAGTAGGATTCCGGTATTGAATGACTGTGATGAGCTTCAAACTCTTAAAGGCTGGGTGTGATGACAAACGCAAAAGAATCAATGGATTCTACTCCAACCTGATTGAGAGCCGACAGATGATTAGCCGTGCTGTGACAGAGCATTTGGACCATTTTCACTGAGAGGATGGGATGTAGCCATTGTCAAGGGTGATGCCTCT
>NC_029776.3:72695611-72698672 GCF_000817695.3 Arachis duranensis | reverse complement strand
AAAGTAGCCATTGATGATGGTGATGCCCTACATACAGCTTGCCATGGAAAGGAATAAGAAGGATTGGATGAATGTAAGAAGAAAGTAGAGATTCGAGAGGAGCACAGCATCTCCATACGCCTATCTGAAATTCCCACTATTGATTTACATAAGTATTTCTATCCCATTTTATTTTCTATTTATTATTAATTTTCGAAACCCAAAACCATTTAATCTGCCTAACTGAGATTTACAAGGTAACCATAGCTTGCTTCATACCAACAATCCCTGTGGGATCGACCCTTACTCACGTAAGGTATTACTTGGATGACCCAGTACACTTGCTGGTTAAGTTGAACGGAGTTGTGAGCTTCTCTAACAGTGCCTGGAACTCTTTGATCACAATTTCGTCCACCAAGTTTTTGGCGCCGTTGCCAGGGATTGTTCGAGTATGGACAACTGACGGTTCATCTTGTTTCCCAGATTAGGTAATTTTCTTTTCAAAAATCTTTTTCAAAATTTTTTTTTCTTTTTCATTTTTCCAAACTTTATTTTCGAAAAAATTAATAAAAATAAAAAAAAATTTAATAAAATCATAAAAACCAAAAATATTTTGTGTTTCTTGTTTGAGTCTTGTATCATGTTTTAATTTTGGTGTCAATTGCATGTTTTTAAAATCTATGCATTATTTTTTCGAAAATTCCATGCATTCATAGTGTTCTTCATGATCTTCAAGTTGTTCTTGACAAGTCTTCTTGTTTGATCTTGATGTTTTCTTGCTTTGTGTTGTTTGTTGTTTTTATATGCATTTTTTGTTTGTTAGAGTGCATGCATTAAAGATTTCTAAGTTTGGTGTCTTGCATGTTTTCTTTGCATAAAAAATTTTTCAAAAATATGTTCTTGATGTTCATCATGATCTTCAGAGTGTTCTTGGTGTTCATCTTGACATTCATAGTGTTCTTGCATGCATTTTGTGTTTTGATCCAAAATTTTAATGTTTTGGGTCATTTTCGTGTTTTTCTCTTTTATAATTAAAAATTCAAAAATAAAAAAAAATATCTTTTCCTTATTTCCCTCCAAATTTTCGAAATTTTGGGTTGACTTGGTCAAAAATTTTCAAAATTAGTTGTTTCTTACAAGTCAAGTCAAATTTTCAATTTTAAAAATCTTATCTTTTCAAAATCTTTTTCAAAAATTATATCCTTTTCATTTTTTTCTATTTTTCAAAAATTTCAAAAATCTTTTTCAAAATATTTTCAAAATCTTTTTCTTATCTTTATATCATATTTTCAAAATTACACTAACAATTAATGTGATTGATTCAAAAATTTGAAGTTTGTTACTTTCTTGTTAAGAAAGGTTCAATCTTTAAGTTATAAAATCATATCTTTTAGTTTCTTGTTAGTTAAGTAATTTTAAAAATTAAATCTTTTTCAAACGTATCTTATCTAATCTTTTATATCTTATCTTTTTCAAAATTTTATCTTTTTCAAAATTTGATTTTAAAATATCTTATCTAACTTCTTATCTTCTTATCTTTTTAAAATTTGATTTTAATATCTTTTTCATCTAACTATTTGACTTTTTGTTTGTTTCTTATTTTTTTCAAAACCACCTAACTACTTTTCCCTCTCTAATTTTTGAAAATATCTCACCTCTTTTTCAAAAATTCTTTTTGTTTTAAATTTTAATTTTAATCTTATCTTATCTTTAATTTTCGAAAATTACTAACCCCTTTTTAAAATTATTTTTGACATTCTCCCTCTCTTTTCTTGTTCTATTTAATTATTTAATTACTAACACTTCTCTTCACCTCTCTCCATCTAAATATCCGAACCCACTCTTCTACATTCTTCTCCCCTTTCTTTTTCTACTAACATAAAGGAATCTCTATACTGTGACATAGAGGATTCCTCTTCTTTTCTTGTTTTCTTCTCTTTCATATGAGCAAGAACAAGGAAAAAGGCACTCTTGTTGAAATTGATCCAGAACCTGAAAGGACTCTGAAGAGAAAATTAAGAGAAGCTAAGTTACAACAATCTAAAGGTAACCTTTCAGAAACATTAGAACAAGAGAAGGAGATGGCAACCGAAAATAATAATAATACAAGGAGAATGCTTGGTGACTTCACAAAGCCAACGTCCAAATTTGATGGAAGAAGCATCTCCATTCCTACCATTGGAGCCAATAATTTTGAACTAAAACCTCAGCTAGTTGCCTTAATACAACAAAACTGCAAGTTTTATGGACTTCCATCTGAAGATCCTTATCAGTTTTTAACTGAGTTCTTGCAGATCTGTGAGACTGTAAAGATGAATGGAGTTGATCCTGAAGTCTACAGACTCATGCTTTTCCCTTTTGCTGTAAGAGACAGAGCTAGAATATAGTTGGATTCACAACCTAAGGATAGCCTGGACTCCTGGGATAAGCTGGTCACTGCCTTCTTGGATAAATTCTTTCCTCCTCAAAAGCTGAGCAAGCTGAGAGTGGGTGTTCAAACCTTCAAACAAAAAAATGGTGGATGTCCATCTGACATGTTTTCAGAATGGACCATATTAGATATATTCTATTATGGCCTGTCTGAATTGTCGAAAATGTCATTAGACCATTCTACAGGTGGATCTAGTCACCTAAAGAAAACGCCTGAAGAGGCTCAAGAACTCATTGACATGGTTGCAAACAACCAATTCATGTATACTTCTGTGAGGAATTCCATGAATAATGGGATACCTCAGAAGAAATGAGTTCTTGAAATTGATGCTCTGAATGCCATATTGGCTCAGAACAAAGTCTTGACTCAACAGGTCAACATGATCTCTCAAAATCTGACTGGATGGCAACACGCATCCAATAGTACTAAAGAGGCAGCTTCTGAAGAAGCTTATGATCCTGAGAACCCTGCCATGGCAGAGGTTAATTACATGGGTGAACCTTATGGAAACACCTATAACACATCATGGAGAAATCATCCAAATTTCTCATGGAAGGATCAACAAAAGCCTCAACAAGGCTTTAACAATGGTGGACGTAATAGGCTAAACAATAGTAAGCCATATCCATCATCTTCTCAGCAACAGACAGA
>NC_029776.3:72694376-72695533 GCF_000817695.3 Arachis duranensis | reverse complement strand
TCTGATCTGTCAAAGGCCACTTTCAGTTTCATGAGTGAAACAAGATCCTCCATCAGAAATCTGGAGGCACAAGTGGGCCAGCTGAGTAAGAAAGTCAGTGAAACTCCTCCCAGTATTCTCCCAAGCAATACAGAAGAGAATCCAAAAGGAGAGTGCAAGGCCATTGATGTAATCAATATGGCCAAATGCACAAGGGAGGAGGAGGACGAAAATCCTAGTGAGGAAGACCTCCTGGGACGTCCTTTAAGCAAGAAGGAGTTTTCTATTAAGGATCCAAAGGAATCTGAGGCTCATACAGAGACCATAGAGATTCCATTAAATCTCCTTCTGCCATTCATTAGCTCTGAAGACTATTCTTCCTCTGAAGAGGATGAAGATGTGACTGGTGATGACAAGTCATCATATACCCATTTTTCAAGCTAATTTCACCTGTTTTATTAGTCTTTATGCACTTTCTTGCATCCTAAGCAAGAGATTTGGAGAGAAAAAGCATAACTTCTTTAAATCAAGCAACTACCATTAAATTGATGCTAATTCATGAGCTTTAAGCTAATTTTAATTGAATTTAATTGATTTATAAGCCTTGTGAATTTAGTGATACTTAGAGTAGTTGTTTTGGTTTATTGTAGGTGATGAAAAGAAGAAAAGAGAAAGCGTGGCTTAAGAAAGCGTGGTCCAAGGAGAAAAAGGCGTGGCGCATAAAGGAGGAGTGCAAGCATTGCCCTCCACAAGGGCACACTGCCCTCTAGGAGGGCAACATGAGCAAGCAAGCCAAGAAAGGCAACGTTGCCCTGCCCACGACAAGGGCAGAGCACAAAATTGTGCCTTGGATCAAAGAAAGTAAAAACCTTGCCCTGCCCTCCACAAGGGCAGTATCGGGCTCTCCAAAGGGAAAAATTCAAAGAAAAAGTTCACCATTGCTTGCCACAAGAGTCGAACACGGAACCATGAGGAAACAAGAAACTAAGCTTCACTTTGGTGCCAAGAAAATCAAAGAAAAGAAGTAGCGTGCGCGTCACACAAGGATCGAACACGGGGCTTCAATTTGGAAACATTGCCCTGCCATCCGCAAGGGCAGGGCAGCATTTTGGTGATGCACACAGGCGTACCATTCTGGCGCACCAAGGGAAGGCTCGGCAGCATCATTCTGGCGCACA
>NC_029776.3:72688088-72694137 GCF_000817695.3 Arachis duranensis | reverse complement strand
TAATTTCATTTCCTTTACTGCTTCTTCTTCAATTTCTTGTTAATTGCTTTGTGGGCTTGGATCTGGGAAGGTAATTGAGATCTAGACTTTGCTATCTAGTCTCTTGAGTCTTGAGATCCCATTTTTCCTTTTGGTTCTTCTGTGAACCCTGCTGCAATTTAGTTTTTATTTCTGTTTGAATTCTAGTTATTTCTAATTCAACTTCTGCTTTATTAATTATTGCAATTTACTTTCCCTTGCTGAAATTTTGAATTCCCAATCTTTAAATCCCTTTTCCATTCAAGCAATTTATATTTCTTGCACTTTAAGTTACTGCAATTTACATTTCTTGTACTTTAAGTTTCAGTCATTTAATTTCTTGTCCTTTAAGATTTAGCATCTTTTACTTTCCTGCTCTTTAATTTACTGCGATTCTCCCTTCCCCTTTTACATTCCAAGCAATTTAGTTTCCGTTAACAATAAACCACTCAACCAATACTTGATTCGCTTGACTAAATCAACCACTAAACTAAAATTGCTCAATCCTTCAATCCCTGTAGGATCGACCTCACTCATGTGAGTTATTATTACTTGATGCGACCCGGTACACTTGCCGGTGAGTTTTGTGTCGGATCGTTTTCCACACATCAAGTTTTTGGCGCCGTTGCCGGGGATTGATTAGATCAACAATGATTAAGTGGGTGAGAAGTCTAGATCAAGCATTTTTTTGTTTTTGTTCTCTGTTTTAAATTGATAACAAGGTGTTTGAGTTATTGCCTCACTAAGAAATTCTTTCTCCGTGACATGAATTTCAAATTCCATTGATGTTTACAAAATACAAATGGAGTTCAACTCATCTTATGGTCAAACAAAATTTTATGGGATATCACCCACCATCACCGATCTCTAATGGTGTTTGGGAATATCACCAAGAAAATACAAATTCTAAGCATTCCAATCCATGGAGATTTGCTTCACAGACACAAGATGAGCAAGAAAACCATATGGGATATTTCCCTCCACCACAAAATGATGCAAGTCATAATTCCAATGGTGGCTGGGAAAGGAATTCTAATGCTCCATATTATATTCATCCAAAGATATCATCACTTGACCATGCTTCAACAAAAAGCCCCTTTCAAAACTTACCACTTACACAAACTTCTAATAGCCAAAGAATCTCAAAGCTTGAGTCCATGCTCAAAAGATTTGCGGAGGAGGAAGAGAAGTACCAGAAAGAACAAGAGAACTCCCTCAAAAATATGGAAGTGCAGTTAGGCCAATTGTCGAATGCATGGAAGGAGAAAACGGAAAAACAAAAACAAAAGGTCCCTATGTCAAGTGAAATTGCAATGAAGGATGAGGGACATGAGCCAAGGATTTTACATTCACAAACGCTACTTGAGGTGACAAAGGAACATGAACATTCACAACCCTCACAAACTCCCCTGGACCAAAGATGCTCAACACTGATCGAAAAATATGAAGAGGAGATGAAGAAAGCTTGGGAAGATCAACAAACCTCCTCCATGAAAGAGCTATTAAAGCAAATGTTGAGTGTAAAAGAGGAAGTGGAAGAACAAGCTAGTGAGGAGGATAATCAAGAACGTCCAAACTCAAGGGAAACAGAGAGGCACATGAAGGACAAGCTCATTGAACCACCAATTCAAAAGGCTCTGGATGAAGATCAAACTCCAAAAATCACACAGCAACCAATTCATGAATCCAAAGAAGTGAAGGCAANNNNTTTTCAATCTTTTTGGATGATTGCATCAAATCAAAAATGAAAGTGACACACCAAGATTCTTAAGTTTGGTGTGCCACTTATTTTCTATGCAATTCATTCAAGCAACACTACTTGTCTGCATAATCATAATGCCTCTATAGTGTTATTTTTTTTCTTTCTTTTAATTTTACACTTTGTCATTCTACTTTCTTTAGTCATTTTTCTGTTTTTAAATGCTTTCATTTTAGTTTGCTTATTTACTGTGTTTGTTAATACATTACCAAGAGAGCTTTATTAATGACAGATTCTTAGCTTGGTGATTGTAATTAATAAATAACAGTTTCATTTGCTTAGTTTTATTTCAAATAAAATTGACATATGGTTGCATTCTAAGTTTGGTGTTGCTATGCAACAAAATTTGGTTCTAAGTCTTACTAGATACTTGCATTAATTTCAAGTGAAAGTGTCACACTAAGTTTGGTGTGCCACTTATCTTTTATGCAATGTATTGTGCTCACCTTCTTATGTTTAAAATCAAAATGTCTTTGTCTCTGATGCGTTGATTGTTATCTTTTATTTTGCTTGCTTAAAACACATGTGCTACTAACATTTCATTGTGTAAGACATTCATGATCCATCTTAGCCCCATAGCCATTGTTCTAATTGTTGCTTGAGGATAAGCAAGCATTCTGAGTTGGTATGAGAAGGAGAAGAATGGGAGGAAAATGACAACAATAGAGAAGATGAACTACAAGGTTGTAGAGTTCCTTTTCTTCTCATTTGTTTCCAGCACTTAAATTGCATGATTGTCTTTATATTTTCTGTATGCATGTGTGGTATGACTAAGCATAGCTTGAATTTTGATTGAAACATGGTGCTGTGACATTATAACTACCAACTTGAATCCTGTGAATTCAAAAGCAATGACTACCAACTTGAGTTTTGTGAATTCAAAAGCAATAAAGCATCATGATCATAAACAAACAAGGAATTAAAGAAGAATTTAGCATGTGCATACAAGTATTGGAAAGCTAGTATGATTGATTGTTGCTCAATTGCATTGAACTTTATTTAATTGAAGTTTTTCATTTAGTACATTTTGTGAAATCTTTTGAAATCATGAAAACCTTGAAGAAGCAAATACAATTAAAGCAAGAAAAGAAAAAGGGAAAGAATGAGAAAGCTGAAGGCTCTGAGTACCAATGGCAATTTATTTGCTAAGTGCTTGTGGTGTTTATGTATCAAGCCAAATGCTTGAAAACAAAACACTTAGAAGTCAAGGTTAGGCTCAAAGTGCACAAAGCATTCCCTCAAAGCTCAAGGCTTTGAGTATCAATGATTAGAGAGTCAAGAAAAGAAAAGAAAAATGAGCTTAATGAAGTCCTCTAATTAAATGCTTGTGGTGCTTATGTATCAAGTGGTAATACTTGAAAACAAAGCATTTAGAAGTCGTAGCTTTGTTATCAATTCATGGGGAAAAGCACCCAAAAGGAGAAGCTAAAAAAAAAATAAATCAAAAGCTTGTTTCAAGGAAGTATTACAAGGAAAAGATTTCATAAAATGAGCTAGATAGAAGCATCAATCATTTACATTTCTTTTGTGATTGAAGCATGCATAGAAAACTAGCTTACCATGAACATTGAGTTGCTATTCTTCTTACCTTGGATTGTTAATCTTTATTGCATGATTCTTTTCTTGCTTGGGGACAAGCAAGGTTTAAGTTTGGTGTTGTGATGACAAGTCATCATATACCTATTTTTCTATGCTTTTTCATACAAGAAATTGATGAATTGTGCTTAAATATTGTATGCTTTTGTGCTAAAATGATATATTTTCTTGATCTTTTAATTTTATAAATCTTGTAGGAAATAAGAAGAAAAAGAAGCAAAGAAGCACAAAAAAAGGAGAAAAAAAGAGCTTTGGGACACACTTTGAAGTTGGAGCACAGTTTGGAGCCTTAGGCCACGCTTTTAAAAGCGTGGCCCATGACCAAATCAAAGGTGAATAAGCAATCAGCGCACACTGCCCTGCTCTTGCCAAGGGCAGGGCAATATCATGATGAAACAAAGTGAAGTTGGAAGCAAATTTTCGCTAAGGTAAAATCTGGGCGCTCACAGCATGACCATGCCTCCTTCAAAGGGCTATAACTTGAGCTACAGACGTCCAATTGATGTGCTTCCAGTTGCATTGGAAAGCTGACATTCAGAGCTTTCCAACAATATATAGCAATTCATATTTGGCATACAATTGTGGCAGGAACGAAAGGTATCTTTAAGGGCCAAAAATAAGCGAAAATAAACCAAAGTGCTTCCACCAAGGCTCGAAGCTGGAACCTCACTCCAAAACAAAGTAGCGTTCAATTTTCTGCCCTGCCCTCTTGGAGAGCAGGGCAATGTCGTGCTCTTCATAGGAAAATCAAGAAAAATTGCTCCCCCAATTGCTTGCCACAAGAATCGAACACGGCACCATGAGGAAGCAAGAAACTAGGCCTTACTTTGGTGCCAAGAAAACCAAGGAAAAGAAGTAGCGTGTGCATCTACCAAGTTTTGAACTTGGAACTTCACTTTTGGAAACACTGCCCTGCCCTCCACAAGGGCAGGGCAGCATTTTGGTGATGCACACACGCGCACCAGATTGGCGCACTAAGGGAAGTCTTGGCAGCAACAGCAGCACGCACGGGCATCATTCTGGCGCACCAAAAATTTCTGCCCTGCCATCCACAAGGGCAGGGCAGCATCCTGCAAGCATCAACGCCCAACTCGCACGCACCAACGGCCGCACACACCATTTTCTGCCCTGCCCTCCACAAGGGCAGGGCAACCTCCTGGGAGCAACATATGGGCCAAAATTCAATTTAATTCAATTCCTCACCAAATTGAATCAAAGCCAACCAAACCCATTTCTCCTCAAATCTAAAGCAAGCAAAGCCCACATCATCACTCAAAGGCACATGGATCAATTAAATTAGGATTTTTATTTTTGTAATTTGTTTTAATTTCATTTTCATTTTTCATTTTGTAAAGCCTATATAAAGGCATCAATGGGAGCTGAATTAGAGAGGCAAGCTCCACTAGGGAGCATTAGGAATTGAGAGTTCTCTCTCTTAGTTTTCATTTCTGTTTGAATTTTGGATCAAGAATTGAAGGAATTCTGTTTCACTTGATCTGAAATCTCTTGTTCTTCTTCTGCATAATTTCAGAAAATTGAGAATTGAATCTGAGTTTTCATTTACTGCTTCCATCTTCATTTCTTCTTCAATCTGTTTCTTGGTTAGATCAAGGAAGGGAGTGAGATCTAGACTTATTTTCTAGTCTCATTGATTCCCTGAGATCTTGTCTCTTTAAATTTCACAATTGAGCTTAATTATATTCTGTGTTGCTTCTTCAAGCAATTTTCCATTTCTGTTTAAATCTGCTGCACTTATTTCATCTTTTACTCCTCTGCTTGATTGCTCTTTACATTTTCTTGTTCAATTTTAATTTCCCTGCACCCAATCCCCTTTACATTTAATACAATTTATTTTTCGTGCAATTTAAGTTTCAGCTATTTTACTTTCTTGTTCTTTAAGTTACTTGCAATTTTACTTTCTGCACTTTAATTTTCCTTGCTATTTACTTTCAGTTGGCTACACTTCATCCAAATTCACTTCAATGTTAGCTTGACTAAACTAATCACCCACTAAAATTGCTTGATCCATCAATCCCTGTGGGATCGACCTCACTCTAAGTGAGTTATTACTAATTGATGCGACCCGGTACACTTGCCGGTTGGATTTGTGTGTTGGAAAATTCGTTTTCCACAAAAACACCATCAAGTAATAATAAGCAAGAGATTTGGAGAGAAAAAGCATAACTTCTTTAAATCAAGCAACTACCATTAAATTGATGCTAATTCATGAGCTTTAAGCTAATTTTAATTGAATTTTAATTGATTTATAAGCCTTGTGAATTTAGTGATACTTTGAGTAGTTGTTTTGGTTTATTGTAGGTGAAGAAAAGAAGAAAAGAGAAAGTGTGGCTTAAGAAAGCGTGGTCCAAGGAGAAAAAGGCGTGGCGCATAAAGGAGGAGTGCAAGCATTGCCCTCCACAAGGGCACACTGCCCTCTAGGAGGGCAACATGAGCAAGCAAGCCAAGAAAGGCAACACTGCCCTGCCCACGACAAGGGCAGAGCACAAAATTATGCCTTGGATCAAAGAAAGTAAAAACCTTGCCCTGCCCTCCACAAGGGCAGTATCGGGCTCTCCAAAGGGAAAAATTCAAAGAAAAAGTTCACCATTGCTTGCCACAAGAGTCGAACACGGAACCATGAGGAAACAAGAAACTAAGCTTCACTTTGGTGCCAAA
>NC_029776.3:72686530-72687727 GCF_000817695.3 Arachis duranensis | reverse complement strand
TAATTTCATTTCCTTTACTGCTTCTTCTTCAATTTCTTGTTAATTGCTTTGTGGGCTTGGATCTGGGAAGGTAATTGAGATATAGACTTTGCTATCTAGTCTCTTGAGTCCTGAGATCCCATTTTTCCTTTTGGTTCTTCTGTGAACCCTGCTGCAATTTAGTTTCTATTTCTATTTGAATTCTAGTTATTTCTAATTCAACTTCTGCTTTATTAATTGTTGCAATTTACTTTCCCTTGCTAAAATTCTAAATTCCCAATCCTTAAATCCCTTTTCCATTCAAGAAATTTATATTTCTTGCACTTTAAGTTACTGCAATTTACATTTCTTGTACTTTAAGTTTCAGTCATTTAATTTCTTGTCCTTTAAGATTTAGCATCTTTTACTTTCCTGCTCTTTAATTTACTGCAATTCTCCCTTCCCCCATTTACATTCCAAGCAATTTAGTTTCCGTTAACAATAAACCACTCAACCAATACTTGATTCGCTTGACTAAATCAACCACTAAACTAAAATTGCTCAATCCTTCAATCCTTGTGGGATCGACCTCACTCATGTGAGTTATTATTACTTGATGCGACCCGGTACACTTGCCGGTGAGTTTTGTGTCGGATTGTTTTCCACACATGTTGTTTGGTAATGAGACTTGTGAAGATGCACCTCCCTTGTTCATTAGTGAACTAGATACATGGGTTCAGCAAACTTTACCTCAGAAGAAACAAGATCCTGGTAAATTCTTAATATCATGTACCATGGGCACCATGACCTTTGAGAAGGCTCTGTGTAACCTAGGGTCAGGCATAAATCTTATGCCACTCTCTGTAATGGAGAAGCGGGGATCATTGAGGTACAGCCTGCCATATTCTCACTACAGATAGCAAACAAGTCAATAAGACAAGCTTATGGATTAGTAGAGGACGTGTTAGTGAAGGTTGAAGGCTTTTACATCCCTGCTGATTTCATAATCTTAGACACTAGGAAGGAAGAGGATGAATGCATTATCCTTGGAAGACCTTTCCTAGCCACAGTAGGAGTTGTGATAGATGTCAACATAGGTGAACTAGTCCTTCAATTGAATGGGGGCTACCTTGTGTTTAAGGCACATGGCCATCCCTCTATGACAAAAGAGAGTAAGCATGAAGAGCTTCTCTCAGTTCAGAGTCAAGAAGAGCCCCCACAGTCAAACTCTAAGTTTGG
>NC_029776.3:72686113-72686364 GCF_000817695.3 Arachis duranensis | reverse complement strand
GACATTAAAGAAGCGCTTGTTGGGAGGCAACCCAATTTTATTTATCTTATTTTATTTTATTGTTATTTTGTGTTTTATTAGATGCATGATCATGAGGAGTCACAAAAAAAATATAAAAATCAGAAATAGGATCAAAAACAGCAGAAGAAAAAAATCACACCCTGGAGGAAGCACAGACTGGCGTTCAACGCCAGTAAGGAGCATCTGGCTGGCATTCAACGCCAGAACAGAGCATGAAACTGGCGCTGAAG
>NC_029776.3:72684962-72685899 GCF_000817695.3 Arachis duranensis | reverse complement strand
TTGGTGCAGGGATGGAATTCCTTGACACCTCTGGATCTGTGGACCCCACAGGATCACCTCAGGATCTGTAGACCCCACAGGATCCCCACCTAACATATGCCCACCTTACCTCCTAATCCTATTTTACTCTTCCCCATGTCACACTTCCCAAAAACCCTTCACCAATCACCTCAATCTCTCTTCCCAATCACCTATTCACCACTCACATTCACCCACTCTTCCCCATAAACCCCACCTACCTTCAAAATTTAAAAATATTTTCCCACCCAATCCCACCCTAAATGGCCGAACCTACCCTCTCACCTCTCCCTATATATACCCTTCCATTCTACTTCATTTTCACACAACACTGACCCCTCTACTTTACCTTGGCCGAATTCATCTCCCCTCACTCTCCTCCAATTTCTTCTTCTTCTTCTTCTCTTCTTTCTTCTATTGCTCGAGGACGAGCAATATTTTAAGTTTGGTGTGGTCAAAGCATAATCTTTTTTTGTTTTCCATTACCATCAATGGCACCTAAGGCCAGAGAATCCTCTAGAAAAGGAAAAGGGAAGACAAAAGCTTCCACCTCCGAGTCATGGGACATGGAAAGATTCATCTCCAAGAGCCATCAAGAGAGTCATGGGAGATGGAAAGATTCATCTCTAAAAGCTATCAAGACCACTTCTATGATGTTGTGGCAAAGAAGAAGGTAATCCCTGAGGTCCCTTTCAAGCTCAAGAAAAATGAGTATCCGGAGATCCGACATGAGATCTGAAGAAGAGGTTGGGAAGTCATAACCAACCCCATATAACAAGTCGGAATCTTAATGGTTCAAGAGTTCTATGCCAATGCATGGATCACTAGGAACCATGATCAAAGTATGAACCCGAATCCAAAGAATTATCTCACAATGGTTCGGGGGAAATACTTAGATTTTAGTCCGGAAAATGTGAGG
>NC_029776.3:72684346-72684900 GCF_000817695.3 Arachis duranensis | reverse complement strand
AAGGAGATGTACGCCCCTACACTAGAAGGGTCAACTTTAATCAAAGGTTGGACCAAGTCCTTATGGACATATGTGTAGAAGAAGCTCAATGGAAAATAGACTCCAAAGGCAAGCCAGTTCAACTGAGAAGACTGGACCTCAAGCCTGTGGCTAGAGGATGGTTGGAGTTCATTCAACGCTCTATCATTCCTACTAGCAACCGATCTGAAGTTACTGTGGATCGGGCCATCATGATTCATAGCATCATGATTGGAGAGGAAGTAGAAGTTCATGAGGTCATCTCCAATGAAATCTACAAAATAGCTGACAAGCCCTCCACCTTGGCAAGGCTAACTTTTCCTCACCTTATTTGCCATCTATGTTACTCAGCTGGAGTTATCATAGAAGGAGACATCTCCATTGAAGAGGATAAGCCCATCACCAAGAAGAGGATGGAGCAAGCAAGAGAGACCCTTCACGGTTCTCAAGAGATGCATGAGGAAGCTCATCATCAAGAAATCCCTGAGATGCCTCAAGGGATGCACTTTCCTCCCAAAAACTATTGGGAACAACTC
>NC_029776.3:72675559-72684223 GCF_000817695.3 Arachis duranensis | reverse complement strand
AAGATCAAAGAGCAATGAGGGAGGAGCAACAAAGGCAAGGAAGGGACATAGAAGAGCTTAAGGACATTGTTGGTCCTTCAAGAAGAAGACGCCACTAAGGTGGATTCATTCCTTGTTCTTATTTCTTTCTGTTTTTCGGTTTCTATGTTGTGTTCATTTATGTTTTGTGTCTCTACTTCATGATCATTAGTATGTAGTAACTATGTCTTAAAGCTATGAATAAAATCCATTAATCCTTCCCCTCTCTTAAATGAAAAATGTTTTAATTCAAAAGAACAAGAAGTACATGAATTTTGAATTTATCCTTGAATTTAGTTTAATTATATTGATGTGGTGACAATACTTTTTGTTTTCTGAATGAATGCTTGAACAGTGCATATTTTTTTTTGATCTTGTTGTTTATGAATGTTAAAACTGTTGGCTCTTGAAAGAATGATGAACAAAGAGAAATGTTATTGATGATCTGAAAACTCATGAAATTGATTCTTGAAGCAAGAAAAAGCAGTGAAAAAGCAAAAAGCTTGCGAAAAAAAAATAATTGGGGAAAAAATAATAGAAAAAGAAAAAGCAAGCAGAAAAAGCCAATAGCCCTTAAAACTAAAAGGCAAGGGTTAAAAGGATCCAAGGCTTTGAGCATCAATGGATAGGAGGGCCCAAGGAAATAAAATTCAGGCCTAAGCGGCTAAATCAAGCTGTCCCTAACCATGTGCTTGTGTCATGAAGGTCCAAGTGAAAAGCTTGAGACTGAGTGGTTAAAGTTGTGATCCAAAGCAAAAGGAGTGTGCTTAAGAGCTCTGGACACCTCTAACTGGGGACTCTAGCAAAGCTGAGTCACAATCTGAAAAGGTTCACCCAGTCATGTGTCTGTGGCATTTATGTAGCCGGTGGTAATACTGGAAAACAAAATGCTTAGGGCCACGGCCAAGACTCATAAATAGCTGTGTTTAAGAATCAACATGCTTAACTAGGAAAGTCAATAACACTATCCGAAATTCTAAGTTCCTAGAGAAGCCAATCATTCTAAACTTCAAAGGAAAAAGTGAGATGACAAAATTGTTCCGAAGCAAAAAGCTACAAGTCCCGCTCATCTAATTATAATTAATATTCATTGATATTTTGAAATTTATAGTATATTCTCTTCTTTTTATCCTAATTGATTTTCAGTTGCTTGGGGACAAGCAACAATTTAAGTTTGGTGTTGTGATGAGCGGATAATTTATACGCTTTTTGGCATTGTTTTTAGGTAGTTTTTAGTAAGTTCAAGCTACTTTTAGGGATGTTTTCATTAGTTTTTATGTTAAATTCACATTTCTGGACTTTACTATGAGTTTGTGTGTTTTTCTGTGATTTCAGGTAATTTCTGGCTGAAATTGAGGGACTTGAGCAAAACTCTGAAAAAGGCTGACAAAAGGACTGCTGATGCTGTTGGAATCTGACCTCCCTGCACTCGAAATAGATTTTCTGGAGCTATAGAACTGCAATTGGTGCTTTCTCAACAGCGTTGGAAAGTATACATCCAGAGCTTTCCAGCAATATATAATAGTCCATACTTTATTCAGAAATTGACAACGTAACTTGGCGTTGAACGCCAAGTACATGCTGCTGTCTGGAGTTAAACGCCAGAAACACGTCATGATCCGGAGTTAAACGCCTAAAACACGTTATAACTTGGAGTTCAACTCCAGGAGAAGCCTCAGCTCGTGGATAGATCAAGCTCAGCCCAAGCATACACCAAGTGGGCCCCAGAAGTGAATTTATGCATCAATTACTTACTCATGTAAACCCTAGTAGCTAGTCTAGTATAAATAGGATAATTTACTAGTGTATTAGACATCTTTGGTCTCAGTTTTGTTTTATTCTTCATCTTAGGAGGCTATTGATCATGTTTTAGGGGGCTGGCCATTCGGCCATGCCTGAACCTTTCACTTATGTATTTTCAACGGTGGAGTTTCTGCACACCATAGATTAAGGATGTGGAGCTCTGTTGTACCTCAAGTTTCAATACAATTACTATTACTTTCTATTCAATTCTCTTTTATTCTAATTCCAAGATATACGTTGCACAACACTTTGATGAATGTGATGATCCGTGACACTCATCATCATTCTCACCCATGAACGTGCGTGACTGACAACCACTTCCGTTCTACTCTAGGCCGGGCGCATGTCTCTTAGATTCCCCAACAGAATCTTCATGGTATAAGCTATATAGATGGCGGCATTCATGGGGATCCGGAAAGTCTAACCTTGACTGTGTTATTTCGAGTAGGATTCCGGTATTGAATGACTGTAACGAGCTTCAAACTCCTGAAGGCTGGGCGTGATGACAAACACAAAAGAATCAATGGATTCTACTCCAACCTGATTGAGAACCGACAGATGATTATCCGTGCTGTGACAGAGCATTTGGACCATTTTCACTGAGAGGATAGGATGTAGCCATTGTCAAGGGTGATGCCTCCAGACGATTAGCCCTGCAGTGACAGCGCATAAGACCATTTTCCCGAGAGGATTAAAAGTAGCCTTTGATTATGGTGATGCCCTACATACAGCTTGCCATGCAAAGGAATAAGAAGGATTGGATGAATGTAAGAAGAAAGTAGAGATTCGAGAGGAGCACAGCATCTCCATACGCCTATCTGAAATTCCCACTATTGATTTACATAAGTATTTCTATCCCTTTTTATTTTCTATTTATTATTAATTTTCGAAACCCAAAACCATTTAATCTGCCTAACTGAGATTTACAAGGTAACCATAGCTTGCTTCATACCAACAATCTCTGTGGGATCGACCCTTACTCACGTAAGGTATTACTTGGATGACCCAGTACACTTGCTGGTTAAGTTGAACGGAGTTGTGAGCTTCTCTAACATTGCCTGGAACTCTTTGATCACAATTTCGTCCACCAATGATCTCAAAGGGAAAGAAGAGTAAGCTGAGGTCCCCTGTTTTAGCCTCTGCCCAACAAGCTTTCTTTGGTCATTTGCCTGATTTGCTTTGCTTGTTGGGGTGGAGTTAGATTGTTTGCAGTTGACCTTCTCTTTTTCATGGATATAGCTAATTGTTTCTTGGTCACAATCCTCTTTTTGGTGCTTTTGTTGATTGCCTTCACCATTTTGATTTCAAGGCTTGATTGTTGTGTGATGGTTGGAATTTCTTCTTCATCAAGAGCTTATTGAACTGTTGGTTCAATAAACTCACTCTTTATGCAACTCTCTGTTTCATTGGAGTGTGGAGTCCCTTGATTGGCTTCCTCCCTTTCTTCTGCATGATTTTGTATTGCTTCCTTTGGGAGTGAGTTTGCATGTTCATTTGTCACTTTTAGTAGCCTCTGTGGGTATGGAGCCCTGGGCTTATATACTCTCACAACCTCCTCCTTCTTCATTAGAATCTCTCTTGGTACAGGGGCTTCTTTTTCTTGTTTCTCCACTTCCTCCTTTTCACCCACCATTTGATCTTAATCCTCCTTGTTTAGCACTCCTCCTCTTGTGGTATTATTCTCTTCCCATGGCCAAGGATAGAAAGTGATTGGATTTTTAGCATGGAATTGTGCTAACTGTGCCAGTGCAGCTTCTAATCTTGCAAGATTATCATTGCCATCACATGGTTGTGGTGATTGGTTAGAGTTGGCTTGTAACTGTCTCCCTGCCCCTACTAACCGTGCCATTGTGGCTTTCTAATCTTGCAAGATTGTCATCGAGTGATAAAGAATTTAGACATGTAAAACTAGGAGGTGAGTGATGGGGCAGAAATTGGTAAATTAAAAATTATTAAAATATATGCGTTGCAAGTATAGTTCTTAACTCACCAGAATTCCACTTAGCAATTTAGAAAGGTGTCACAGAAATTTAAAATTAAAATACTGGGAGTATGAATCCCAGGTCGTCTCCCAACGAGTTGCAAAAAAGTGTGCTATTTTATTAATCAGATGTTTTCAAAAAGGTTTGAGTTGAGTAAACAGGAAATAAAATTGGAGAATTTGAATAATGTAAATAAAAGCCTTGACTGGGAGTTGATTAGTTGGAAGTCCCGCTGTTGTTGGATTACTCTCTAGATTAATTGATAATTAAAGGTTATCCTGTTTAGTTATCTCTTACTAGGTAAGGGAAAGTCAAACAGGTTGGAATGCTATGTCCGTTCACAAGTTGCAACCCACTTAATTAAAAGTGGTTGGTGTTAGTGACTAGAGGGCAATCTAACAATAAACCCAATTACAATCTTTCTTTTAAGCCTTCCAACTTAATTGGTTCCTTTCAATCAACTCCCCATCAAGTTAGGGAACTACTCGCTCATTGTGAATGTAAAATTCATAACATATGAAAAGGAATTAAAGAAAGACATTGTAAATAAAAATCAAAATAATCAAATAAAAATAAAAGTAATCCTTGTATTAAATTAATCCTAATAATATTCCAATGGTAAAATTAACAAAGCAAAGGACATGGAAGAGTAAAGCCAAGTAAAGGAAACGAACTAGAATGACGAAGTCTTGATGAGGTAATAACTCTTCTCAATATCCCAATGCAAAAAGTGATAGAAAAATAAAAGCCTAAAAACTATGAATGTCTAGAGAGAAAAACCTAGAGGAGGAGTAAAAATAGATCTAAAACTAAAACTGTGTAGAATGAATGTTGTCTCTGGTTTCTGCATGTTCTCTGGCTCTAGTCTGCTGTTCTGGGCCAAGAACTGGGTCAAAATAGGGCCCAAAATCGCACCCCGCGAAATCTGCAGATTATGCAGATCGCGCACATCACGCGATCGCGTCACTTCTCGCTGGTTATCTCCTCAATTTCTTGTGTTCCTTCCATTTTTGCTAGCTTCCTTTCCAATCTCCAACTCATCCATGCCCTATAGAGCCTGAAACACTTAACACACAGATCACGGCATCGAATGGGATAAAGGAGAACTAAAATGCATAATTAAAAAGTCTCTAGGAAGCAGTTTTCAACCATGTAATAATTTCAGGAAGGAAATATAAATGCATGCTAAATTAATGAATAAGTGGGTAAGGATCATGATAAAACCACACAATTAAACACAATATAAACCATAAAATAGTGGTTTATCAGGAACCGTGTCTTGCTTTGAATTTTGAATGAATCTTGAATGCTTGAAGATTATGGAGGCAGTGATGAACGCGTATTTGATTGCGAGAAAACAGTGATTGAGAATGTTCATGGATTTGGAGATGTTTATTTTTCGAAAAGATTAATCCGTATGATTATCTATTTTAATGCATGCAAATATATTTTCACGAAAAATCATATATAATTGAATTCCAATTCCTTAGTAATTCAATTTCTCTTTAGTAACCGATTTTCAATTCCTTGGCTCCTTAGTATCTTAAGCATTAATTAGTCGTCAATTAATTAATCAAGAGATTAAGTACAAAAATTGATTTTAGATTCAAATAAGATTGAAATTAGTCCTTTGGTCGAATTATATATTACGTATTCAAGCTAGTCCTATTTATTTAAATCTAAAAAGAAAACATAATTTTCAAAAGTTATTCTAATCCGATGTATTCAAAATTAGAGTGATTGAGAATCATTTATATGTCGCACACTAATTGAACTAGTATTCCTAGCCAAATTCAAAGAGTCATGTGGAGGAGTTTTCAAACTTTAATTCAAATATCAAATTTTTCAATTATAATAAAAGAATTCAAAAGAGATTAGCATACCTTTCAATAATACTAAACCGAATGAAGAACATATAACTCAATCAGGAAATAGATCAATGCAAAACTTTAAAATAAAATAAACATAGATTAATAACCCATAGAAAACATGAAAGAACTCCTAACCCTTTGATAGAGAATTAGTTATCTATGGAAAAATTAAAGAAAAATAAGAAGAAATGATTACGGAGGAGCTGGATGTCCCTCCTTGTGAACAAGGTTCATGTATTTATATCTTAATTCTAGAATTCAGATTTCAAACTAAACTAATCTTATCCTTCGGAGAGGAAGATAAGATAGCTATCCTAATCTTATCAAAAGATAAGCTAACTAATTACTGACTTATGAATTCAAATTCAAAATAATAATTCAAATTCTAAAGGAACCAAATCCCTTATATTTCTAGAAAGAATTAATAACTAATTGATGAGCGGATCTTTTATACGCTTTTTGGTATCATTTTCATATAGTTTTTAGTATGTTTGTTTAAGTTTTATTAAGTTTTCATAGTTTCTAGTGCAAAACTCACATTTTTGGATTCTACTTTGAGTTTGTGTGTTTTTATGCAATTTCAGGTATTTTCTAGCTTAAATTGAGGAGCTCGAGCTAAAGTCTGATTCAGAGGAAGACAAAGCACTACAGATGCTGTTAGGATCTGACCTCCTTCCACTTAAAAAGAGCATTTCTGGAGCTTCATAAGTCCAAATGGAGCGTTCTCAATGACTATGGAAAGCTAACATCTAGTGCTTACCATAAATGTATAATAGTCCATACTTTGCTTCAGAATTGAAGGCCCAAAACTGGCGTTCAACACCAGCCAACAGCCTTATTCTGGCGTCCAACGCCCAAGGGAGAAGAGGCCAACGTCCAAACGCCCAAAAAGGACACCCTAGCCAGTGATCAACACCCTAAAGGCCTCCTAGCATGTGGA
Organism: Arachis duranensis; assembly: GCF_000817695.3. Classification (NCBI taxonomy): domain Eukaryota; kingdom Viridiplantae; phylum Streptophyta; class Magnoliopsida; order Fabales; family Fabaceae; genus Arachis; species Arachis duranensis. The sequence continues at coordinate 72,677,609 of NC_029776.3, read as the reverse complement.
TCTCAATCAAGCTAAGCCCAAACACTCACCAAGTGGGTCCCAAAAGTGAATTTTAGCACTAAAAGACTGTTTTACCCTTCTTATGTAATCCTTAGTCATTAGTCTAGTATTTATTTGAGAAATTTTATGCTTTTAGGGGATTCGAACACAGACCTTGGACACTTTACACGTTTACATTGTATTTCTATCAGTATGAGTTTCTAAACCTCCTAGGTTGAGGGGAGGAGCTCTGCTGAGTTTTATGGATTAATAAAGTATTACTATTTTATCTTAAATTCATGTTTGATTCTCTATTCTAAGATGTATCTTCATTCTTCATCCTTATGAATGCATTGAACTGGCATAAGGTTATCTCATTCTACATAGGTTTAGAGTGAGTCTTTTATCAGACAATGATGAACCACTAGCTTGATTATACATCTCTTAGACGGCTAATCCAAGACTTCATTAGGGATTTTTCGAGACATCAATTCAGACGAGGTATAGGGAGATTAGGGTATTTGTGGTAAAGGCTAGAACCAAAGGTGCAACATTCTCTGATCCAGAAGATTCGACCTTGTCTGTGGCATTTTGAGTAGGATCACTAAGGGTAATGGACTGCAGAAGCTTCACCCTCAATCAGACTGGATCTGCACTAACCTTGGGGTTTAGATCTGGAGGAGCATTGGCGACTGATGCCTAGGCATCTTTGGCTAGTTTCACAAGCCATTTTCATTAGTTTTTACTTGGTTTCATGCATTTTCTTAGGCAATAAGCAAGCATTTGGATGAGTAATGTTTGCTTATCTTGATTCAATCAAACATTGTTAATTACAAACATTTTCATGAGATTGATGCAAGAATTACTTGATGCAATGAATGGTGCATTATCTTGTGATTATTGCAAAGCTTTGATGCATTTGTTTGGTTGATGATTGGTAAGGAGAAGCAAAGGAGAGGCAGAGAAGAAGCAGAGGCTGTGGCGTTAGTGGGCAAAGTTAGCCCACTAATGCCATGATTAATGTTGGCTCTACAAGGGGAAGCTGGAATTAGTGGCCAAGTTAGCCCACTAATGCCATTACTAACGTTGCCAAGGAAAAGAACCTGGCGTTAGTGGCCAAGTTAGCCCACAAACACTAGTGTTAATGCCATTCAAGAAGAGAGGCAATGTTAGTGGCCAAAGTTCGCTCACCAACGTGGGTCAAGGAAGAAGGAGGCAATGTTAGTAGCCTAAGTTAGCTCACTAACACTACCACTAATGTTGCCAAGGATGAAAGGTAGCATTGGTGGCCTAAGTTAGCTCACCAATTTTACTACACAAGGAGAGGTGCCAACGTTAGTGTGCTAACGCTACCTCAAGTTAGAACACTAACGTCTTCGACAAATTCACAAGTTGGAGCTGGAAAATTTGCTAGTGTGCGTACGCACAAGAGAAAAATTTGCTAGTGTGCGTATGCACGATGCAATATGCGTACGCACAACAAGCAAAACGTTAATGGCCCCATTAGTGTGCTAACGCCAGTGGCAACGCTTTGGTAGACTTTGGAAGCAACGTTAGTGCTTGGTGCACGAAATTGCAATCACACTTTTGCAACTCCGCACAACTAACCAGCAAGTGCACTGGGTCGTCCAAGTAATACCTTGCGTGAGCAAGGGTCGATCCCACGGAGATTGTTGGCTTGAAGCAAGCTATGGTTATCTTGTAAATCTTAGTCAGGATATCAGAAATTATCAGGATTGATTGTGAAAAGCAAAAGAACATGAAATGGTTACTTGTTTTGCAGTAATGGAGAATAGGTTGAGGTTTTGGAGATGCTCTGTCCTCTGAATCTCTGCTTTCCTACTGTCTTCTTCATCAAACACGCACAATTCCTTCCATGGCAAGCTGTATGTAGGGTTTCACTGTTGTCAATCGCTACCTCCCATCCTCTCAGTGAAAATGTTCCTATGCTCTGTCACAGCATGGCTAATCATCTGTCGGTTCTCGATCAGGCCGGAATAGAATCCAGTGATTCTTTTGCGTCTGTCACTAACGCCCCGCCTGCTAGGAGTTTGAAGCACGTCACAGTCAT
>NC_029776.3:72674823-72675224 GCF_000817695.3 Arachis duranensis | reverse complement strand
GAATTTCTGAGGCTGATTTGCCACGCCGGTTTGGGCCATCAAATCTTGGGCAAAGTATGGACTATTATATATTGCTGGAAATCCCAGAATGTCTACTTTCCAACGCCGTTGAGAGCGCGCCAATTGGGCTTCTGTAGCTCCAGAGAATCCACTTCGAGTGCAGGGAGGTCAAAATCCAACAGCATCTGCAGTCCTTTTTGGTCTCGGAATCAGATTTTTGCTCAGGACCCTCAATTTCAGCCAGAAAATACCTGAAATCACAGAAAAACACAGAAAATCATAGTAAAGTCCAGAAAAGTGAATTTTAGCTAAAAACTAATAAAAATATACTAAAAACTAACTAGATTATACTAAAATCATACTAAAAACAATGCCAAAAAGCATACAAATTATCCACTCAT
>NC_029776.3:72673775-72674798 GCF_000817695.3 Arachis duranensis | reverse complement strand
ACTAAAAACAATGCCAAAAAGCGTATAAATTATCCGCTCATCACAACACCAAACTTAAATTGTTGCTTGTCCCCAAGCAACTGAAAATCAAAATAGGATAAAAAGAAGAGAATATACTATAGACTCCAAAATATCAAGGAAACATAGCTCCAATTAGATGAGCGGGACTGGTAGCTTTTTGCCTCCGAACAGTTTTGGCACCTCACTCTATCCCTTGAAATTCAGAATGATTGGCATCTATAAGAACTCATAACTCAGATAGTGTTATTGATTCTCTTAGTTGAGTATAATGATTCTTGAACATAGCTAGTGTATGAGTCTTGGCTGTGGCCCAAAGCACTCTGTCTTCCAGTATTACCACCGGATACATACATGCCACAGACACATAATTAGGTGAACCTTTTCAGATTGTGACTCAGCTTTGCTAGAGTCCCCAATTAGAGGTGTCCAGGGTTCTTAAGCACACTCTTGTTGCCTTGGATCACAACTTTATTTCTTTCTTTTTTCTTTTTCTTTTCTCCTTTTTTTTTCGAAATTTTTTTTTTGTGTCCACTGCTTTTTCTTGCTTCAAGAATCAGTCTAATGATTTTTTAGATCCTCAATAACAGTTCTCTTTTTCCTCATTCTTTCAAGAGCCAACAATTTTAACATTCTCAAAACAACAAATTCAAAAGACATATGCACTGTTCAAGCATTCATCCAGAAAACAAAAAGTATTGTCACCACATCAAGCTAATTCAACTAGTTTCAAGGATAATTTTCGAAATCCTGTACTTCTTGTTCTTTTGTGATTAAAGCATTTTTCATTTAAGAGAGGTGATGGATTCATAGGATATTCATAGCTTTAAGGCAGAAAATTTCAATTTTATTAATTATGAATTAAGAGCAAGACTCAAAGATAGATATAGGATGAGACTAAAAAAAAATAAAAATAGAAAACAAAACAAAAGAACAAAAACGCAAAAAATAGGCTCCTAATGATAGAGGTTTTCACAGAGTTAGGACTCAACAACCTTGATTTTG
>NC_029776.3:72671828-72673125 GCF_000817695.3 Arachis duranensis | reverse complement strand
TTAGCCACAGATTTGAGTAGAATTCCTGAACCATGTTCCTTCCAACCTTTATTTCAGGATTGGTCAGAACTTCCCATCCTCTGTTTCGAATTTGCTCTTGGATCCCCGGATATTCATCTTCTTTCAGATCAAATTTAACTTCCGGGATCACTGACCTCAGACCCATTATTTTGTGATAATGGTCTTCATGTTCTTTGGTTAAGAACTTCTCTTGATTCCAAAGATTCTTTGGATTATTCTCTTTCTTTCCTCTTGAATTGGTTTGTTTTCCCTTAGGAGCCATGATCTTGATGAATATTGGCTTAGTGATCACGGAAAAGCACACCAAACTTAGAGGTTTGCTTGTCCTCAAGCAAAAGAAAGGAAAGAAGAGAGAGAGAGAGGAAGAGGAAATTCGAATGGTGTGATGGGAAGAGGGAGCCAAACGTGTATTTATAAGGTGGGGAAGGGAGTTTTCGAAAAAAAGAAATTTTGAAAAGAGATTTGAGAAGATATGGAAAGAAATTGAGAGAAAGGTGAGTTTTTTTTTTGAACAAAATTTGGGACTGATTTGAAAGATTTGAAGAATGATTTTAGATATTTGAAAATTTGAAAGTGAATGATGAGAGATTGAAATGTATTTTTGTGGAAAAATATGGGTGAGAAAAGGAAAGTTTGAAAAAATCTGATTTGAAAACAAAATTGTGGTCCCCCCACCTTACTGGCGTTAAACACCCAGAATGGCACCCATTCTGGCGTTTAACGCCCATTGGATGCCCCTTTTGGGCGTTTAACGCCCAGCCAGGTGCCCTGGCTGGCGTTAAACGCCGAAATCCTTTATCACTGGGCGTTTTTTCGAACGCCCAGGATGCTGCACACCTGGCGTTAAACGCCCAGAATGGTGCCCATTCTGGCGTTTAACGCCCAAAATGGCACCATTCCTGGCGTTAAACGCCCAGAATGGTACCCATTCTGGCGTTTAACGCCAAAAATGCCCCTTACTGGCGTTTTTTCGCCAGTAAGCTCTTTTTCTCTGCTTTTTGAGCTGAATCCTTCTGTAACTCTGTGAATCCCTTCATTTTTGATACTTGCCTCTGTAAAATCAAAACATATAACCTCCTAATGACTGGGTTGCCTCCCAGCAAGCGCTTCTTTACTGTCTTTAGCTGGACCTTCACTGAGAATCATTCAAGTCTCAGTTTTGAGCATTCTTGCTCAAAATTGCTTTCAAGATAATGCTTGATCCTCTGTCCATTAACAATGAACCTTTTGTCAGAATCAGTATCCTGAAGCTCAACATATCCATATGGTGACACTC
>NC_029776.3:72667079-72667690 GCF_000817695.3 Arachis duranensis | reverse complement strand
CATTTTCTTAGCATACCTCTATACCTCTCCCAGGCATTGTAAAGGGATTCATTATCCTCTTGTTTAAAGCCTTGGATGTCCAGCCTTAGCTGTGTCATCCTCTTTGGAGGGTAAAAATGATTCAGGAATTTGTCTGACAACTGTTTCCATGTCTTTATGCTTGCTGTAGGTTGGTTATTCAACCACCTCTTAGCTTGATCTTTTACAGCAAATGGAAACAGTAATAGTCTGTAGACATCCTGATCCACCTCTTTATCATGTACTGTGTCAGCAATTTGTAAAAATTGTGCCAGAAACTCAGTAGGTTCTTCCTGTAGAAGACCGGAATACTGGCAATTTTGCTGCACTATGATAATGAGTTGAGGATTTAGCTCAAAGCTGCTTGCTTTGATGGGAGGTGTACATATGCTACTCCCATAATGGGTTGCATATAGATATATTTTGTTGTTTTTTTTTTGGATTAAACGAAAAAATAAAACAAAATAAAAGAAAATTAAAGTGAAAATTCGAAAATGAAAAAGAAAATAAGATCAAAGCAAATTGAGAACTGAATCAATTAGTTGATTAAAAAAATTTTGAAAACAGCAATTAGAAAGATATGATTGAAAAAT
>NC_029776.3:72666657-72666917 GCF_000817695.3 Arachis duranensis | reverse complement strand
AATTTTAAGGGAAAAACACAAAGAGGACACCAAACTTAGAATTTTTACGGATCAAAAAGGGACTAAGGACATGCAAATTCGAAAATTAAAAGGAAAACAAAAGCATGCAATTAACACCAAACTTAAAATATGAAACTAGACTCAACTAAAAGACTCTAAACCAACAAAAATAAAACGGTCCTAATCTAAGCAACAAGATAAGCCGTCAGTTGTCCAAACTCGAACAATCCCCGGCAACGGCGCCAAAAACTTGGTGCACA
>NC_029776.3:72664440-72666405 GCF_000817695.3 Arachis duranensis | reverse complement strand
CCCCGCCTTCAGGAGTTTGAAGCTCGTCACAGTCATTCAATCATTGAATCCTACTCAGAATACCACAGACAAGGTTTAGACCTTCCGGATTCTCTTGAATGCCGCCATCAGTTCTAGCTTATACCACGAAGATTCCGGTTAAAGAATCCAAGAGATAACTACTTAATCTAAGGTAGAATGGAGGTGGTTGTCAAGCACGCGTTCATGGTTGAGAATGATGATGATTGTCACGGATCATCACATTCATCTGGGTTAAGAACAAGTATTATCTTAGAATGGAAGCAAGCATAATTGAATGAGAAACAGTAGTAATTGCATTAATCCATCAAGACACAGCAGAGCTCCTCACCCCCAATCATGGGGTTTAGAGACTCATGCCGTGGAAAGTATACAAAGAAACGTGTAAAGTGTCATGAGGTCCAGATACAATGTCAAAAGATCCTATTAATAGTAAACTAGTAACCTAGGGTGTACAGAAATGAGTAAATGACGTAAAAATCCACTTCTGGGTCCACTTGGTGTGTGCTTGGGCTGAGCAATGAAGCATTTTCGTGTAGAGACCTTTTCTGGAGTTAAATGCCAGCTTTTATGCTAGTTTGGGCGTTTAACTCCAAGTTTTATGCCAGTTCCAGCGTTAAACGCTGGAATTTCTGAGGCTGATTTGCCACGCCGGTTTGGGCCATCAAATCTTGGGCAACGTATGGACTATCATATATTGCTGGAAAGCCCAGGATGTCTACTTTCCAACGCTTTTGAGAGCGCGCCAATTGGGCTTCTGTAGCTCCAGAAAATCCACTTTGAGTGCAGGGAGGTCAGAATCCAACAGCATCTGCAGTCCTTTTTGGTCTCGGAATCAGATTTTTGCTCAGGACCCTCAATTTCAGCCAGAAAATACCTGAAATCACAGAAAAACATTCAAACTCATAGTAAAGTCCAGAAAAGTAAATTTTAGCTAAAAACTAATAAAAATATACTAAAAACTAACTAGATTATACCAAAAACATACTAAAAACAATGCCAAAAAGCGTATAAATTATCCCCTCATCAGTGCTACCATTAGCGCACTAAAGGTGGTGTTAACGCCAGTTTGGAAGGAGAGTTATAGCGTTAGAAAGGCTGTTAACACCAATGACAACATCATTTCCAAGGTGCCTCATGCAAGTATGAGAACGTTAGTGAGTTAACGCCAGGGCTAACTTCACAAAGAGCCACTTCTAACTTGCTTCAACTAAGGCCAAAGCCCACATCCAAGTACTTGAAGACTGCTTCGAGGAGTGTATATATGGGAGAGTTTTTGAACTCAACAAAGGAAGGCTGGGAAGCAGGGGACCTAATTGGGAAACCCTGAATCATTTTCTTCTTTTCATACTTAGTTTTACTTTCATGTACTTTTCTGTTCTCTTTGAATTTTGTGAGGAATGATGAACTAAACCCCACATCATTAGGGGGAGGAGCTTTATTGTAATTCAAATAAATGAATAAAATTCTTCTTCTTCTCAATCTGCTTATTGTAGCTAAGAGATAACTTCCGTGTTTAATTGATCTATTCACTTCGAAAGGGGGTTTAGATCCATTGAATTTCTATGTGAGCCTTTGAAGAGGAATCATAGAAATTAGTTTGAATCTCTTTATCTCACAATTCTCTTTATCAATAAATTTTGGGTTTGAATGGAGATCTTAAGAACTTGTGTGGCTCATGGATAAGAGAATCGCACTTAACCTCTTCTCATGACAATTAGATCAAGAAATTGGCAAATTGATTGTATTAAGAGAAAGGGATAAGTATTGTTTTGGTCCCTCATGTTGAGGGTCGGAATCGAACTCGTCCCTGATCTAATTTTTGATTTAGAATCGTCCTTAATATTTTTTTCGTATTAAAATCGTCCTTTTTAATAAAATTTTTAATTTTATTCCTAAACTACCATTACTTTAATAAAATTAAAAAAATTAAAAAATATAAAACAC
>NC_029776.3:72652224-72664345 GCF_000817695.3 Arachis duranensis | reverse complement strand
AGGGGAGACCGGGTGTGGGGGTGGGGGAGGGAAAAGGGGAAAGGGGAAAGGATGAGGGTATTTTTGTCCAAAAAAATAAAAAGGACGATTTTAATACGAAAAAACATGTTAAGGACGATTCTAAATCGAAAATTAGATTAGGGACAGGTTCGATTCCAATCCTCAACGTGAGAGACCAAAACAATACTTATCCCAAAGAGAAATTGAGTTGCCAAGGAATTGGGACTCAATTAATTACAATCCGCCAAAGATCTACTTCATATGATTAAGAACAAAGTTGAGACCCATTAAGTCATGATGGATTATGATATCTCCAACCCCTAATGAATCTCTCCCATTGTTATTCTTCACATTAATTGCTTTGAGTTTCTTGCTTTTTTTGATTCCTAGCTCCCAAAACCCATTTACATTTCATGCAATTTACCTTTCATTGTCATTTACATTCTTGCCTTTACTTTCTTGTCATTTAAGTTCAGATCTTTTACTTTTTTGCCATTTAATTTTCAGTTCCTTTACTTTCTTGCCATTTAAGTTTCTGACATTTACATTCAACAATTTAATTTCCAACAATTTACACTCTGTTAATTTAATTTCACTCAAATCAACTATTAGCTTGACTAGATAAATCACCTAACTAAAGTTGCTTAATCCATCAATCCTTGTGGGATTGACCTCACTCAAAAGTGAGTTATTAGTTGATGATTCGGTATACTTGTCGAAGGGATTTATGTTGTACAAATTCTCACACATCAAGTTTTTGGCGCTGTTGCCGGGGATTGATTCATATTAACAATGGTTAATTGGGTGATAGTCTAGATTAGGCATTTTTCTTTGTTTTTGATTAAAGCATACTAACTGTTTGACACATTATGTCTACTAACTCTAACATCACTCTAGGGTGTTCTACTTTGCTTTTGGTTTGTCTTTGTGTTGTGTATGCTAGGGGGAAAAAGAGGTGTATCTACTTCCTATGATTCGGGACCCAAAAGAACCTTCCTGAGACTTAAAAGAGAGGCAAGAGGGAAGGGAGTGATTGGAGAAGAAGAGTTAGGCGAGGATTTGGACCAAGTTATGGAGAATGAGATACATGAGGAATGGGTGGATAACAACCATGCCCAACCTGCCAGAGGGTGCTAGCCTCCTATACCATCCCTGATCCTAGGAAATGCGGGAGTAGCATTCTTACTCCCAATGTAAATGTCAACAACTTTGAGCTTAAACTTCAGCTCATTAATCTGGTTCAAAATAACTATCAGTATGGAAGAAGTGCTTCGGAGGACCCAAATCAACACTTATCCGTCTTTCTAAGGATATGTGACACTGTCAAAACTAATGGAGTACACCCTGACATCTACAAGCTACTGTTGTTTCCCTTCTCTTTAAGGGACAAAGCTACTCAATGGTTGGAAACCTTCCCAAAGGAGAGCATTGCAAACTGGGATGACTTAGTTAGCAAATTCTTGGCCAAGTTCTATCCCCCTCAAAGAATAATCAAACTCAAGACTGATGTGCAAACTTTTAGATAATTAAAGAGAGAGTCACTATATGAAGCTTGTGAGAGGTATAACGCACTAATCAGAAGATGTCCTCCAGATATGTTTAGTGAATGGGTGAAGGTCCAAATCTTCTATGAGGGCCTCTCTATGAAAGCAAGAAAAGCATTGGATTACTCTTCAGGAGGGTCACTTCAAATGATAAAAACTTCACAGGAGGCATATGATCTCATAGATATGGTGGCTAACAATCAGTATTTTTACTCCTCGGAGAGACAAGCAAATCCAAAGAGAGTTGTCTATGAGCATGATGGTTTGGATGCTATCCTAGCCTAGAACAAGCTAATGCATCAACAACTTTAGTAGCAGATGGAAATAATGTCAAAAAGAATGGATGGATTGCAATTGGCTGCAGTCAGCACAACAAGCCAACCTCCAAATGTGTGGGGCCAAAATAAAGAAAGCTATGAGGCATACAACAATGAGCAGCAGCTTGAACAAGTCCAGTATATGCACAACCCAAGTTCTTCTAAAATGACTTTCATGGGGATACATACAACTCCTCATGGAGGAACCATCCCAACTTGAAATGAGGAGAAAACCAAAACCAATGGTAGAGGAACTCTAACCCCAATAACTTTCGCAACACAAGCAATCAAAACCACCATCCCACTAATAACAATCCATACAGAAAACTACAAAATAATGTCTCCACATCCGCATTCCACCCACAAAGTAACGCTTTAAACACCCCAACCAACTTCCATCAACCACTAACCTCTCATCCACAACCACAACCACATCAAGCGTCTCAAAGAATCTCTAATTTAGAGATGATGATGGAAAAACTCATGAAGAACCAAGAGATGGCAAGCAAGAACTATGAAGCATCAATGAAGAACCTTGAAAGACAGATAGGGCAACTGTCTAAGCAACTTGATGAGAGACCATTCAATATTTTTCCAAGTGACACCATTCTAAATCCAAAGGAGGAGTGCAAAGCCATACAGCTTAGGAGCCGCAAAACATTGGGAAAAGACAGCAAGGAAGAGACAGAGGCTGAGAAAAATGACAAGCAGGATCCCAGGAATGATGATGAACCACAAGCTCCAAGGAAAGGCAAGCAAATCTCAGAGACACAAACACAATAGAAGAAGGAGGAAGTGAAACCATATGTTCTTCCATTACCTTACCCTCAGAGATTGCACAAGGAGATGAAGGATCAACAATTCCCTAAGTTCTTAGAGATTTTCAAGAAATTGGAGATCAACATTCCACTAGCTGAAGGCTTAGAACAAATGACACTCTATGCAAAGTTTTTCAAGGACCTCATCAACAAGAAAAGGAGCTGGAAAGAGAAGGAAAATGTGGTCCTCACCCAGGAATATAGTGTTGTGATCCAGAAGGGTTTGCCATCCAAACTCAAAGATCCAGGAAGCTTTTTCATACCATGCACCATTGGGAACATACCAATTGACAAAGCATTATGTGACTCGGGAACAAGCATCAATTTCATGCCACTTTCTATAATGAAGAAGCTGTCATTAGAGGAGGTTAATCCCACCAGAATGTCATTACAACTAGCTGACAGATCCCTCATAATACCCGATGGAGTGCTGGAGAACCTTCTAGTTAAGGTTGGAAAATTCATCTTCCCTGCGAATTTTGTGATTCTGGACATAGATGAGGAATGAAGTGATTCAATTATTCTTGGAACACCATTTCTGGCCACAGCAAGGGCAATTATTGATGCTGAAAAGGGTGAAATAATTCTGAGAGCACATGATGAACAGATAACCCTCAATGTTTTTAAAGTAATACAATACCCTGCTGAAAAGAAAAACTACATGAGGATTGAGGATGAGGACTTAAATCGGAAGGAGAAGCCCAAAGAATATGGTGCACGAAATTGTGATCATCAATAATGGCGCCAATAGACTTGGAGCTCCCAAACGTGAATCACACTTTGTCACAAATTCGCACAACTAACCAGCAAGTGCACTGGGTCATCCAAGTAATACCTTACGTGAGTAAGGGTCGATCTCACGGAGATTGTTGGTATGAAGCAAGTTGTGGTCATCTTGTAAATCTCAGTTAGGCAGATTCAAATGGTTATAATGGTTTTCGAATATAAAGATAAATAAAGCATAAAATAGAGATAGAGATACTTATGTAAATCATTGGTGGGAATTTCAGATAAGTGTATGGAGATGCTTTGTCCCTTCTGAATCTCTGCTTTCCTATTGTCTTCCTTCAATAATTCTTACTCCTTTCTATGGCAAGCTGTATGTTTGGTTTCACCATTGTCAATGGCTACCTCCCGTCCTCTCAGTGAAAATGGTCCAAATGCTCTGTCACAGCACGGCTAATCATCTGTCGGTTCTCGATCATGTCGGAATAGAATCCAATGATTCTTTTGCGTCTGTCACTACGCCCAACACTCGCGAGTTTGAAGCTCGTCACAGTCATTCAATCCTTGAATCCTACTCGGAATACCACATACAAGGTTTAGACTTTTCGGATTCTCAAGAATGCTGCCAATGGATTCTAGCTTATACCACGAAGATTCTGATTAAGGAATCCAAGAGATACACACTCTAGCTCTCGCTTGTAGAACGGAAGTGGTTGTCAGGCACGCGTTCATAAGGACGGATGATGATGAGTGTCACAGATCATCACATCCATCAGGTTGAAGTACGAGTGATATCTTAGAACAAGAATAAGCACGAATTGAATAGAAAACAGTAGTACTTTGCATTAAAACTCGAGGTACAGCAAAGCTCCAAACCTTAATCTAGTGTGTAGAAACTCCACCGTTGAAAATACATAAATGATGGTCCAGGCATGGTCAAAATGCCAGCCTCCCTAAAATGGCATATGAAATCGAAAATAAGGGAAAAGAACCCCTAGTACAATAGTAAAAAGTTCTATTTATACTAAACTAGCTACTAGGGTTTCAAAGATAAGTAATTGATGCAGAAATCCACTTCCGGGGCCCACTTTGGTGTGTGCTTGGGCTGAGCTTGAGCTTTACACATTCAGAGGCTTCTCTTGGGGTTAAACGCCAAGTTGTAACGTGTTTTTGGCGTTTAACTCTGGTTTGTGACATGTTTCTGGCGTTTTCCTCCAAAATGTAGCATGGAACTGGCGTTGAACGCCAGTTTGCGTCATCTAAACATAAACAAAGTATGAACTATTATATATTACTGGAAAGCCCTGGATGTCTACCTTCCAACGCAGTTAAGAGCGCGCCATTTGGAGTTCTGTAGCCCCAGAAAAGCCATCTCGAGTGCAGGGAGGTCAGAATCCAACAGCATCAGCAGTACTTTGTCAACCTCCTATCAGATTTTTGCTCAGGTCCCTCAATTTCAGCCAGAAAATACTTGAAATCATAGAAAAACACACAAATTCATAGTAAAGTCTAGAAATGTGAATTTTGCATAAAAACTAATAAAAACATCCCTAAAAGTAGCTAGATCCTACTAAAAACTACCTAAAAATAATGCCAAAAAGCGTATAAATTATCCGCTCATCAGAATCATCTCTAGGATTTATAAACTCACCCTTGGGGGAGAAGGATGAAACTGAAAAGAAGTAAAAGGTTCAAGAGGACAGAAAAGCTGAAGAAGAGCTAAAAGAAAAGACACCAGAGGTGACAACTAAGAAGAAAACTCCGGACAGAACTCACAAAGAAGGAGGAGTCATCAAAAAAAGGGAAGAAAAGCAAGAAAAAAGTGCCTAAGGGATGGAGGTACAAGAAGATTCCAACTGAAGGATTCTCACCAGGAGACAAAGTGAAGCTAATTTACAAAAGTTGGAATCACCTCCACACCCTTCTGGATACTACACTGTTAGCAAGATCCTTTCACTAGAGCAGATGGAAATCATCAAACAATACACTGGAAGGAAGCTCACAGTGAGAGGAGACAAATTAAGGCACTATGATCATCAACCTCCCAAACAGAGAACAACCATCAAGCTAATGATGATAAAAGAGCGCTTCATGGGAGGCGATCCATGTTTAGTATTCCTTAATTTCTGCTCTAGTGAAAATAAATAATGGTTTTCCATCATGACTTCAAACTTTTATAAACAATTTGATAGCTGTATTAAGCATTTTCATGAAGCATATGATCAACTTCTAAGTTTGGTGTGCCTAGAGGCACCCTAAGATGATTTCATGCATGATGAACATATAGACATCTTAGGATATTTACTTAAGCATTTTCTTGAAGTATATATCCAAACACTAAGTTTGGTGTTCCACATATGCTACAAGTATGCTTGATGAGAATCAAATTGTTTTAATGTTTTGATTTTCATGGGAGGTAACCATCCTCTGCATCTTTTTGAGTGTATACTTTGATAGTGGATAATAAAGTAACCCTCATAATGATCAAATCAAAAGTGATAAGGATTTAATTAAACTCCAGCATGAAACATATAGTGGACAACAAGTTCAGTGTACAAGGCACCTAGGATGATGCATAAGGCTCATAATATGTATATCCTAGGAATTTAATCAATTTCTTTGTACCACATGACCAAACACTAAGTTTGGTGTTCACAAATGTCACATGTACACTTACAAGGAGTCGCGTTGGTTTTTGATTAATGAGGAACACTTAGTTTTGGTCAATTTATGAAAATTCAAAAGTTTGTTGTTACATGTCATTTTTGCCACCATCAATTTGATTCAATTTTTTGTTTTGTTGTTTTGAATAGGAATATGGAGGAGGAGATTGATGGACATGACAATTCAAGGAGGGGTTCGGCTACTATATAGAGTCACATGTCCTTGAAAATTGCTCATTGGAAAGCACAACCTTGCACACATTGTTTAGTTAGGTGTGTCATAAGAACACCTTAATGGCTGAACCTACCAACCTCATAAAGAAGCAATACATGTCTCCATTCAATCTTGCATGCACACCCTTCATTTCCACCATATTAAATGAATCCTCACCATCCATTTCTTCACCACCTTTCATTATAAATAACCTTGGTTCGAGCCTCACACTCAAAGATATACTTCCTTGCATCCACAATTCACCTGTTGTGTTCCTTTGACTCCAAGTCTCACCTTTACACTTCTTCATTCAACCATTTCTTGTTTTACTTAATCAATCACTTATCTTCACTCTCAAGCTACACTCAAAACCGATAGATTGAAAAGCACAACACTCCTAACGTAAACGAACAGTTAGAGAGTAAGATAAAGCGAAGAGATATACAAAAGAGTGCCAAAAATACATATATCAAGACCCAGGACTCGGTTTGCAAAGATAACCGGTCCAAGCATACAGTATACATAGATATATAGTAAGGAAATCCCAAAAGAATCCAACAGACGAAATACAAAACCTGTTTCTCCAAAATAACCTCAAAGAGGAGTAAATACAAAATATACATATACAGTAGAGAATATAAGTATCTAAACAAGTATATAATAATCAAAATAATATCCCCAAAGCTAAGGATCTTTGCCAAAAAGGAAATCTCCAACATGCGTAAGCTATCTCTGATTTTTTAAACTTGCTCGGTAGTATCAGCTATCAATTCCGGCCCTAACAAACTTTTCTCCCCAACCTCATACCAGCATAGTAGAGACTGGCATTTCCTCCCATACAGAGCCTCATACGGAGCAATTCCGATGCTCGCATGGTAGCTATTATTGTACGCAAACTCCACTAGCGGCATATACCGATCCCAGCTCGCTGGTTGATCCAGAACACAAGCCCTCAACATATCTTCTAGGGTTTGGATTGTCCTCTCAGATTGACCATATGTTTGAGGATGGTAAGATGTACTTAAGCTTAAACGTGTTCCAAAAGCTCTCTGAAATGCACCCCAGAAACTTGAAGTGAAACGGGAATCTTTGTCAGAAATTATAGTCGTAGGCACACCATGAAGTCTCACAATCTCCTTGATATACAGGCATGATAACTCCTCAAGAGTATAGTTCATCCAAATGGGTAGGAAGTGAGCCAATTTCGTCAGCTGGTCCACAATCACCCAGACAGCGTCAAAACCGGTTCTAGACTTCGGCAATCCTGACATAAAATCCATCGCAATGCTCTCTCACTTCCATTGCGGAATCTCTAAGGGTTGCAACATCCCAGACGATTTCTGATGTTCAATCTTCACCTTTTGACAAGTTAAGCACTTTGAGACATATTCCGCCACATCATTCTTCATACCAGGCCACCAGAACATAGCCTTCAGATCGTGGTACATCTTAGTATTCCCAAGGTGAATAGAAAATCCACTCTTGTGTGCCTCCTTCAGGATATCTTGTTGCAAAGTCCCAACATCAGGCACAATGATTCTACCCTTGAACCTCCATAGCCCATCTTGATCCTCTGACACTCTCCACTGCTTCCCTTGTTAAATAGTTGGCAACACCTTCGGTAACACGTTATCGTTCTGATAAGCTTTAGGAGTTCGGATTTAAAATCACTTGGGATCTGTAATTGGCTCAAACACAGAGTTCTAGACACTCCCTGAACACCGATCTTCAAACTCTCAAATGCCTTGAATAACTCTTCTTCTCAAAGCATCATCCAAGAAGCATACAGCGATTTTTGACTTAGCGCATCTGCCACAACGTTCGCTTTTCCCGGAAGGTAGTACAACTCAAAGTTGTAGTCCTTCAATAACTCCATCCACCTCCTCTGCAACATATTAAGCTCTTTCTAATCAAAGAGGTATTTCAAGCTCTTGTGATCAGAGAAAACTCGGAACTTAACTCCATAGAGATAATGCCTCCACACCTTTAGCACAAACACAACCGCAGTGAACTCCAGGTCGTGTGTTGGGTAATTTACTTCGTGAGGTCTTAACTGCCATGAGGCATATGCCACTACATTCCGGTGCTGCATCAGCACTAACCCCAGACCCTTTAGTGAGGCATCACAATACACCTCATATAGTTCATTTGGTTTGGGTAATACCAACACAGGAGCGGTAGTCAACTTTTGCTTCAATGCTTGGAAGCTCTCTTCACACTCAGGAGTCCAAACAAACAGAGTGTCCTTGTGGGTTAACTTGGTCAATGGAAAAGCTATCTGCGAGAAGCCCTTGATGAGCCTCCTATAGTAGTCAGCTAAGTCCAGAAAACTCCTTATCTCAGTAACTGAGGTTAGTTGCTTCCACTCCATCACTGCATCCACCTTGGCAAGATCTACTGCTATCCCCTGTTTACTCACTACGTGACCCAAAAACTTCACCTCACATTTCCAAAACTCACATTTAGATAAATTGTCATACAATTTCCTCTCTTTTAGGATTTGTAGCACGGTTCGCAAGTGGTCGGCATGTTCTTCTTCGGTCTTAGAATAAATTAGTATGTCATCAATGAAGACGACAACAAACTTATCCAAGAATGGGCAGAAGATTCTGTTCATATACTCCATAAACATTGCAGGAGCGTTTGTCAACCCAAAAGACATTACAGTGTACTCGTAATTACCATAACGAGTCCTGAAAGCGGTCTTAGGAATGTCCTCCTTTGTCATCCTTATATGGTGATAACCAGATCGTAAATCAATCTTGGAGAAAACTCCAGCTCATTGTAACTGATCCATGAGATCGTCAATCCTCGGCAATGGGTACTTATTCTTTATTGTGACCTTGTTCAGTTGTCTGTAGTCCACACAAAGCCGCATACTCCCGTCTTTCTTCTTTTCCAACAACACCGGTGCTCCCTACGGAGAAACACTAGGGCAGATAAAGCGCTTGCTCATTAGGTCTTCCAACTAAGTCTTAAGCTCAGCCATTTCCAAAGGCGACATTCTATAAGGGGCAATCGAGATTGGCCCAGTTCCCGGCACCAACTCAATTGCAAATTCAACTTTTCGGCTAGAAGGGAATTCCTCAATGTCATCAGAAAATACTTCAGGAAACTTACACACAACCAAAATTTTCTCCATGGTTTGATCATCACCTGAGACACCTGCAGTCAACAACAAAATACCCTGATATTTGGCCCCAGAACAATTCACTACCACATGATTCAAGTAATAGCTATTTACCATCACTGACCCTTCTGTATCTTCTGGCATATCTTCAGCACTTCTTCTTTAGGCACACATCTACGGATTACTCCGTCTGCACATCTCTTAAAGAGATACGGCTCATCCCAAAGATAATACTTTGCATCCATGATCAGCTTCTTTGATTGCTGCCTACTGTATTCTTTGGGTATGAATCTCACTGCCTTGTAGTTTGTAATGTCTGTAAACCATGGCACTTCCTGGATGGCAAAGAGTTGCTCATCCAAAAAGTTTTCAGAGATTGAATCCTGCTTTGTGAGTAGATATTTAAGAGCAGCATGATCAGTGTACACAATCACTTTTGATCCTACTAAATAGGATCTGAATTTGTCAATGGCGTAAACCACTGCAAGTAGCTCTTTTTCTGTAGTTGTGTAATTCTTCTGTGCGTTATTTAAAACATGACTGGCATAGTAAATGACGTGCAGAAGCTTGTCATGCCTCTATCCCAACACTGCACCAATGCATGGTCACTGGCATCACACATTAGTTCAAATGGCAATGTCCAGTTTGGTGCAGAGATGATTAGTGCTGTGACCAATTTAGCTTTCAGAGTCTCAAATGCCTGCAGACACTCTTTATCAAAGATAAATGGTGTGTCAACAGCTAGCAGGTTGCTCAGAGGTTTGGCGATTTTTGAAAAATCCTTTATAAACCTCCTATAGAATCCTGCATGCCCCAGAAAGTTTCTGATTGCCTTAACATTGGCAGGTGGTGGTAATTTTTCAGTTACCTCTACCTTAGCTTGATCCACCTCTATTCCCTTGTTCGAAATTTTGTGCCCAAGGACAATTCCTTCAGTTACCATAAAGTGACACTTCTCCCAGTTTAAAACCAGGTTAGTCTCTTGGCATCTCTTTAGAACAAGTGCTAGATGATCAAGACAGGAGCTGAATGAGTCTCCAAATACTGAAAAGTCATCCATGAAGACTTCCAGAAATTTTTCCACCATATGAGAGAAAATTGAGAGCATGCACCTCTGAAAGGTTGCAGGTGCATTGCACAGGCCAAATGGCATCCTTCTGTATGCAAATACTCCAGATGGACATGTAAATGCTGTTTTCTCTTGATCTTGGGGATCTACTGCAATTTGATTATAACCTGAATATCCATCCAGGATGTAGTAGTATTCATGACATGCTAGTCTTTCCAGCATCTAGTCTATGAATGGTAAAGGAAAATGATCCTTTCTGGTGACTGTATTGAGCCTTGTATAATCAATACACATACGCCACCCTGTAACTGTTCTTGTAGGAACCAGTTCATTTTTTTCATTATGAACCACTATCATGCCTCCTTTCTTAGGGATGACTTAGACAGGGCTTACCCAAGGGCTGTCAGAAATAGGATAAATAATCCCAGCCTCTAGTAATTTAGTGACCTCCTTCTGCAATACTTCCTTCATGGCTGGATTTAGCCGCCTTTGTGGTTGGACCACTGGCTTGGCGTCACCCTCCAATAAGATCTTGTGCATGTATCTGGCTGGGCTAATGCCCTTAAGATCACTGATGGACCACCCAAGAGCTGTCTTGTGTGTTCTTAGCACTTAAATTAGTGCTTCCTCTTCCTGTGGCTCTAAGGTAGAGCTTATGATTACAAGAAAGGTATCATCTTCTCCCAGAAATGCATATTTTAGGGATGGTGGTAATGGTTTGAGCTCGGGTTTGGGAGGTTTCTCCTCTTCCTGAGGGATTTTCGGAGGTTCTATTATTCTCTCTGATTCCTCTAAATCAGGCTAAACATCTTTAAAGATGTCCTCTAGCTCTGATTCGAGACTCTCAGCCATATTGACCTCTTTTACCAGAGAGTCAATGATATCAACACTCATGCAGTCATTTGGGGTGTCTGGATGTTGCATGGCTTTGACAACATTCAACTTGAACTCCTCCTCATTGACTCTCAGGGTTACTTCCCCTTTTTGGACGTCAATGAGGGTTCGACCATTTGCTAGGAAAGGTCTTCCTAGAATGAGAATTGCACTCTTGTGTTCCTCCATTTCCAGCATCACAAAGTCAGTAGGAAAGGCAAATGGCCCAACCTTGACAATCATGTCTTCAATCACGCCTGATGGGTATTTAATGGAGCCATCAGCAAGTTGAAGACATATCCGGGTTGGTTTGACATCTTCAGTCAAACCAGCTTTGTGATAATAGATGCAGGTATTAAGTTGATACTTGCCCCAAGATCACATAGAGCCTGCTTGGTACAAGTACCCTCTAATGTGCATGGTATCATAAAGCTTCTGGGATCCTTAAGCTTCTCAGGTAAGCTTTTTGGGATAACTGCACTGCATTCTTCAGTGAGGTAAACTTTTTCAGTTTCCCTCCAATCCTTCTTATGACTTAAGATCTTTTTCATGAACTTGGCATAAGAGGGTATTTGCTCAAGTGCTTCTGCAAACGGAATCTTTATTTCAAGAGCCCTGAGATAGTCTGCAAAGCGGGCAAATTGCTTATCCTATTCCGCCTGGCGGAGTTTTTGAGGATAAGGCATTTTGGCCTTGTATTCCTCAAACTTAGCTACTGCAGGTTTATTACCTGTAGAAGTGGGTTGGGAAGCCTTTTTAGAAGGGTT
>NC_029776.3:72646561-72652069 GCF_000817695.3 Arachis duranensis | reverse complement strand
ATTCTTGTTTCCTGTAGTATTTCCTTGAATTCGGCTAGCTGCTGAGTTAGAAAGTCTAATTGCTGATTGAATTCATTAGCCGAATCTACAGGACTGAGTTCAGCAGTTACTATTTTAGCTTCTTCTTTCATGGAAGATTCACTGCTTATGTACAGATGCTGATTTCTGGCAACTGTATCAATAAGCTCTTGAGCTTCTTCAATTGTTTTTCTCATATGTATAGATCCACCAGCTGAGTGATCTAGAGAAATCTGAGCTTTTTCTGTAAGCCCATAGTAGAAGATGTCTAATTGCACCAACTCTGAAAACATCTCAGAGGGGCATTTTCTTAGCATCTCTCTGTATCTCTCCCAGGCATCATAAAGGGATTCATTATCTCCTTGTTTGAAGCCTTGGATGCTTAGCCTTAGCTGTGTCATCCGTTTTGGAGGAAAATAGTGATTTAGGAATTTTTCTGACAGCTGCTTCCATGTCTTTATGCTGTTCTTAGGTTGGTTATTTAACCACCTCTTAGCTTGATCTTTTACAGCAAATGGAAACAGTAGTAATCTATAGACATCCTGATCTACTTCCTTATCATGCACTGTGTTAGTAATTTGTAAAAATTGTGCCAGAAACTCTGTAGGTTCTTCATGTGGAAGACTGGAATACTGGCAGCTTTGCTACACCATGATAATGAGCTGAGGATTCAACTCAAAGCTACTAACTCCAATGAAGGGTATACAGATACTACTCCCATATGAAGCAGTAGTGGGGTTAGCATATGACCCCAGAGTCCTCCTGGACTGTTCATTTCCACTTAGTTCCATGATGGAGCAAGGGAGATGGTATGGATGTTGATATTGTCTATTTTATTATAAGAATAATTTTCGAAATAATAAAATAAAACAAAAACCGAAATAAAAATAAAGTAAATAAAGAAAGAAAATTAAAAATTAAAATTTATAAAAATTTGAAAAAGTTTATGAAGATTTTCGAAAAATTTGAGGAAAAAGAGAAAGTGGTTAGGATATTTTTGAAAAAGATAATAAAATATATAAAAAAAATAAGAATTGAAAAATTTTGAAATTGAAATCTGAATTTTTATATAAAATTTTCGAAAATGTAGTTTAAAATTAGTTAGAAAATATAATTTTTTTTTGAATTTTTAATTTTATGATGAAAAAGAAAAACACACAAAAGACACAAGACTTAAAATTTTTAGATCTAATGCTCCTTATTTTCGAAAATTTTGGAGGGAAAACACCAAGGAACACCAAACTTAAAAATTTTAAGATCAAAACACAAGAAAGACTCAAGAACACCTTGAAGATTCACAAGAACACCAAGAACAAAAGAAAGACCACCAAACTTAAAATTTTTAGAAAACCAAGATAAATTTTTGAAAATTAAAGAAAGATCAACAAGAAAACACCAAACTCAAAGTTTGGCACAAGATTAAATCAAGAAAAATTATTTTTGAAAAAGATTTTCAAAAGAACTGGTGCCCAATCATCAAGAATATAAACCACTATTCTAGCCAATTGGGAGTAAATGTAACACTTGTTCTAAATAGGTATATTCCTTTTGGAAGATTAATGCTTTAGTATTTTAAAGATGTATTATTTTTATAGATAAGAATAAATTTTTTTGAAAACTAATGTTTTGAAAAAGCACAAGAAAAACAAGAAAAGACACAGAACAAGTAACCAAAGATCAAACAAGAAAAATTGACAAGAACAATTTGAAGATCAAGGAAGAACAAGAACATGCAATTCGAAAAATTAAAAGACAAGGAAAAACATGCAATTGACACCAAACTTAGAACAAGACACTAAACTTACAAAAATTAGAAATTGATAAAGAAAAATAATATATTTTTGAAAAATTTTTGAAAAGGGAATAAAGGACTCAGAATTTAATGACTCTATAACAACAAAAATAAATTATTCCTAATCTAAGCAACAAAATAAACCTTTAGTTGTTCAAACTCGAATAATCCCCGGCAACGGCACCAAAAACTTGGTGCACGGATTTGCAATCCGTACAACTAACCAGCAAGTGCACTGGGTCGTCCAAGTAATACCTTACATGAGTTAGGGTCGATCCCACGGAGATTATTGGTTTGAAGCAAGCTATGTTTATTTTATTAATCTTAGTCAGGATGCCAATAAGATTATTTGGATTTAATTGTAAGAAGTAAAAGTGTTTGGAATAAGTAATTGTTACTTTATTAATGGAGGATATGTTGGAGTTTTGGAGATGCTTTGTCCTCTGAATTTCTGTAATGTAATATTCAACTCAATTGTTTGTAAAGTTCCATCCATGGCAAGCTGTATGTAGGGTGTCACCATTGTCAGTAGCTACTTCCCATCCTCTCAGTGAAAACGGTCCAGATGCTATGTCACAGCACGGCTAATCAGCTGTTGGCTCTCGATCATGTTGGAATAGGATCCATTGATCCGTTTGCGTTTGTCATCACGCCCAGCAATCGCGAGTTTGAAGTTCGTCACAGCCATTCAATCCTTGAATCCTACTCGGAATACCACAGACAAGGTTTAGACTTTCCGGATCCTCAAGAGTGGCCGCCATCAGTTCTAGCTTATACCATGAAGATTCTGATTAAGGAAGCTAAGAGATGCTCATTCAATCTGATGTAAAATGGAGGTGTTTGTCAGGCACATGTTCATGGATTGAAGAAGGTGATGAGTGTCACGGATCATCACCTCCTTCACAATTAAGCGCGAATGAACATCTTAGATAGGAACACACACACGTTTGAATGGAGAAATAGAAACAATTGCATTAATTCATTGAGACGCTGCAGAGCTCCTCACCCCCAACAATGGAGTTTAGAGACTCATGCCGTCAAAGTGTATAAAATTCAGATCTGAAAATGTCATGAGATACAAATTAAGTCTCTAAAAGATGTTTAAATAGTAAACTAATAACCTAGGTTTACAGAAAATGAGTAAACTATGATAGATAGTGCAGAAATCCATTTCTGGGGCCCACTTGGTGTGTGCTGGGGATGAGACTTAAGCTTCTCACGTGCCTGGGCTATTTTGGGCGTTCAACGCCAGGTTGTAACCTGTTTCTGGCGTTAAACTCTAACTTGTAACTTGTTTCTGGCGATGGATGCCAGACTGCAACATGGAATTAGCGTTGAACGCCAGTTTACGTCGTCTATCTTCGTGCAAAGTATAGACTATTATATATTTCTAGAAAGCCCTGGATGTCTACTTTCCAACCCAGTTGAGAGCGCGTCAATTGGACTCCTGTAGCTCAAAAAATTCCATTCCGAGTTCAGGGAGGTCAGGATCCAACAGCATCAGCAGTCCTTTTTCAGCCAAACTCAGATTTTTGCTCAGCTCCCTCAATTTCAGCCAGAAAATACCTGAAATCACAAAAAAAACACACAAACTCATAGTAAAGTCCCGAAATATGATTTTTGCCAAAAACTAATAATATTCTACTAAAAACTAATTAAAACATGTGAAAATCTACATGAAATTACCCCCAAAAAGCGTATAAAATATCCGCTCATCACTTTTCTGTGAAATTTTTGATGTATGGGGCATTGACTTCATGGGTCCATTTCCAAATTCTAGTGGATATTTTTATATACTGTTAGCTATAGATTATGTTTCCAAATGGGTGGAAGCAATTCCTACCCGCACTGATGATGCTAACACTGTTGTTTCCTTTGTGAGAAACCATATTATATGCCATTTTGGATCACCACGAGCGATCGTGAGCGATCAAGGCACCCATTTTTGTAACAGGAGACTAACAGGATTGATGGAAAAGCATGGGATAATCCATAAAGTTGCAACAGCTTACCATCCTCAAACCAATGGGCAAGCCGAGGTGTCGAATAGAGAAATTAAGCGTATCTTGCAAAAGATAGTAAAGCCTCACAGGAAAGACTGGAGCACCAGGCTACAAGATGCACTGTGGGCGTATAGAACCGCATACAAGACACCCATTGGGATGAGTCCCTTTCGCTTGGTTTATGGAAAAGCTTGCCATCTCCCAGTTGAAATCGAACACAGAGCCTTCTGGGCAGTTAAAGAGTGCAACATGGGAATTGAGAATGCTGGAGCTGAAAGGAAGTTGCAACTGCAGGAACTGGAGAACCTTTGCCTAGAATCTTATGAGAATTCCAGAATTTGCAAGGAAAGAATGAAAGCTGTGCATGATCAAAACATCAAGAAGAAAGAGTTTCAACTTGGAGATTTTGTTCTCCTTTACAAATCTAGACTAAGGCTAATGCCCGATAAGTTAAGATCAAAAATAGGAAGGTCCATACAGAGTAGAGAAGGCTGAACCGTACGGAGTTTATCACCTAAGCCATCCTTCAAGCTCTGAACTTATTAAGGTCAATGGACACCGCTTGAAGCTGTACCTTGGTGAGAAGGTGCAGAAAAACAAGGAGCTCGAGATCTTCCGCTTGGAAGATCCCCACATAGCAGCAGATTGAGCTAATGAAGCGTCCAACTTACGGACGTTAAAGCAAAGTGCTTGGTGGGAGACAACCCACCGCGGTATGATCGTTCTTTTCTTCACTTTTAGTTTTTTTCTTCTTCAATGACTCTTCTGTTTATTAATACTTTCATGTTTTTACACTTACATATCCTTATTTAAAAAAAATAATTTCGCCGCGCGACACGGTCGCATCAGCGACGCGTCCGCGTGGCAGGGAGAGTAAAGAAAAATAAAAATGAACAGAAAATTATGCAGGAGCCGCACTGGAGGCGTGCCAATGGCACAAATTACCTCACGCGACCACGTCGCATGGAAATCATGGCCTCCCACGCGGTCGCGTGCCCCATGCGGCCGCGTGCCCTGAGTTTTCGACGTAAAAGGGTGCATGATGAGCGGATAATTTGTATGCTTTTTGGCATTGTTTTTAGTATGTTTTTGTTATGATCTAGTTAGTTTTTAGTATATTTTTATTAGTTTTTAGCTAAAATTCACTTTTCTGGACTTTACTATGAGTTTGTGTGTTTTTCTGTAATTTCAGGTATTTTCTGGCTGAAATTGAGGGTTCTGAGCAAAAATCTGATTCCGAGACCAAAAAGGACTGCAGATGCTGTTGGATTCTGACCTCCCTGCACTCGAAGTGGATTTTCTGGAGCTACAGAAGCCCAATTGGCGCGCTCTCAACGGCATTGGAAAGTAGACATCCTGGGCTTTCCAGCAATATATGATAGTCCATACTTTGCCCAAGATTTGATGGCCCAGACCGGCGTGGCAAAACAGCCTCAGAAATTCCAGCGTTAAACGCCGGAACTGGCATAAAATTTGGAGTTAAACGCCCAAACTGGCAGGAGAACTGGCGTTTAACTTCAGAAAAGGTCTCTACACGAAAATGCTTCATTGCTCAGCCCAAGCACACATCAAGTGGACCCAGAAGTGGATTTTTACATCATTTACTCATCTCTGTATACCCTAGGTTACTAGTTTACTATTAATAGGATCTTTTGACATTGTATCAGTACCTTATGACCTCATGACACTTTACAC